>NW_027254516.1:0-313363 GCF_044704955.1 Pristiophorus japonicus
TGAGAAAAACTGAAAAAATGAGGTAAAAATGAGAAAAACTGAGAAAAAATTGAAAAAACAAGTAAACTGAGAAAAACTGAGAAAAAGCTGATAAAAAATTGGAAAAATGAGAAAAAATGAGAAAAACTGAGGATAACTGAGAAAAAATACTGAGAAAAAAACTGAGAATAACTGAGAGAAAATCTGAGAAAAATTGAAAAAAATTGAGAAGAAAAACTGAGAAAAAAACTGAAACAAAATGAGAAAAACTGAGAATAAAAACGAAGAACTGAGAAGAAAAACTGAGAAAAAAACTGAGAAAAAGCTGATAAAAAATTGGAAAAATGAGAAAAAATGAGAAAAACTGAGGATAACTGAGAAAAAATACTGAGAAAAAAACTGAGAATAACTGAGAGAAAATCTGAGAAAAATTGAAAAAAATTGAGAAGAAAAACTGAGAAAAATAACTGAAACAAACAGAAAAACTGAGAAGAAAATCTGAGAAAAACTGAGCAGAAAAACTAAGAATATAAACTATTAAAAAAAACTGGAAAAAAACTATTAAAAAACTGAGAATAAAAACGAAGAAGAACTGAGAAGAAAAACTGACAAAAAAACCTGAGAAAACATGAGAAGAAAATCTGAGAAAAACTGAGCAGAAAAACTGAGAAAAAAAACTATGAAAAAAACTGAGAATAAAAACTAAGAAGAACTGAGAAGAAAAACTGAGAGAAAAACTGACCAGAAAAGCTGAGAAGATAAACTGAGCAGAAAAACTTAGAAAACATCTGAAAAAAACTGAGAAAGAAAATTAAGAAAAACTGAGAAAAATGGACAGAAAATAACTAAGAAAAACTGAAAAAGAAGAAAAAACTGAGAAAAAATGAGAAAAAATTAGAAAAAATGAGAAAAACTGACAAAAGGTGAGAAAAGGTGAGAAAAAATGAGAATATATGAGAAAAATTGAAAAAATGAGGTAAAAATGAGAAAAACTGAGAAAAAATTGAAAAAACAAGTAAACTGAGAAAAACTGAGAAAAAGCCGATAAAAAATTGGAAAAATGAGAAAAAATGAGAAAAACTGAGGATAACTGAGAAAAAATACTGAGAAAAAAACTGAGAATAACTGAGAGAAAAACTGAGAAAAACTGAAAAAAACTGAGAAGAAAAACTGAGAAAAAAATCTGGAAAAAACAGAAAAACTGAGAAGAAAATATGAGAAAAACTGAGCAGAAAAACTGAGAAAAAATCTATTAAAAAAAACTGAGAAGAAAACGAAGAACTGAGAAGAAAAACTGAGGAAAAAAACTGACCAGAAAAGCTGAGAAGATAAACAGCAGAAAAACTTAGAAAAAATCTGAAAGAAACTGAGTAAAGAAAATTAAGAAAAACTGAGAAAAAGGGACAGAAAATAACTAAGAAAAACTGAAAAAGAAGAAAAAACTGAGAAAAAATGAGAAAAACTGAGAAAAACTGACAAAAGGTGAGAAAAGGTGAGAAAAATGAGAAAATATGAGAAAAACTTTAAAAAAATGAAGTAAAAATGAGAAAAACTGAGAAAAAGATTGAAAAAACAAGGAAACTGAGAAAAACTGAGAAAAAGCTGATAAAAAATTGGAAAAATGAGAAAAACTGAGAAAAACTGATAAGAAAAACTGAGAAACAAAACTGAAAAAAACTGAGAAAAACTGAAGAAAATGTGAGAAAAACTAAGCAGAAAAACTGAGAAAATAAACTATTAAAAAAAACTGAGAAAAAAACTATTTAAGAAACTGAGAATAAAAACGAAGAACTGAGAAAAAACCTGAGAATAACTGAGAAAATAACAAAGAAAAACTGAAAAAAAGAAAAAACTGAGAAAAAATGAGAAAAAATGAGAAAAACTGAGAAAAAATTGAAAAAACAAGTAAACTGAGAAAAATCTGAGAAAAATTGCAAAAAATTGAGAAGAAAAACTGAGAAAAATAACTGAAACAAACAGAAAAACTGAGAAAAATAACTGAAACAAACAGAAAAACTGAGAAGAAAATCTTAGAAAAACTGAGCAGAAAAACTGAGAATATAAACTATTAAAAAAACTGGAAAAAAACTATTAAAAAACTGAGAATAAAAACGAAGAAGAACTGAGAAGAAAAACTGACAAAAAAAACTGAGAAAACATGAGAAGAAAATCTGAGAAAAACTGAGCAGAAAAACTGAGAAAAAAAACTATGAAAAAAACTGAGAATAAAAACGAAGAAGAACTGAGAAGAAAAACTGAGAGAAAAACTGACCAGAAAAGCTGAGAAGATAAACTGAGCAGAAATACTTAGAAAACATCTGAAAAAAACTGAGAAAGAAAATTAAGAAAAACTGAGAAAAATGGACAGAAAATAACTGAAAAACTGAAAAAGAAGAAAAAACTGAGAAAAAATGAGAAAAAATGAGAAAAAATGAGAAAAATTGACAAAAGGTGAGAAAAGGTGAGAAAAAATGAGAAAATATGAGAAAAACTGAAAAAATGCGGTAAAAATGAGAAAAACTGAGAAAAAATTGAAAAAACAAGTAAACTGAGAAAAACTGAGAAAAAGCTGATAAAAAATTGGAAAAATGAGAAAAAATGAGAAAAACTGAGGATAACTGAGAAAAAATACTGAGAAAAAAACTGAGAATAACTGAGAGAAAAACTGAGAAAAACTAATGAGAAAAACTGAGAAACAAAACTGAAAAAAACTGAGCAAAACTGAAGAAAATGTGAGAAAAACTAAGCAGAAAAACTGAGAAAATAAACTATTAAAAAAAACTGAGAAAAAAACTATTTAAGAAACTGAGAATAAAAACGAAGAACTGAGAAAAAACCTGAGAATAACTGAGAAAATAACAAAGAAAAACTGAAAAAGAAGAAAAAACTGAGAAAAAATGAGAAAAAATGAGAAAAACTGAGAAAAAATTGAAAAAACAAGTAAACTGAGAAAAACTGAGAAAAAGCTGGTAAAAAATTGGAAAAATGAGAAAAAATGAGTAAAACTGAGGATAACTGAGAAAAAATACTGAGAAAAAAACTGAGAATAACTGAGAGAAAATCTGAGAAAAATTGCAAAAAATTGAGAAGAAAAACTGAGAAAAATAACTGAAACAAACAGAAAAACTGAGAAAAATAACTGAAACAAACAGAAAAACTGAGAATAAAATCTTAGAAAAACTGAGCAGAAAAACTGACAATATAAACTATTAAAAAAAACTGGAAAAAAACTATTAAAAAACTGAGAATAAAAACGAAGAAGAACTGAGAAGAAAAACTGACAAAAAAACTGAGAAAACATGAGAAGAAAATCTGAGAAAAACTGAGCAGAAAAACTGAGAAAAAAAACTATGAAAAAAACTGAGAATAAAAACGAAGAAGAACTGAGAAGAAAAACTGAGAGAAAAACTGACCAGAAAAGCTGAGAAGATAAACTGAGCAGAAATACTTAGAAAACATCTGAAAAAAACTGAGAAAGAAAATTAAGAAAAACTGAGAAAAATGGACAGAAAATAACTGAAAAACTGAAAAAGAAGAAAAAACTGAGAAAAACTGAGAAAAAATGAGAAAAAATGAGAAAAACTGACAAAAGGTGAGAAAAGGTGAGAAAAAATGAGAAAATATGAGAAAAACTGAAAAAATGTGGTAAAAATGAGAAAAACTGAGAAAAAATTGAAAAAACAAGTAAACTGAGAAAAACTGAGAAAAAGCTGATAAAAAATTGGAAAAATGAGAAAAAATGAGAAAAACTGAGGATAACTGAGAAAAAATACTGAGAAAAAAACTGAGAATAACTGAGAGAAAAACTGAGAAAAACTGAAAAAAACTGTGAAGAAAAACTGAGAAAAAGAACTGAAACAAACAGAAAAACTGAGAAGAAAATCTGAGAAAAACTGAGCAGAAAAACTAAGAATATAAACTATTAAAAAAAACTGGAAAAAAACTATTAAAAAACTGAGAATAAAAACGAAGAAGAACTGAGAAGAAAAACTGACAAAAAAACCTGAGAAAACATGAGAAGAAAATCTGAGAAAAACTGAGCAGAAAAACTGAGAAAAAAAACTATGAAAAAAACTGAGAATAAAAACTAAGAAGAACTGAGAAGAAAAACTGAGAGAAAAACTGACCAGAAAAGCTGAGAAGATAAACTGAGCAGAAAAACTTAGAAAACATCTGAAAAAAACTGAGAAAGAAAATTAAGAAAAACTGAGAAAAATGGACAGAAAATAACTAAGAAAAACTGAAAAAGAAGAAAAAACTGAGAAAAAATGAGAAAAAATTAGAAAAAATGAGAAAAACTGACAAAAGGTGAGAAAAGGTGAGAAAAAATGAGAATATATGAGAAAAATTGAAAAAATGAGGTAAAAATGAGAAAAACTGAGAAAAAATTGAAAAAACAAGTAAACTGAGAAAAACTGAGAAAAAGCCGATAAAAAATTGGAAAAATGAGAAAAAATGAGAAAAACTGAGGATAACTGAGAAAAAATACTGAGAAAAAAACTGAGAATAACTGAGAGAAAAACTGAGAAAAACTGAAAAAAACTGAGAAGAAAAACTGAGAAAAAAATCTGGAAAAAACAGAAAAACTGAGAAGAAAATATGAGAAAAACTGAGCAGAAAAACTGAGAAAAAATCTATTAAAAAAAACTGAGAAGAAAACGAAGAACTGAGAAGAAAAACTGAGGAAAAAAACTGACCAGAAAAGCTGAGAAGATAAACAGCAGAAAAACTTAGAAAAAATCTGAAAGAAACTGAGTAAAGAAAATTAAGAAAAACTGAGAAAAAGGGACAGAAAATAACTAAGAAAAACTGAAAAAGAAGAAAAAACTGAGAAAAAATGAGAAAAACTGAGAAAAACTGACAAAAGGTGAGAAAAGGTGAGAAAAATGAGAAAATATGAGAAAAACTTTAAAAAAATGAAGTAAAAATGAGAAAAACTGAGAAAAAGATTGAAAAAACAAGGAAACTGAGAAAAACTGAGAAAAAGCTGATAAAAAATTGGAAAAATGAGAAAAACTGAGAAAAACTGATAAGAAAAACTGAGAAACAAAACTGAAAAAAACTGAGAAAAACTGAAGAAAATGTGAGAAAAACTAAGCAGAAAAACTGAGAAAATAAACTATTAAAAAAAACTGAGAAAAAAACTATTTAAGAAACTGAGAATAAAAACGAAGAACTGAGAAAAAACCTGAGAATAACTGAGAAAATAACAAAGAAAAACTGAAAAAAAGAAAAAACTGAGAAAAAATGAGAAAAAATGAGAAAAACTGAGAAAAAATTGAAAAAACAAGTACACTGAGAAAAATCTGAGAAAAATTGCAAAAAATTGAGAAGAAAAACTGAGAAAAATAACTGAAACAAACAGAAAAACTGAGAAAAATAACTGAAACAAACAGAAAAACTGAGAAGAAAATCTTAGAAAAACTGAGCAGAAAAACTGAGAATATAAACTATTAAAAAAACTGGAAAAAAACTATTAAAAAACTGAGAATAAAAACGAAGAAGAACTGAGAAGAAAAACTGACAAAAAAAACTGAGAAAACATGAGAAGAAAATCTGAGAAAAACTGAGCAGAAAAACTGAGAAAAAAAACTATGAAAAAAACTGAGAATAAAAACGAAGAAGAACTGAGAAGAAAAACTGAGAGAAAAACTGACCAGAAAAGCTGAGAAGATAAACTGAGCAGAAATACTTAGAAAACATCTGAAAAAAACTGAGAAAGAAAATTAAGAAAAACTGAGAAAAATGGACAGAAAATAACTGAAAAACTGAAAAAGAAGAAAAAACTGAGAAAAAATGAGAAAAAATGAGAAAAAATGAGAAAAATTGACAAAAGGTGAGAAAAGGTGAGAAAAAATGAGAAAATATGAGAAAAACTGAAAAAATGCGGTAAAAATGAGAAAAACTGAGAAAAAATTGAAAAAACAAGTAAACTGAGAAAAACTGAGAAAAAGCTGATAAAAAATTGGAAAAATGAGAAAAAATGAGAAAAACTGAGGATAACTGAGAAAAAATACTGAGAAAAAAACTGAGAATAACTGAGAGAAAAACTGAGAAAAACTAATGAGAAAAACTGAGAAACAAAACTGAAAAAAACTGAGCAAAACTGAAGAAAATGTGAGAAAAACTAAGCAGAAAAACTGAGAAAATAAACTATTAAAAAAAACTGAGAAAAAAACTATTTAAGAAACTGAGAATAAAAACGAAGAACTGAGAAAAAACCTGAGAATAACTGAGAAAATAACAAAGAAAAACTGAAAAAGAAGAAAAAACTGAGAAAAAATAAGAAAAAATGAGAAAAACTGAGAAAAAATTGAAAAAACAAGTAAACTGAGAAAAACTGAGAAAAAGCTGGTAAAAAATTGGAAAAATGAGAAAAAATGAGTAAAACTGAGGATAACTGAGAAAAAATACTGAGAAAAAAACTGAGAATAACTGAGAGAAAATCTGAGAAAAATTGCAAAAAATTGAGAAGAAAAACTGAGAAAAATAACTGAAACAAACAGAAAAACTGAGAAAAATAACTGAAACAAACAGAAAAACTGAGAATAAAATCTTAGAAAAACTGAGCAGAAAAACTGACAATATAAACTATTAAAAAAAACTGGAAAAAAACTATTAAAAAACTGAGAATAAAAACGAAGAAGAACTGAGAAGAAAAACTGACAAAAAAACTGAGAAAACATGAGAAGAAAATCTGAGAAAAACTGAGCAGAAAAACTGAGAAAAAAAACTATGAAAAAAACTGAGAATAAAAACGAAGAAGAACTGAGAAGAAAAACTGAGAGAAAAACTGACCAGAAAAGCTGAGAAGATAAACTGAGCAGAAATACTTAGAAAACATCTGAAAAAAACTGAGAAAGAAAATTAAGAAAAACTGAGAAAAATGGACAGAAAATAACTGAAAAACTGAAAAAGAAGAAAAAACTGAGAAAAACTGAGAAAAAATGAGAAAAAATGAGAAAAACTGACAAAAGGTGAGAAAAGGTGAGAAAAAATGAGAAAATATGAGAAAAACTGAAAAAATGTGGTAAAAATGAGAAAAACTGAGAAAAAATTGAAAAAACAAGTAAACTGAGAAAAACTGAGAAAAAGCTGATAAAAAATTGGAAAAATGAGAAAAAATGAGAAAAACTGAGGATAACTGAGAAAAAATACTGAGAAAAAAACTGAGAATAACTGAGAGAAAAACTGAGAAAAACTGAAAAAAACTGTGAAGAAAAACTGAGAAAAAGAACTGAAACAAACTGAGAAAAACTGAGAATAAAAACGAAGAACTGAGACGAAAAACTGAGAAAAAAACTGACCAGAAAAGCTGAGAAGATAAACAGCAGAAAAACTTAGAAAAAATCTGAAAGAAACTGAGTAAAGAAAATTAAGAAAAACTGAGAAAAATGGACAGAAAATAACTAAGAAAAACTGAAAAAGAAGAAAAAACTGAGAAAAAATGAGAAAAAATGAGAAAAAATGAGAAAAACTGAGGATAACTGAGAAAAAATACTGAGAAAAAAACTGAGAATAACTGAGAGAAAAACTGAGAAAAACTGAAAAAAACTGTGAAGAAAAACTGAGAAAAAGAACTGAAACAAACTGAGAAAAACTTGAGAAGAAAATCTGAGAAAGACAGAGCAGAAAAACTGAGAAAAAAAATTATTAAAAAAACTGAGAATAAAAACGAAGAACTGAGAAGAAAAAATGAGAAAAACTGATAAAAACAGACAAAAGATGAGCAAAGGTGAGAAAAAATGAGAAAATATGAGAAAAACTGAAAAAATGAGGTAAAAATGAGAAAAACTGAGAAAAAATTGAAAAAACAAGTAAAGTGAGAAAAACTGAGAAAAAGCTGATAAAAAATTGGAAAAATGAGAAAAAATTAGAAAAACTGAGGATAACTGAGAAAAAATACTGAGAAAAAAACTGAGAATAACTGAGAGAAAATCTGAGAAAAATTGAAAAAAATTGAGAAGAAAAACTGAGAAAAAGAACTGAAACAAACTGAGAAAAACTGAAATAGAAGACAAAACTGAGAAAAAATGAGAAAAAATGAGAAAAACTGAGAAAAACTGACAAAAAAACTGAAAAAAATTGAGAAAACATGAGAAGAAAATCTGAGAAAAACTGAGCCGAAAAACTGAGAAAAAAAACTATGAAAAAAACTGAGAATAAAAACGAAGAAGAACTGAGAAGAAAAACTGAGAGAAAAACTGACCAGAAAAGCTGAGAAGATAAACTGAGCAGAAAAACTTACTGAGAAAAACTGACAAAAGGTGAGAAAAGGTGAGAAAAAATGAGAAAATATGAGAAAAACTGAGAAAAAAATGAAAAAACAAGGAAACCGAGAAAAACTGAGAAAAAGCTGATAAAAAATTGGAAAAATGAGAAAAAATAAAAACTGAGATTAACTGAGAAAAAATACTGAGAAAAAAACTGAGAATAACTGAGAGAAAAACTGAGAAAAACTGAAAAAAACTGTGAAGAAAAACTGAGAAAAAGAACTGAAACAAACTGAGAAAAACTGAGAATAAAAACGAAGAACTCAGAAGAAAAACTGAGAAAAAAACTGACCAGAAAAGCTGAGAAGATAAACAGCAGAAAAACTTAGAAAAAATCTGAAAGAAACTGAGTAAAGAAAATTAAGAAAAACTGAGAAAAATGGACAGAAAATAACTAAGAAAAATTGAAAACCAAGAAAACACTGAGAAAAAATGAGAAAAAATGAGAAAAAACGAGAAAAACTGAGAAAAACTGACAAAAGATGAGAAAAGATGAGAAAAAATGAGAAAATATGAGAAAAACTGTGAAAAAATGAGGTAAAAATGAGAAAAACTGAGAGAAAATTGAAAAAACAAGTAAACTGAGAAAAACTGAGAAAAAGCTGATAAAAATTAGGAAAAATGTGAAAAACTGAGAAAAACTGAGAATAACTGAGAAAAAATACTGAGAAAAAACTGAAAATAACAGAGAATATCAGAGAATAACTGAAAAAAACTGAGAAAAAAATCTGGAAAAAACAGAAAAACTGAGAAGAAAATATGAGAAAAACTGAGCAGAAAAACTGAGAAAAAATCTATTTAAAAAAACTGAGAAGAAAACGAAGAACTGAGAAGAAAAACTGAGGAAAAAAACTGACCAGAAAAGCTGAGAAGATAAACAGCAGAAAAACATAGAAAAAATCTGAAAGAAACTGAGTAAAGAAAATTAAGAAAAACTGAGAAAAATGGACAGAAAATAACTAAAAACTGAAAAAGAAGAAAAAACTGAGAAAAAATGAGAAAAAATGAGAAAGAATGAGAAAAACTGACAAAAGGTGAGAAAAGGTGAGAAAAAATGAGAAAATATGAGAAAAACTGAAAAAATGAGGTAAAAATGAGAAAAACTGAGAAAAAATTGAAAAAACAAGAAAACTGAAAAAAACTGAGAAAAAGCTGATAAAAAATTGGAAAAATGAGAAAAAATGAGAAAAACTGAGGATAACTGAGAAAAAATACTGAGAAAAAAACTGAGAATAACTGAGAGAAAAACTGAGAAAAACTGAAAAAAACTGTGAAGAAAAACTGAGAAAAAGAACTGAAACAAACTGAGAAAAACTGAGAAGAAAATCTGAGAAAGACAGAGCAGAAAAACTGAGAAAAAAAATTAGTAAAAAAACTGAGAATAAAAACGAAGAACTGAGAAGAAAAAATGAGAAAAACTGATAAAAACAGACAAAAGATGAGCAAAGGTGAGAAAAAATGAGAAAATATGAGAAAAACTGAAAAAATGAGGTAAAAATGAGAAAAACTGAGAAAAAATTGAAAAAACAAGTAAACTGAGAAAAACTGAGAAAAAGCTGATAAAAAATTGGAAAAATGAGAAAAAATTAGAAAAACTGAGGATAACTGAGAAAAAATACTGAGAAAAAAACTGAGAATAACTGAGAGAAAATCTGAGAAAAATTGAAAAAAATTGAGAACAAAAACTGAGAAAAAGAACTGAAACAAACTGAGAAAAACTGAAAAAGAAGACAAAACTGAGAAAAAATGAGAAAAAATGAGAAAAAATGAGAAAAACTGACAAAAAAACTGAAAAAAATTGAGAAAACATGAGAAGAAAATCTGAGAAAAACTGAGCCGAAAAACTGAGAAAAAAAACTATGAAAAAAACTGAGAATAAAAACGAAGAAGAACTGAGAAGAAAAACTGAGAGAAAAACTGACCAGAAAAGCTGAGAAGATAAACTGAGCAGAAAAACTTACTGAGAAAAACTGACAAAAGGTGAGAAAAGGTGAGAAAAAATGAGAAAATATGAGAAAAACTGAGAAAAAAATGAAAAAACAAGGAAACCGAGAAAAACTGAGAAAAAGCTGATAAAAAATTGGAAAAATGAGAAAAAATAAAAACTGAGATTAACTGAGAAAAAATACTGAGAAAAAAACTGAGAATAACTGAGAGAAAAACTGAGAAAAACTGAAAAAAACTGTGAAGAAAAACTGAGAAAAAGAACTGAAACAAACTGAGAAAAACTGAGAATAAAAACGAAGAACTGAGAAGAAAAACTGAGAAAAAAACTGACCAGAAAAGCTGAGAAGATAAACAGCAGAAAAACTTAGAAAAATCTGAAAGAAACTGAGTAAAGAAAATTAAGAAAAACTGAGAAAAATGGACAGAAAATAACTAAGAAAAATTGAAAACCAAGAAAACATTGAGAAAAAATGAGAAAAAATGAGAAAAAACGAGAAAAACTGAGAAAAACTGACAAAAGATGAGAAAAGATGAGAAAAAATGAGAAAATATGAGAAAAACTGTGAAAAAATGAGGTAAAAATGAGAAAAACTGAGAGAAAATTGAAAAAACAAGTAAACTGAGAAAAACTGAGAAAAAGCTGATAAAAATTTGGAAAAATGTGAAAAACTGAGAAAAACTGAGAATAACTGAGAAAAAATACTGAGAAAAAACTGAAAATAACAGAGAGAAAATCTGAGAATAACTGAAAAAAACTGAGAAGAAAAACTGAGAAAAAAATCTGGAAAAAACAGAAAAACTGAGAAGAAAATATGAGAAAAACTGAGCAGAAAAACTGAGAAAAAATCTATTAAAAAAACTGAGAAGAAAACGAAGAACTGAGAAGAAAAACTGAGGAAAAAAACTGACCAGAAAAGCTGAGAAGATAAACTGAGCAGAAAAACTTAGAAAACATCTGAAAAAAACTGAGAAAGCAAATTAAGAGAAACTGAGAAAAATGGACAGAAAATAACTAAGAAAAACTGAAAAAGAAGAAAAAACTGAGAAAAAATGAGAAAAACTGAGAAAAACTGACAAAAGGTGAGAAAAGGTGAGAAAAATGAGAAAATATGAGAAAAACTTTGAAAAAATGAAGTAAAAATGAGAAAAACTGAGAAAAAGATTGAAAAAACAAGGAAACTGAGAAAAACTGAGAAAAAGCTGATAAAAAATTGGAAAAATGAGAAAAACTGAGAAAAACTGAGAATAACTGAGAAAAAATACTGAAAAAAAACTGAGAATAACTGAGAGAAAAACTGAGAAAAACTGATAAGAAAAACTGAGAAACAAAACTGAAAAAAACTGAGAAAAACTGAAGAAAATCTGAGAAAAACTAAGCAGAAAAGCTGAGAAAATAAACTATTAAAAAAAACTGAGAAAAAAAACTATTTAAGAAACTGAGAATAAAAACGAAGAAGAACTGAGAAAAAAACTGAGAATAACTGAGAAAATAACAAAGAAAAACTGAAAAAGAAGAAAAAACTGAGAAAAAATGAGAAAAAATGAGAAAAACTGATAAAAACAGACAAAAGATGAGCAAAGGTGAGAAAAAATGAGAAAATATGAGAAAAACTGAAAAAATGAGGTAAAAATGAGAAAAACTGAGAAAAAATTGAAAAAACAAGTAAACTGAGAAAAACCGAGAAAAAGCTGGTAAAAAATTGGAAAAATGAGAAAAAATGAGAAAAACTGAGGATAACTGAGAAAAAACACTGAGCAAAAAACTGAGAATAACTGAGAGAAAATCTGAGAAAAATGGAAAAAAATTGAGAAGAAAAACTGAGAAAAATAACTGAAACAAACAGAAAAACTGAGAAGAAAAACTGAGAATATAAACTATTAAAAAAAACTGGAAAAAAACTATTAAAAAACTGAGAATAAAAACGAAGAAGAACTGAGAAGAAAAACTGACAAAAAAAACTGAAAAAACTGAGAAAACATGAGAAGAAAATCTGAGAAAAACTGAGCCGAAAAACTGAGAAAAAAAACTATGAAAAAAACTGAGAATAAAAACGAAGAAGAACTGAGAATAAAAACTGAGAGAAAAACTGACCAGAAAAGCTGAGAAGATAAACTGAGCAGAAAAACTTAGAAAACATCTGAAAAAAACTGAGAAAGAAAATTAAGAAAAACTGAGAAAAATGGACAGAAAATAACTAAGAAATACTGAAAAAGAAGAAAAAACTGAGAAAAAATTAGAAAAAATGAGAAAAACTGACAAAAGGTGAGAAAAGGTGAGAAAAAATGAGAAAATATGAGAATAACTGAAAACATGAGGTTAAAAATGAGAAAAACTGAGAAAAAAATGAAAAAACAAGGCAACCGAGAAAAACTGAGAAAAAGCTGATAGAAAATTGGAAAAATGAGAAAAAATAAAAACTGAGATTAACTGAGAAAAAATACTGAGAAAAAAACTGAGAATAACTGAGAGAAAAACTGAGAAAAACTGAAAAAAACTGTGAAGAAAAACTGAGAAAAAGAACTGAAACAAACTGAGAAAAACTGAGAATAAAAACGAAGAACTGAGAAGAAAAACTGAGAAAAAAACTGACCAGAAAAGCTGAGAAGATAAACAGCAGAAAAACTTCGAAAAAATATGAAAGATACTGAGTAAAGAAAATTAAGAAAAACTGAGAAAAATGGACAGAAAATAACTAAGAAAAATTGAAAAACAAGAAAACACTGAGAAAAAATGAGAAAAAATGAGAAAAAACGAGAAAAACTGAGAAAAACTGACAAAAGGTGAGAAAAGATGAGAAAAAATGAGAAAATATGAGAAAAACTGTGAAAAAATGAGGTAAAAATGAGAAAAACTGAGAGAAAATTGAAAAAACAAGTAAACTGAGAAAAACTGAGAAAAAGCTGATAAAAATTTGGAAAAATGTGAAAAACTGAGAAAAACTGAGAATAACTGAGAAAAAATACTGAGAAAAAACTGAAAATAACAGAGAGAAAATCTGAGAGTAACTGAAAAAAACTGAGAAGAAAAACGGAGAAAAAAACCTGGAAAAAACAGAAAAAGTGAGAAGAAAATATGAGAAAAACTGAGCAGAAAAACTGAGAAAAAAATCTATTAAAAAAACTGAGAAGAAAACGAAGAACTGAGATGAAAAACTAAGGAAAAAAACTGACCAGAAAAGCTGAGAAGATAAACTGAGCAGAAAAACTTAGAAAAAATCTGAAAAAAACTGAGAAAGAAAATTAAGAGAAACTGAGAAAAATGGACAGAAAATAACTAAGAAAAACTGAAAAAGAAGAAAAAACTGAGAAAAAATGAGAAAAACTGAGGATAACTGAGAAAAAATACTGAGAAAAAACTGAGAATAACTGAGAGAAAAACTGAGAAAAACTGAGAAGAAAAACTGAGAAACAAAACTGAAAAAAACTGAGAAAAACTGAAGAAAATCTGAGAAAAACTAAGCAGAAAAGCTGAGAAAATAAACTATTAAAAAAACGGGGAAAAAAACTATTTAAGAAACTGAGAACAAAAACGAAGAAGAACTGAGAAAAAAACTGAGAATAACTGAGAAAATAACAAAGAAAAATTGAAAAAGAAGAAAAAACTGAGAAAAAATGAGAAAAAATGAGAAAAACTGATAAAAACAGACAAAAGATGAGCAAATGTGAGAAAAAATGAGAAAATATGAGAAAAACTGAAAAAATGAGGTAAAAATGAGAAAAACTGAGAAAAAATTGAAAAAACAAGTAAACTGAGAAAAACTGAGAAAAAGCTGGTAAAAAATTGGAAAAATGAGAAAAAATGAGAAAAACTGAGGATAACTGAGAAAAAACACTGAGAAAAAAACTGAGAATAACTGAGAGAAAATCTGAGAAAAATTGAAAAAAATTGAGAAGAAAAACTGAGAAAAATAACTGAAACAAACAGAAAAACTGAGAAGAAAATCTTAGAAAAACTGAGCAGAAAAACTGAGAATATAAAATATTAAATTAAACAGGAAAAAAAACTTTAAAAAATTGAGAATAAAAACGAAGAAGAACTGAGAAGAAAAACTGACAAAAAAACTGAAAAAAACTGAGAAAACATGAGAAGAAAATCTGAGAAAAACTGAGCCGAAAAACTGAGAAAAAAAACTATGAAAAAAACTGAGAATAAAAACGAAGAAGAACTGAGAAGAAAAACTGAGAGAAAAACTGACCAGAAAAGCTGAGAAGATAAACTGAGCAGAAAAACTTAGAAAACATCTGAAAAAAACTGAGAAAGAAACTTAAGAGAAACTGAGAAAAATGGACAGAAAATAACTAAGAAAAATTGAAAAACAAGAAAACACTGAGAAAAAATGAGAAAAAATGAGAAAAAACGAGAAAAACTGAGAAAAACTGACAAAAGGTGAGAAAAGATGAGAAAAAATGAGAAAATATGAGAAAAACTGTGAAAAAATGAGGTAAAAATGAGAAAAACTGAGAGAAAATTGAAAAAACAAGCAAACTGAGAAAAACTGAGAAAAAGCTGATAAAAATTTGGAAAAATGTGAAAAACTGAGAAAAACTGAGAATAACTGAGAAAAAATACTGAGAAAAAACTGAAAATAACAGAGAGAAAATCTGAGAATAACTGAAAAAAACTGAGAAGAAAAACTGAGAAAAAAATCTGGAAAAAACAGAAAAAGTGAGAAGAAAATATGAGAAAAACTGAGCAGAAATACTGAGAAAAAAATCTATTAAAAAAAACTGAGAAGAAAACGAAGAACTGAGAAGAAAAACTGAGGAAAAAAACTGACCAGAAAAGCTGAGAAGATAAACTGAGCAGAAAAACTTAGAAAAAATCTGAAAAAAACTGAGAAAGAAAATTAAGAGAAACTGAGAAAAATGGACAGAAAATAACTAAGAAAAACTGAAAAAGAAGAAAAAACTGAGAACAAATGAGAAAAACTGAGAAAAACTGACAAAAGGTGAGAAAAGGTGAGAAAAATGAGAAAATATGAGAAAAACTGTGAAAAAATGAGGTAAAAATGAGAAAAACTGAGAAAAAAATTGAAAAAACAAGTAAACTGAGAAAAACTGAGAAAAAGCTGATAAAAAATTGGAAAATATGAAAAAATGAGAAAAACTGAGGATAACTGAGAAAAAATACTGAGAAATACTGAGAATAACTGAGAGAAAAACTGAGAAAAACTGAGAAGAAAAACTGAGAAACAAAACTGAAAAAAACTGAGAAAAACTGAAGAAAATCTGAGAAAAACTAAGCAGAAAAACTAAGAAAATAAACTATTAAAAAAAACTGAGAAAAAAAACTATTTAAGAAACTGAGAATAAAAACGAAGAAAAACTGAGAAAAAAACTGAGAATAACTGAGAAAATAACAAAGAAAAACTGAAAAAGAAGAAAAAACTGAGAAAAAATGAGAAAAAATGAGAAAAACTGCTAAAAACAGACAAATGATGAGCAAACCTGAGAAAAAATGAGAAAATATGAGAAAAACTGAAAAAATGAGGTAAAAATGAGAAAAACTGAGAAAAAAATTGAAAAAACAAGTAAACTGAGAAAAACTGAGAAAAAGCTGATAAAAAATTGGAAAAATGAGAAAAAATGAGAAAAACTGAGGATAACTGAGAAAAAATACTGAGAAAAATACTGAGAATAACTGAGAGAAAATCTGAGAAAAATTGAAAAAAATTGAGAAGAAAAACTGAGAAAAATAACTGAAACAAACAGAAAAACTGAGATAAAAATCTTAGAAAAACTGAGCAGAAAAACTGAGAATATAAACTATTAAAAAAAACTGGAAAAAAACGATTAAAAAACAGAATAAAAACGAAGAAGAACTGAGAAGAAAAACTGACAAAAAAACTGAAAAAACTGAGAAAACATGAGAAGAAAATCTGAGAAAAACTGAGCAGAAAAACTGAGAAAAAAAACTATGAAAAAAACTGAGAATAAAAACGAAGAAGAACTGAGAAGAAAAACTGAGAGAAAAACTGACCAGAAAAGCTGAGAAGATAAACTGAGCAGAAAAACTTAGAAAACATCTGAAAAAAACTGAGAAAGAAAATTAAGAAAAACTGAGAAAAATGGACAGAAAATAACTAAGAAAAACTGAAAAAGAAGAAAAAACTGAGAAAAAATTAGAAAAACTGACAAAAGGTGAGAAAAGGTGAGAAAAAATGAGAAAATATGAGAAAAACTGAAAAAATGAGGTTAAAAATGAGAAAAACTGAGAAAAAAATGAAAAAACAAGGAAACCAAGAAAAACTGAGAAAAAGCTGATAAAAAATTGGAAAAATGAGAAAAAATAAAAACTGAGATTAACTGAGAAAAAATACTGAGAAAAAAACTGAGAATAACTGAGAGAAAAACTGAGAAAAAAACTGACCACAAAAGCTGAGAAGATAAACTGCAGAAAAACTTAGAAAAAATCTGAAAGGAACTGAGAAAGAAAATTAAGAAAAACTGAGAAAAATGGACAGAAAATAACCAAGAAAAATTAAAAAAGAAGAAAACACAAAGAAAAAATGAGAAAAAATGAGAAAAAACGAGAAAAACTGAGAAAAACTGACAAAAGGTGAGAAAACATGAGAAAAAATGAGAAAATATGAGAAAAACTGTGAAAAAATGAGGTAAAAATGAGAAAAACTGAGAGAAAATTGAAAAAACAAGTAAACTGAGAAAAACTGAGAAAAAGCTGATAAAAATTTGGAAAAATGTGAAAAAATGAGAAAAACTGAAAAAATTCGGTTAAAAATGAGAAAAACAGAATAAAATGAAAAAACAAGGAAACCGAGAAAAACTGAGAAAAATGCTGAAAAAAATTGGAAAAATGAGAAAAAATAAAAACTGAGATTAACTGAGAAAAAATACTGAGAAAAAAACTGAGAATAACTGAGAGAAAAACTGAGAAAAACTGAAAAAAACTGTGAAGAAAAACTGAGAAAAAGAACTGAAACAAACTGAGAAAAACTGAGAAGAAAATCTGAGAAAGACAGAGCAGAAAAACTGAGAAAAAAAATTATTAAAAAAACTGAGAATAAAAACGAAGAACTGAGCAGAAAAACTGAGAAAAAAACTGACCAGAAAAGCTGAGAAGATAAACTGCAGAAAAACTTAGAAAAAATCTGAAAGAAACTGAGAAAGAAAATTAAGAAAAACTGAGAAAAATGGACAGAAAATAACCAAGAAAAATTTAAAAAGAAGAAAACACTGAGAAAAAATGAGAAAAAATGAGAAAAAACGAGAAAAACTGAGAAAAACTGACAAAAGGTGAGAAAAGATGAGAAAAAATGAGAAAATATGAGAAAAACTGTGAAAAAATGAGGTAAAAATGAGAAAAACTGAGAGAAAATTGAAAAAACAAGTAAACTGAGAAAAACTGAGAAAAAGCTGATAAAAATTTGGAACAATGTGAAAAACTGAGAAAAACTGAGAATAACTGAGAAAAAATACTGAGAAAAAACTGAAAATAACAGAGAGAAAATCTGAGAATAACTGAAAAAAACTGAGAAGAAAAACTGAGAAAAAAATCTGGAAAAAACAGAAAAAGTGAGAAGAAAATATGAGAAAAACTGAGCAGAAAAACTGAGAAAAAATCTATTAAAAAAAACTGAGAAGAAAACGAAGAACTGAGAAGAAAAACTGAGCAGAAAAACTTCGAAAAAATCTGAAAAAAACTGAGAAAGAAAATTAAGAGAAACTGAGAAAAATGGACAGAAAATAACTAAGAAAAACTGAAAAAGAAGAAAAAACTGAGAAAAAATGAGAAAAACTGAGAAAAACTGACAAAAGGTGAGAAAAGGTGAGAAAGTGAGAAAATATGAGAAAAACTGTGAAAAAATGAGGTAAAAATGAGAAAAACTGAGAAAAAAATTGAAAAAACAAGTAAACTGAGAAAAACTGAGAAAAAGCTGATAAAAAATTGGAAAAATGAGAAAAAATGAGAAAAACTGAGGATAACTGAGAAAAAATACTGAGAAATACTGAGAATAACTGAGAGAAAAACTGAGAAAAACTGAGAAGAAAAACTGAGAAACAAAACTGAAAAAAACTGAGAAAAACTGAAGAAAATCTGAGAAAAACTAAGCAGAAAAACTGAGAAAATAAACTATTAAAAAAACTGAGAAAAAAACTATTTAAGAAACTGAGAATAAAAACGAAGAAAAACTGAGAAAAAAACTGAGAATAACTGAGAAAATAACAAAGAAAAACTGAAAAAGAAGAAAAAACTGAGAAAAAATGAGAAAAAATGATAAAAACTGATAAAAACAGACAAATGATGAGCAAACCTGAGGAAAAAAGAGAAAATATGAGAAAAACTGAAAAAATGAGGTAAAAATGAGAAAAACTGAGAAAAAATTTGAAAAAACTAGGAAACTGAGAAAAACTGAGAAAAAGCTGATAAAAAATTGGAAAAATGAGAAAAAATGAGAAAAACTGAGGATAACTGAGAAAAAATACTGAGAAAAAAACTGAGAATAACTGAGAGAAAATCTGAGAAAAATTGAAAAAAATTGAGAAGAAAAACTGAGAAAAATAACTGAAACAAACAGAAAAACTGAGAAGAAAATCTTAGAAAAACTGAGCAGAAAAACTGAGAATATAAACGATTAAAAAAAACTGGAAAAAAAACTATTAAAAAACTGAGAATAAAAACGAAGAAGAACTGAGAAGAAAAACTGACAAAAAAACTGAAAAAAACTGAGAAAACATGAGAAGAAAATCTGAGAAAAACTGAGCAAAAAAACTGAGAAAATGAACTATGAAAAAAACTGAGAATAAAAACGAAGAAGAACTGAGAAGAAAAACTGAGAAACAAAACTGAAAAAAATTGAGAAAAACTGAAGAAAATCTGAGAAAAACTAAGCAGAAAAACTGAGAAAATAAACTATTAAAAAAAACTGAGAAAAAAACCTATTAAAAAAACTGAGAATAAAAACGAAGAAGAACTGAGAAGAAAAACTGAGAGAAAAACTGACCAGAAAAGCTGAGAAGATAAACTGAGCAGAAAAACTTAGAAAACATCTGAAAAAAACTGAGAAAGAAAATTAAGAAAAACTGAGAAAAATGGACAGAAAATAACTAAGAAAAACTGAAAAAGAAGAAAAAACTGAGAAAAAATGAGAAAAAATGAGAAAAAATGAGAAAAACTGACAAAAGGTGAGAAAAGGTGAGAAAAAATGAGAAAATATGAGAAAAACTGAAAAAATGAGGTAAAAATGAGAAAAACTGAGAAAAAAATGAAAAAACAAGAAAACTGAGAAAAACTGAGAAAAAGCTGATAAAAAATTGGAAAAATGAGAAAAAATGAGAAAAACTGAGGATAACTCAGAAAAAATACTGAGAAAAAAACTGAGAATAACTGAGAGAAAATCTGAGAAAAATTGAAAAAAATTGAGAAGAAAAACTGAGAAAAATAACTGAAACAAACAGAAAAACTGAGAAGAAAATCTTAGAAAAACTGAGCAGAAAAACTGAGAATATAAACTATTAAAAAAAACTGGAAAAAAACGATTAAAAAACTGAGAATAAAAACGAAGAACTGAGAAGAAAAACTGACAAAAAAACTGAAAAAACTGAGAAAACATGAGAAGAAAATCTGAGAAAAACTGAGCAGAAAAACTGAGAAAAAAAACTATGAAAAAAACTGAGAATAAAAACGAAGAAGAATTGAGAAGAAAAACTGAGAGAAAAACTGACCAGAAAAGCTGAGAAGATAAACTGAGCAGAAAAACTTAGAAAACTTCTGAAAAAAACTGAGAAAGAAAATTAAGAAAAACTGAGAAAAATGGACAGAAAATAACTAAGAAAAACTGAAAAAGAAGAAAAAACTGAGAAAAAATGAGAAAAAATGAGAAAAACTGAGAAAAACTGACAAAAGGTGAGAAAAGGTGAGAAAAAATGAGAAAATATGAGAAAAACTGAAAAAATGAGGTTAAAAATGAGAAAAACTGAGAAAAAAATGAAAAAACAAGGAAACCAAGAAAAACTGAGAAAAAGCTGATAAAAAATTGGAAAAATGAGAAAAAAATAAAAACTGAGATTAACTGAGAAAAAATACTGAGAAAAAAACTGAGAATAACTGAGAGAAAAACTGAGAAAAACTGAAAAAAACTGTGAAGAAAAACTGAGAAAAAGAACTGAAACAAACTGAGAAAAACTGAGAAGAAAATCTGAGAAAGACAGAGCAGAAAAACTGAGAAAAAAAATTATTAAAAAAACTGAGAATAGAAACGAAGAACTGAGAAGAAAAACTGAGAAAAAACCTGACCAGAAAAGCTGAGAAGATAAACAGCAGAAAAACTTAGAAAAAATCTGAAAGAAACTGAGAAAGAAAATTAAGAAAAACTGAGAAAAATGGACAGAAAATAACTAAGAAAAATTGAAAAAAAAGAAAACACTGGGAAAAAATGAGAAAAAATGAGAAAAAACGAGAAAAACTGAGAAAAACTGACAAAAGGTGAGAAAAGATGAGAAAAAATGAGAAAATATGAGAAAAACTGTGAATAAATGTGGTAAAAATGAGAAAAACTGAGAGAAAATTGAAAAAACAAGTAAACTGAGAAAAACTGAGAAAAAGCTGATAAAAATTTGGAAAAATGTGAAAAACTGAGAAAAACTGAGAATAACTGAGAAAAATACTGAGAAAAAACTGAAAATAACAGAGAGAAAATCTGAGAAAAACTGAAAAAAACTGAGAAGAAAAACTGAGAAAAATAACTGAAACAAACAGAAAAACTGAGAAGAAAATCTTAGAAAAACTGAGCAGAAAAACTGAGAATATAAACTATTAAAAAAACTGGAAAAAAACGATTAAAAAACTGAGAATAAAAACGAAGAACTGAGAAGAAAAACTGACAAAAATTCTGAAAAAACTGAGAAAACATGAGAAGAAAATCTGAGAAAAACTGAGCAGAAAAACTGAGAAAATGAACTATGAAAAAAACTGAGAATAAAAACGAAGAAGAACTGAGAAGAAAAACTGAGAAACAAAACTGAAAAAAATTGAGAAAAACTGAAGAAAATCTGAGAAAAACTAAGCAGAAAAACTGAGAAAATAAACTATTAAAAAAACTGAGAAAAATGTGAGAAAATGAGAAAAACTGAGAATAACTGAGAAAAAATACTGAGAAAAAACTGAAAATAACAGAGAGAAAATTTGAGAATAACTGAAAAAAACTGAGCAGAAAAACTGAGAAAAAAATCTGGAAAAAACAGAAAAACTGAGAAGAAAATATGAGAAAAACTGAGCAGAAAAACTGAGAAAAAAAACTATTAGAAAAAACTGAGAAGAAAACGAAGAACTGAGAAGAAAAACTGAGGAAAAAACTGACCAGAAAAGCTGAGAAGATAAACTGAGCAGAAAAACTTAGAAAAAATCTGAAAAAAACTGAGAAAGAAAATTAAGAGAAACTGAGAAAAATGGACAGAAAATAACTAAGAAAAACTGAAAAAGAAGAAAAAACTGAGAAAAAATGAGAAGAACTGAGAAAAACTGACAAAAGGTGAGAAAAGGTGAGAGAAATGAGAAAATATGAGAAAAACTGTGAAAAAATGAGGTAAAAATGAGGAAAAACTGAGAAAAAGATTGAAAAAACAAGGAAACTGAGAAAAACAGAGAAAAAACTGATAAAAAATTGGAAAAATGAGAAAAACTGAGAAAAAATGAGGTAAAAATGAGGAAAAACTGAGAAAAAGATTGAAAAAACAAGGAAACTGAGAAAAACTGAGAAAAAGCTGACAAAAATTTGGAAAAGTGAGAAAAACTGAGAATAAAAACGAAGAAGAACTGAGAAGAAAAACTGAGAAAAAGCTGGTAAAAAATTGGAAAAATGAGAAAAAATGAGAAAAACTGAGGATAACTGAGAAAAAATACTGAGAAAAAAACTGAGAATAACTGAGAGAAAATCTGAGAAAAATTGAAAAAAATTGAGAAAAATAACTGAAACAAACAGAAAAACTGAGAAGAAAATCTGAGAAAAACTGAGCAGAAAAATTGAGAATATAAAATATTAAAATAAACTGGAAAAAAAACTTTAAAAAACTGAGAATAAAAACGAAGAAGAACTGAGAAGAAAAACTGACAAAAAAAATGAAAAAAACTGAGAAAACATGAGAAGAAAATCTGAGAAAAACTGAGCCGAAAAACTGAGAAAAAAAATTTGAAAAAAACTGAGAATAAAAACGAAGAACTGAGAAGAAAAACTGAGAAAAAAACTGACCAGAAAAGCTGAGAAGATAAACTGAGCAGAAAAACTTAGAAAACATCTGAAAAAAACTGAGAAAGAAAATTAAGAAAAACTGAGAAAAATGGAAGAAAATAACTAAGAAAAATTGAAAAAGAAGAAAAAACTGAGAAAACATGAGAAAAAATGAGAAAAACTGATAAAAACTGACAAAAGGTGAGAAAAGGTGAGAAAAAATGAGAAAATATGAGAGAAACTGAAAAAATGAGGTTAAAAATGAGAAAAACTGAGAAAAAAATGAAAAAACAAGGATACCGAGAAAAACTGAGAAAAAGCTGATAAAAAAATTGGAAAAATGAGAAAAAATAAAAACTGAGATTAACTGAGAAAAAATACTGAGAAAAAAACTGAGAATAACTGAGAGAAAAACTGAGAAAAACTGAAAAAAACTGTGAAGAAAAACTGATAAAAAGAACTGAAACAAACTGAGAAAAACTGAGAATAAAAACGAGGAACTGAGAAGAAAAACTGAGAAAAAAACTGACCAGAAAAGCTGAGAAGATAAACAGCAGAAAAACTTAGAAAAAATCTGAAAGAAACTGAGTAAAGAAAATTAAGAAAAACTGAGAAAAATGGACAGAAAATAACTAAGAAAAATTGAAAAACAAGAAAACACTGAGAAACAATGAGAAAAAATGAGAAAAAACGAGAAAAACTGAGAAAAACTGACAAAAGGTGAGAAAAGATGAGAAAAAATGAGAAAATATGAGAAAAACTGTGAAAAAATGAGGTAAAAATTAGAAAAACTGAGAGAAAATTGAAAAAACAAGTAAACTGAGAAAAACTGAGAAAAAGCTGATAAAAAATTGGAAAAATGTGAAAAACTGAGAAAAACTGAGAAAAAATACTGAGAAAAAACTGAAAATAACAGAAAATCTGAGAATAACTGAAAAAAACAGAGAAGAAAAACTGAGAAAAAAATCTGGAAAAAACAGAAAAACTGAGAAGAAAATATGAGAAAAACTGAGCCGAAAAACTGAGAAAAAATCTATTAAAAAAAACTGAGAAGAAAACGAAGAACTGAGAAGAAAAACTGAGGAAAAAAACTGACCAGAAAAGCTGAGAAGATAAACTGAGCAGAAAAACTTAGAAAAAATCTGAAAAAAACTGAGAAAGAAAATTAAGAGAAACTGAGCAAAAATGGACAGAAAATAACTAAGAAAAACTGAAAAAGAAGAAAAAACTGAGAAAAAATGAGAAAAACTGAGAAAAACTGACAAAAGGTGAGAAAAGGTGAGAAAAATGAGAAAATATGAGAAAAACTGTGAAAATATGAGGTAAAAATGAGAAAAACTGAGAAAAAGATTGAAAAAACAAGGAAACTGAGAAAAACTGAGAAAAAGCTGATAAAAAATTGGAAAAATGAGAAAAACTGAGAAAAACTGAGAATAACTGAGAAAAAATACTGAAAAAAAACTGAGAATAACTGAGAGAAAAACTGAGAAAAACTGATAAGAAAAACTGAGAAACAAAACTGAAAAAAACTGAGAAAAACAAGAAAATGTGAGAAAAACTAAGCAGAAATCTGAGAAAATAAACTATTAAAAAAAAATGAGAAAAAAACTATTTCAGAAACTGAGAATAAAAACGAAGAACTGAGAAAAAACCTGAGAATAACTGAGAAAATAACAAAGAAAAACTGAAAAAGAAGAAAAAACTGAGAAAAAATGAGAAAAAATGAGAAAAACTGAGAAAAAATTGAAAAAACAAGTAAACTGAGAAAAACTGAGAAAAAGCTGGTAAAAAATTGGAAAAATGAGAAAAAATGAGGATAACTGAGAAAAAATACTGAGAAAAAAACTGAGAATAACTGAGAGAAAATCTGAGAAAAATTGCAAAAAATTGAGAAGAAAAACTGAGAAAAATAACTGAAACAAACAGAAAAACTGAGAAAAATAACTGAAACAAACAGAAAAACTGAGAAGAAAATCTTAGAAAAACTGAGCAGAAAAACTGAGAATATAAACTATTAAAAAAAACTGGAAAAAAACTATTAAAAAACTGAGAATAAAAACGAAGAAGAACTGAGAAGAAAAATTGACAAAAAAAACTGAGAAAACATGAGAAGAAAATCTGAGAAAAACTGAGCAGAAAAACTGAGAAAAAAAACTATGAAAAAAACTGAGAATAAAAACGAAGAAGAACTGAGAAGAAAAACTGAGAGAAAAACTGACCAGAAAAGCTGAGAAGATAAACTGAGCAGAAATACTTAGAAAACATCTGAAAAAAACTGAGAAAGAAAATTAAGAAAAACTGAGAAAAATGGACAGAAAATAACTGAAAAACTGAAAAAGAAGAAAAAACTGAGAAAAAATGAGAAAAAATGAGAAAAAATGAGAAAAACTGACAAAAGGTGAGAAAAGGTGAGAAAAAATGAGAAAATATGAGAAAAACTGAAAAAATGAGGTAAAAATGAGAAAAACTGAGAAAAAAATGAAAAAACAAGAAAACTGAGAAAAACTGAGAAAAAGCTGATAAAAAATTGGAAAAATGAGAAAAAATGAGAAAAACTGAGGATAACTGAGAAAAAATACTGAGAAAAAAACTGAGAATAACTGAGAGAAAAACTGAGAAAAACTGAAAAAAACTGTGAAGAAAAACTGAGAAAAAGAACTGAAACAAACTGAGAAAAACTGAGAAGAAAATCTGAGAAAGACAGAGCAGAAAAACTGAGAAAAAAAATTAGTAAAAAAACTGAGAATAAAAACGAAGAACTGAGAAGAAAAAATGAGAAAAACTGATAAAAACAGACAAAAGATGAGCAAAGGTGAGAAAAAATGAGAAAATATGAGAAAAACTGAAAAAATGAGGTAAAAATGAGAAAAACTGAGAAAAAATTGAAAAAACAAGTAAACTGAGAAAAACTGAGAAAAAGCTGATAAAAAATTGGAAAAATGAGAAAAAATTAGAAAAACTGAGGATAACTGAGAAAAAATACTGAGAAAAAAACTGAGAATAACTGAGAGAAAATCTGAGAAAAATTGAAAAAAATTGAGAAGAAAAACTGAGAAAAAGAACTGAAACAAACTGAGAAAAACTGAAAAAGAAGACAAAACTGAGAAAAAATGAGAAAAAATGAGAAAAACTGACAAAAAAACTGAAAAAAATTGAGAAAACATGAGAAGAAAATCTGAGAAAAACTGAGCCGAAAAACTGAGAAAAAAAACTATGAAAAAAACTGAGAATAAAAACGAAGAAGAACTGAGAAGAAAAACTGAGAGAAAAACTGACCAGAAAAGCTGAGAAGATAAACTGAGCAGAAAAACTTACTGAGAAAAACTGACAAAAGGTGAGAAAAGGTGAGAAAAAATGAGAAAATATGAGAAAAACTGAGAAAAAAATGAAAAAACAAGGAAACCGAGAAAAACTGAGAAAAAGCTGATAAAAAATTGGAAAAATGAGAAAAAATAAAAACTGAGATTAACTGAGAAAAAATACTGAGAAAAAAACTGAGAATAACTGAGAGAAAAACTGAGAAAAACTGAAAAAAACTGTGAAGAAAAACTGAGAAAAAGAACTGAAACAAACTGAGAAAAACTGAGAATAAAAACGAAGAACTGAGAAGAAAAACTGAGAAAAAAACTGACCAGAAAAGCTGAGAAGATAAACAGCAGAAAAACTTAGAAAAAATCTGAAAGAAACTGAGTAAAGAAAATTAAGAAAAACTGAGAAAAATGGACAGAAAATAACTAAGAAAAATTGAAAACCAAGAAAACACTGAGAAAAAATGAGAAAAAATGAGAAAAAACGAGAAAAACTGAGAAAAACTGACAAAAGATGAGAAAAGATGAGAAAAAATGAGAAAATATGAGAAAAACTGTGAAAAAATGAGGTAAAAATGAGAAAAACTGAGAGAAAATTGAAAAAACAAGTAAACTGAGAAAAACTGAGAAAAAGCTGATAAAAATTTGGAAAAATGTGAAAAACTGAGAAAAACTGAGAATAACTGAGAAAAAATACTGAGAAAAAACTGAAAATAACAGAGAATATCTGAGAATAACTGAAAAAAACTGAGAAAAATATCTGGAAAAAACAGAAAAACTGTGAAGAAAATATGAGAAAAACTGAGCAGAAAAACTGAGAAAAAATCTATTTAAAAAAACTGAGAAGAAAACGAAGAACTGAGAAGAAAAACTGAGGAAAAAAACTGACCAGAAAAGCTGAGAAGATAAACTGAGCAGAAAAACTTACTGAGAAAAACTGACAAAAGGTGAGAAAAGGTGAGAAAAAATGAGAAAATATGAGAAAAACTGAGAAAAAAATGAAAAAACAAGGAAACCGAGAAAAACTGAGAAAAAGCTGATAAAAAATTGGAAAAATGAGAAAAAATAAAAACTGAGATTAACTGAGAAAAAATACTGAGAAAAAAACTGAGAATAACTGAGAGAAAAACTGAGAAAAACTGAAAAAAACTGTGAAGAAAAACTGAGAAAAAGAACTGAAACAAACTGAGAAAAACTGAGAATAAAAACGAAGAACTGAGAAGAAAAACTGAGAAAAAAACTGACCAGAAAAGCTGAGAAGATAAACAGCAGAAAAACTTAGAAAAAATCTGAAAGAAACTGAGTAAAGAAAATTAAGAAAAACTGAGAAAAATGGACAGAAAATAACTAAGAAAAATTGAAAACCAAGAAAACACTGAGAAAAAATGAGAAAAAATGAGAAAAAACGAGAAAAACTGAGAAAAACTGACAAAAGATGAGAAAAGATGAGAAAAAATGAGAAAATATGAGAAAAACTGAAAAAATGAGGTAAAAATGAGAAAAACTGAGAGAAAATTGAAAAAACAAGTAAACTGAGAAAAACTGAGAAAAAGCTGATAAAAATTTGGAAAAATGTGAAAAACTGAGAAAAACTGAGAATAACTGAGAAAAAATACTGAGAAAAAACTGAAAATAACAGAGAATATCTGAGAATAACTGAAAAAAACTGAGAAAAAAATCTGGAAAAAACAGAAAAACTGAGAAGAAAATATGAGAAAAACTGAGCAGAAAAACTGAGAAAAAATCTATTTAAAAAAACTGAGAAGAAAACGAAGAACTGAGAAGAAAAACTGAGGAAAAAAACTGACCAGAAAAGCTGAGAAGATAAAGTGAGCAGAAAAACTTAGAAAAAATATGAAAAAAACTGAGAAAGAAAATTAAGAGAAACTGAGAAAAATGGACAGAAAATAACTAAGAAAAACTGAAAAACAAGAAAAAACTGAGAAAAAATGAGAAAAACTGAGGATAACTGAGAAAAAATACTGAGAAAAAACTGAGAATAACTGAGAGAAAAACTGAGAAAAACTGAGAAGAAAAACTGAGAAACAAAACTGAAAAAAACTGAGAAAAACTGAAGAAAATCTGAGAAAAACTAAGCAGAAAAGCTGAGAAAATAAACTATTAAAAAAAACGGGGAAAAAATCTATTTAAGAAACTGAGAACAAAAACGAAGAAGAACTGAGAAAAAAACTGAGAATAACTGAGAAAATAACAAAGAAAAATTGAAAAAGAAGAAAAAACTGAGAAAAAATGAGAAAAAATGAGAAAAACTGAGAAAAAATTGAAAAAACAAGTAAACTGAGAAAAACTGAGAAAAAGCTGGTAAAAAATTGGAAAAATGAGAAAAAATGAGAAAAACTGAGGATAACTGAGAAAAAATACTGAGAAAAAAACTGAGAATAACTGAGAGAAAATCTGAGAAAAATTGAAAAAAATTGAGAAGAAAAACTGAGAAAAATAACTGAAACAAACAGAAAAACTGAGAAGAAAATCTTAGAAAAACTGAGCAGAAAAACTGAGAATATAAACTATTAAAAAAAACTGGAAAAAAAACTATTAAAAAACTGAGAATAAAAACGAAGAAGAACTGAGAAGAAAAACTGACAAAAAAACTGAAAAAAACTGAGAAAACATGAGAAGAAAATCTGAGAAAAACTGAGCAAAAAAACTGAGAAAATGAACTATGAAAAAAACTGAGAATAAAAACGAAGAAGAACTGAGAAGAAAAACTGAGAAACAAAACTGAAAAAAATTGAGAAAAACTGAAGAAAATCTGAGAAAAACTAAGCAGAAAAACTGAGAAAATAAACTATTAAAAAAAACTGAGAAAAAAACCTATTAAAAAAACTGAGAATAAAAACGAAGAAGAACTGAGAAAAAAACTGAGAATAACTGAGAAAATAACAAAGAAAAACTGAAAAAGAAGAAAAAACTGAGAAAAAATGAGAAAAAATGAGAAAAACTGATAAAAACAGACAAAAGATGAGCAAAGGTGAGAAATAATGAGAAAATATGAGAAAAACTGAAAAAATGAGGTAAAAATGAGAAAAACTGAGAAAAAATTGAAAAAACGAGTAAACTGAGAAAAACTGAGAAAAAGCTGATAAAAAATTGGAAAAATGAGAAAAAATGAGAAAAACTGAGGATAACTGAGAAAAAATACTGAGAAAAAAACTGAGAATAACTGAGAGAAAATCTGAGAAAAATTGAAAAAAATTGAGAAGAAAAACTGAGAAAAATAACTGAAACAAACAGAAAAACTGAGAAGAAAATCTTAGAAAAACTGAGCAGAAAAACTGAGAATATAAACTGTTAAAAAAAACTGGAAAAAAACGATTAAAAAACTGAGAATAAAAACGAAGAAGAACTGAGAAGAAAAACTGACAAAAAAACTGAAAAAACTGAGAAAACATGAGAAGAAAATCTGAGAAAAACTGAGCCGAAAAACTGAGAAAAAAAACTATGAAAAAAACTGAGAATAAAAACGAAGAAGAACTGAGAAGAAAAACTGAGAGAAAAACTGACCAGAAAAGCTGAGAAGATAAACTGAGCAGAAAAACTTAGAAAACATCTGAAAAAAACTGAGAAAGAAAATTAAGAGAAACTGAGAAAAATGGACAGAAAATAACTAAGAAAAATTGAAAAACAAGAAAACACTGAGAAAATATGAGAAAAACTGTGAAAAAATGAGGTAAAAATGAGAAAAACTGAGAAAAAAATTGAAAAAACAAGTAAACTGAGAAAAACTGAGAAAAAGCTGATAAAAAAATTGGAAAAATGAGAAAAAATGAGAAAAACTGAGGATAACTGAAAAAAAATACTGAGAAATACTGAGAATAACTGAGAGAAAAACTGAGAAAAACTGAGAAGAAAAACTGAGAAACAAAACTGGAAAAAACTGAGAAAAACTGAAGAAAATCTGAGAAAAACTAAGCAGAAAAACTGAGAAAATAAACTATTAAAAAAAACTGAGAAAAAAAACTATTTAAGAAACTGAGAATAAAAACGAAGAAAAACTGAGAAAAAAACTGAGAATAACTGAGAAAATAACAAAGAAAAACTGAAAAAGAAGAAAAAACTGAGAAAAAATGAGAAAAAATGAGAAAAACTGATAAAAACAGACAAATGATGAGCAAACCTGAGAAAAAATGAGAAAATATGAGAAAAACTGAAAAAATGAGGTAAAAATGAGAAAAACTGAGAAAAAAATTGAAAAAACAAGTAAACTGAGAAAAACTGAGAAAAAGCTGATAAAAAATTGGAAAAATGAGAAAAAATGAGAAAAACTGAGGATAACTGAGAAAAAATACTGAGAAAAAAACTGAGAATAACTGAGAGAAAATCTGAGAAAAATTGAAAAAAATTGAGAAGAAAAACTGAGAAAAATAACTGAAACAAACAGAAAAACTAAGAAGAAAATCTTAGAAAAACTGAGCAGAAAAACTGAGAATATAAACTATTAAAAAAAACTGGAAAAAAACTATTAAAAAACTGAGAATAAAAACGAAGAAGAACTGAGAAGAAAAACTGACAAAAAAACTGAAAAAAACTGAGAAAACATGAGAAGAAAATCTGAGAAAAACTGAGCAAAAAAACTGAGAAAATGAACTATGAAAAAAACTGAGAATAAAAACGAAGAAGAACTGAGAAGAAAAACTGAGAAACAAAACTGAAAAACATTGAGAAAAACTGAAGAAAATCTGAGAAAAACTAAGCAGAAAAACTGAGAAAATAAACTATTAAAAAAAACTGAGAAAAAAACCTATTAAAAAAACTGAGAATAAAAACGAAGAAGAACTGAGAAAAAAACTGAGAATAACTGAGAAAATAACAAAGAAAAACTGAAAAAGAAGAAAAAACTGAGAAAAAATGAGAAAAAATGAGAAAAACTGATAAAAACAGACAAAAGATGAGAAAAGGTGAGAAATAATGAGAAAATATGAGAAAAACTGAAAAAATGAGGTAAAAATGAGAAAAACTGAGAAAAAATTGAAAAAACGAGTAAACTGAGAAAAACTGAGAAAAAGCTGATAAAAAATTGGAAAAATGAGAAAAAATGAGAAAAACTGAGGATAACTGAGAAAAAATACTGAGAAAAAAACTGAGAATAACTGAGAGAAAATCTGAGAAAAATTGAAAAAAATTGAGAAGAAAAACTGAGAAAAATAACTGAAACAAACAGAAAAACTGAGAAGAAAATCTTAGAAAAACTGAGCAGAAAAACTGAGAATATAAACTGTTAAAAAAAACTGGAAAAAAACGATTAAAAAACTGAGAATAAAAACGAAGAAGAACTGAGAAGAAAAACTGACAAAAAAACTGAAAAAACTGAGAAAACATGAGAAGAAAATCTGAGAAAAACTGAGCAGAAAAACTGAGAAAAAAAACTATGAAAAAAACTGAGAATAAAAACGAAGAAGAACTGAGAAGAAAAACTGAGAGAAAAACTGACCAGAAAAGCTGAGAAGATAAACTGAGCAGAAAAACTTAGAAAACATCTGAAAAAAACTGAGAAAGAAAATTAAGAAAAACTGAGAAAAATGGACAGAAAATAACTAAGAAAAACTGAAAAAGAAGAAAAAACTGAGAAAAAATGAGAAAAAATGAGAAAATCTGAGAAAAATTGAAAAAAATTGAGAAGAAAAACTGAGAAAAATAACTGAAACAAACAGAAAAACTGAGAAGAAAATCTTAGAAAAACTGAGCAGAAAAACTGAGAATATAAACTATTAAAAAAAACTGGAAAAAAAACTATTAAAAAACTGAGAATAAAAACGAAGAAGAACTGAGAAGAAAAACTGACAAAAAAACTGAAAAAAACTGAGAAAACATGAGAAGAAAATCTGAGAAAAACTGAGCAAAAAAACTGAGAAAATGAACTATGAAAAAAACTGAGAATAAAAACGAAGAAGAACTGAGAAGAAAAACTGAGAAACAAAACTGAAAAAAATTGAGAAAAACTGAAGAAAATCTGAGAAAAACTAAGCAGAAAAACTGAGAAAATAAACTATTAAAAAAAACTGAGAAAAAAACCTATTAAAAAAACTGAGAATAAAAACGAAGAAGAACTGAGAAAAAAACTGAGAATAACTGAGAAAATAACAAAGAAAAACTGAAAAAGAAGAAAAAACTGAGAAAAAATGAGAAAAAATGAGAAAAACTGATAAAAACAGACAAAAGATGAGCAAAGGTGAGAAAAAATGAGAAAATATGAGAAAAACTGAAAAAATGAGGTAAAAATGAGAAAAACTGAGAAAAAATTGAAAAAACGAGTAAACTGAGAAAAACTGAGAAAAAGCTGATAAAAAATTGGAAAAATGAGAAAAAATGAGAAAAACTGAGGATAACTGAGAAAAAATACTGAGAAAAAAACTGAGAATAACTGAGAGAAAATCTGAGAAAAATTGAAAAAAATTGAGAAGAAAAACTGAGAAAAATAACTGAAACAAACAGAAAAACTGAGAAGAAAATCTTAGAAAAACTGAGCAGAAAAACTGAGAATATAAACTGTTAAAAAAAACTGGAAAAAAACGATTAAAAAACTGAGAATAAAAACGAAGAAGAACTGAGAAGAAAAACTGACAAAAAAACTGAAAAAACTGAGAAAACATGAGAAGAAAATCTGAGAAAAACTGAGCAGAAAAACTGAGAAAAAAAACTATGAAAAAAACTGAGAATAAAAACGAAGAAGAACTGAGAAGAAAAACTGAGAGAAAAACTGACCAGAAAAGCTGAGAAGATAAACTGAGCAGAAAAACTTAGAAAACATCTGAAAAAAACTGAGAAAGAAAATTAAGAAAAACTGAGAAAAATGGACAGAAAATAACTAAGAAAAACTGAAAAAGAAGAAAAAACTGAGAAAAAATGAGAAAAAATGAGAAAAACTGAGAAAAACTGACAAAAGGTGAGAAAAGGTGAGAAAAAATGAGAAAATATGAGAAAAACTGAAAAAATGAGGTTAAAAATGAGAAAAACTGAGAAAAAAATGAAAAAACAAGGAAACCAAGAAAAACTGAGAAAAAGCTGATAAAAAATTGGAAAAATGAGAAAAAATAAAAACTGAGATTAACTGAGAAAAAATACTGAGAAAAAAACTGAGAATAACTGAGAGAAAAACTGAGAAAAAAACTGACCACAAAAGCTGAGAAGATAAACTGCAGAAAAACTTAGAAAAAATCTGAAAGGAACTGAGAAAGAAAATTAAGAAAAACTGAGAAAAATGGACAGAAAATAACCAAGAAAAATTAAAAAAGAAGAAAACACTGAGAAAAAATGAGAAAAAATGAGAAAAAACGAGAAAAACTGAGAAAAACTGACAAAAGGTGAGAAAACATGAGAAAAAATGAGAAAATATGAGAAAAACTGTGAAAAAATGAGGTAAAAATGAGAAAAACTGAGAGAAAATTGAAAAATCAAGTAAACTGAGAAAAACTGAGAAAAAGCTGATAAAAATTTGGAAAAATGTGAAAAAATGAGAAAAACTGAAAAAATTAGGTTAAAAATGAGAAAATCTGAGAAAAAAATGAAAAAACAAGGAAACCGAGAAAAACTGAGAAAAATGCTGAAAAAAATTGGAAAAATGAGAAAAAATAAAAACTGAGATTAACTGAGAAAAAATACTGAGAAAAAAACTGAGAATAACTGAGAGAAAAACTGAGAAAAACTGAAAAAAACTGTGAAGAAAAACTGAGAAAAAGAACTGAAACAAACTGAGAAAAACTGAGAAGAAAATCTGAGAAAGACAGAGCAGAAAAACTGAGAAAAAAAATTATTAAAAAAACTGAGAATAAAAACGAAGAACTGAGCAGAACAACTGAGAAAAAAACTGACCAGAAAAGCTGAGAAGATAAACTGCAGAAAAACTTAGAAAAAATCTGAAAGAAACTGAGAAAGAAAATTAAGAAAAACTGAGAAAAATGGACAGAAAATAACCAAGAAAAATTTAAAAAGAAGAAAACACTGAGAAAAAATGAGAAAAAATGAGAAAAAACGAGAAAAACTGAGAAAAACTGGCAAATGATGAGCAAACCTGAGAAAAAATGAGAAAATATGAGAAAAACTGAAAAAATGAGGTAAAAATGAGAAAAACTGAGAAAAAAATTGAAAAAACAAGTAAACTGAGAAAAACTGAGAAAAAGCTGATAAAAAATTGGAAAAATGAGAAAAAATGAGAAAAACTGAGGATAACTGAGAAAAAATACTGAGAAAAAAACTGAGAATAACTGAGAGAAAATCTGAGAAAAATTGAAAAAAATTGAGAAGAAAAACTGAGAAAAATAACTGAAACAAACAGAAAAACTGAGAAGAAAATCTTAGAAAAACTGAGCAGAAAAACTGAGAATATAAACTATTAAAAAAAACTGGAAAAAAAACTATTAAAAAACTGAGAATAAAAACGAAGAACTGAGAAGAAAAACTGACAAAAAAACTGAAAAAAACTGAGAAAACATGAGAAGAAAATCTGAGAAAAACTGAGCAAAAAAACTGAGAAAATGAACTATGAAAAAAACTGAGAATAAAAACGAAGAAGAACTGAGAAGAAAAACTGAGAAACAAAACTGAAAAAAATTGAGAAAAACTGAAGAAAATCTGAGAAAAACTAAGCAGAAAAACTGAGAAAATAAACTATTAAAAAAAACTGAGAAAAAAACCTATTAAAAAAACTGAGAATAAAAACGAAGAAGAACTGAGAAAAAAACTGAGAATAACTGAGAAAATAACAAAGAAAAACTGAAAAAGAAGAAAAAACTGAGAAAAAATGAGAAAAAATGAGAAAAACTGATAAAAACAGACAAAAGATGAGCAAAGGTGAGAAAAAATGAGAAAATATGAGAAAAACTGAAAAAATGAGGTAAAAATGAGAAAAACTGAGAAAAAATTGAAAAAACGAGTAAACTGAGAAAAACTGAGAAAAAGCTGATAAAAAATTGGAAAAATGAGAAAAAATGAGAAAAACTGAGGATAACTGAGAAAAAATACTGAGAAAAAAACTGAGAATAACTGAGAGAAAATCTGAGAAAAATTGAAAAAAATTGAGAAGAAAAACTGAGAAAAATAACTGAAACAAACAGAAAAACTGAGAAGAAAATCTTAGAAAAACTGAGCAGAAAAACTGAGAATATAAACTGTTAAAAAAAACTGGAAAAAAACGATTAAAAAACTGAGAATAAAAACGAAGAAGAACTGAGAAGAAAAACTGACAAAAAAACTGAAAAAACTGAGAAAACATGAGAAGAAAATCTGAGAAAAACTGAGCAGAAAAACTGAGAAAAAAAACTATGAAAAAAACTGAGAATAAAAACGAAGAAGAACTGAGAAGAAAAACTGAGAGAAAAACTGACCAGAAAAGCTGAGAAGATAAACTGAGCAGAAAAACTTAGAAAACATCTGAAAAAAACTGAGAAAGAAAATTAAGAAAAACTGAGAAAAATGGACAGAAAATAACTAAGAAAAACTGAAAAAGAAGAAAAAACTGAGAAAAAATGAGAAAAAATGAGAAAAACTGAGAAAAACTGACAAAAGGTGAGAAAAGGTGAGAAAAAATGAGAAAATATGAGAAAAACTGAAAAAATGAGGTTAAAAATGAGAAAAACTGAGAAAAAAATGAAAAAACAAGGAAACCAAGAAAAACTGAGAAAAAGCTGATAAAAAATTGGAAAAATGAGAAAAAATAAAAACTGAGATTAACTGAGAAAAAATACTGAGAAAAAAACTGAGAATAACTGAGAGAAAAACTGAGAAAAAAACTGACCACAAAAGCTGAGAAGATAAACTGCAGAAAAACTTAGAAAAAATCTGAAAGGAACTGAGAAAGAAAATTAAGAAAAACTGAGAAAAATGGACAGAAAATAACCAAGAAAAATTTAAAAAGAAGAAAACACTGAGAAAAAATGAGAAAAAATGAGAAAAAACGAGAAAAACTGAGAAAAACTGGCAAATGATGAGCAAACCTGAGAAAAAATGAGAAAATATGAGAAAAACTGAAAAAATGAGGTAAAAATGAGAAAAACTGAGAAAAAAATTGAAAAAACAAGTAAACTGAGAAAAACTGAGAAAAAGCTGATAAAAAATTGGAAAAATGAGAAAAAATGAGAAAAACTGAGGATAACTGAGAAAAAATACTGAGAAAAAAACTGAGAATAACTGAGAGAAAATCTGAGAAAAATTGAAAAAAATTGAGAAGAAAAACTGAGAAAAATAACTGAAACAAACAGAAAAACTGAGAAGAAAATCTTAGAAAAACTGAGCAGAAAAACTGAGAATATAAACTATTAAAAAAAACTGGAAAAAAAACTATTAAAAAACTGAGAATAAAAACGAAGAACTGAGAAGAAAAACTGACAAAAAAACTGAAAAAAACTGAGAAAACATGAGAAGAAAATCTGAGAAAAACTGAGCAAAAAAACTGAGAAAATGAACTATGAAAAAAACTGAGAATAAAAACGAAGAAGAACTGAGAAGAAAAACTGAGAAACAAAACTGAAAAAAATTGAGAAAAACTGAAGAAAATCTGAGAAAAACTAAGCAGAAAAACTGAGAAAATAAACTATTAAAAAAAACTGAGAAAAAAACCTATTAAAAAAACTGAGAATAAAAACGAAGAAGAACTGAGAAAAAAACTGAGAATAACTGAGAAAATAACAAAGAAAAACTGAAAAAGAAGAAAAAACTGAGAAAAAATGAGAAAAAATGAGAAAAACTGATAAAAACAGACAAAAGATGAGCAAAGGTGAGAAAAAATGAGAAAATATGAGAAAAACTGAAAAAATGAGGTAAAAATGAGAAAAACTGAGAAAAAATTGAAAAAACAAGTAAACTGAGAAAAACTGAGAAAAAGCTGATAAAAAATTGGAAAAATGAGAAAAAATAAGAAAAACTGAGGATAACTCAGAAAAAATACTGAGAAAAAAACTGAGAATAACTGAGAGAAAATCTGAGAAAAATTGAAAAAAATTGAGAAGAAAAACTGAGAAAAATAACTGAAACAAACAGAAAAACTGAGAAGAAAATCTTAGAAAAACTGAGCAGAAAAACTGAGAATATAAACTATTAAAAAAAACTGGAAAAAAACGATTAAAAAACTGAGAATAAAAACGAAGAACTGAGAAGAAAAACTGACAAAAAAACTGAAAAAACTGAGAAAACATGAGAAGAAAATCTGAGAAAAACTGAGCAGAAAAACTGAGAAAAAAAACTATGAAAAAAACTGAGAATAAAAACGAAGAAGAACTGAGAAGAAAAACTGAGAGAAAAACTGACCAGAAAAGCTGAGAAGATAAACTGAGCAGAAAAACTTAGAAAACATCTGAAAAAAACTGAGAAAGAAAATTAAGAAAAACTGAGAAAAATGGACAGAAAATAACTAAGAAAAACTGAAAAAGAAGAAAAAACTGAGAAAAAATGAGAAAAAATGAGAAAAACTGAGAAAAACTGACAAAAGGTGAGAAAAGGTGAGAAAAAATGAGAAAATATGAGAAAAACTGAAAAAATGAGGTTAAAAATGAGAAAAAATGAGAAAAAAATGAAAAAACAAGGAAACCAAGAAAAACTGAGAAAAAGCTGACAAAAAATTGGAAAAATGAGAAAAAATAAAAACTGAGATTAACTGAGAAAAAATACTGAGAAAAAAAACTGAGAATAACTGAGAGAAAAACTGAGAAAAAAACTGACCACAAAAGCTGAGAAGATAAACTGCAGAAAAACTTAGAAAAAATCTGAAAGGAACTGAGAAAGAAAATTAAGAAAAACTGAGAAAAATGGACAGAAAATAACTAAGAAAAACTGAAAAAGAAGAAAAAACTGAGAAAAAATGAGAAAAAATGAGAAAAACTGAGAAAAACTGACAAAAGGTGAGAAAACATGAGAAAAAATGAGAAAATATGAGAAAAACTGTGAAAAAATGAGGTAAAAATGAGAAAAACTGAGAGAAAATTGAAAAAACAAGTAAACTGAGAAAAACTGAGAAAAAGCTGATAAAAATTTGGAAAAATGTGAAAAACTGAGAAAAACTGAGAATAACTGAGAAAAAATACTGAGAAAAAACTGAAAATAACAGAGAGAAAATCTGAGAATAACTGAAAAAAACTGAGAAGAAAAACTGAGAAAAAAATCTGGAAAAAACAGAAAAAGTGAGAAGAAAATATGAGAAAAACTGAGCAGAAAAACTGAGAAAAAAATCTATTAAAAAAAACTGAGAAGAAAACGAAGAACTGAGAAGAAAAACTGAGGGAAAAAACTGACCAGAAAAGCTGAGAAGATAAACTGAGCAGAAAAACTTAGAAAAAATCTGAAAAAAACTGAGAAAGAAAATTAAGAGAAACTGAGAAAAATGGACAGAAAATAACTAAGAAAAACTGAAAAAGAAGAAAAAACTGAGAAAAAATGAGAAAAAATGAGAAAAACTGACAAAAGGTGAGAAAAGGTGAGAAAAATGAGAAAATATGAGAAAAACTGAAAAAATGAGGTAAAAATGAGAAAAACTGAGAAAAAAATTGAAAAAACAAGTAAACTGAGAAAAACTGAGAAAAAGCTGATAACAAATTGGAAAAATGAGAAAAAATGAGAAAAACTGAGGATAACTGAGAAAAAATACTGAGAAAAAAACTGAGAATAACTGAGAGAAAATCTGAGAAAAATTGAAAAAAATTGAGAAGAAAAACTGAGAAAAATAACTGAAACAAACAGAAAAACTGAGAAGAAAATCTTAGAAAAACTGAGCAGAAAAACTGAGAATATAAACTATTAAAAAAAACTGGAAAAAAAACTATTAAAAAACTGAGAATAAAAACGAAGAAGAACTGAGAAGAAAAACTGACAAAAAAACTGAAAAAAACTGAGAAAACATGAGAAGAAAATCTGAGAAAAACTGAGCAAAAAAACTGAGAAAATGAACTATGAAAAAAACTGAGAATAAAAACGAAGAAGAACTGAGAAGAAAAACTGAGAAACAAAACTGAAAAAAATTGAGAAAAACTGAAGAAAATCTGAGAAAAACTAAGCAGAAAAACTGAGAAAATAAACTATTAAAAAAAACTGAGAAAAAAACCTATTAAAAAAACTGAGAATAAAAACGAAGAAGAACTGAGAAAAAAACTGAGAATAACTGAGAAAATATCAAAGAAAAACTGAAAAAGAAGAAAAAACTGAGAAAAAATGAGAAAAAATGAGAAAAAATGAGAAAAACAGACAAAAGATGAGCAAAGGTGAGAAAAAATGAGAAAATATGAGAAAAACTGAAAAAATGAGGTAAAAATGAGAAAAACTGAGAAAAAATTGAAAAAACAAGTAAACTGAGAAAAACTGAGAAAAAGCTGATAAAAAATTGGAAAAATGAGAAAAAATGAGAAAAACTGAGGATAACTCAGAAAAAATACTGAGAAAAAAACTGAGAATAACTGAGAGAAAATCTGAGAAAAATTGAAAAAAATTGAGAAGAAAAACTGAGAAAAATAACTGAAACAAACAGAAAAACTGAGAAGAAAATCTTAGAAAAACTGAGCAGAAAAACTGAGAATATAAACTATTAAAAAAAACTGGAAAAAAACGATTAAAAAACTGAGAATAAAAACGAAGAAGAACTGAGAAGAAAAACTGACAAAAAAACTGAAAAAACTGAGAAAACATGAGAAGAAAATCTGAGAAAAACTGAGCAGAAAAACTGAGAAAAAAAACTATGAAAAAAACTGAGAATAAAAACGAAGAAGAATTGAGAAGAAAAACTGAGAGAAAAACTGACCAGAAAAGCTGAGAAGATAAACTGAGCAGAAAAACTTAGAAAACTTCTGAAAAAAACTGAGAAAGAAAATTAAGAAAAACTGAGAAAAATGGACAGAAAATAACTAAGAAAAATTGAAAAACAAGAAAACACTGGGAAAAAATGAGAAAAAATGAGAAAAAACGAGAAAAACTGAGAAAAACTGACAAAAGGTGAGAAAAGATGAGAAAAAATGAGAAAATATGAGAAAAACTGTGAATAAATGTGGTAAAAATGAGAAAAACTGAGAGAAAATTGAAAAAACAAGTAAACTGAGAAAAACTGAGAAAAAGCTGATAAAAATTTGGAAAAATGTGAAAAACTGAGAAAAACTGAGAATAACTGAGAGAAAATCTGAGAAAAACTGAAAAAAACTGAGAAGAAAAACTGAGAAAAATAACTGAAACAAACAGAAAAACTGAGAAGGAAATCTTAGAAAAACTGAGCAGAAAAACTGAGAATATAAACTATTAAAAAAAACTGGAAAAAAACGATTAAAAAACTGAGAATAAAAACGAAGAACTGAGAAGAAAAACTGACAAAAAAACTGAAAAAACTGAGAAAACATGAGAAGAAAATCTGAGAAAAACTGAGCAGAAAAACTGAGAAAATGAACTATGAAAAAAACTGAGAATAAAAACGAAGAAGAACTGAGAAGAAAAACTGAGAAACAAAACTGAAAAAAATTGAGAAAAACTGAAGAAAATCTGAGAAAAACTAAGCAGAAAAACTGAGAAAATAAACTATTAAAAAAAACTGAGAAAAAAACCTATTAAAAAAACTGAGAATAAAAACGAAGAAGAACTGAGAAGAAAAACTGAGAGAAAAACTGACCAGAAAAGCTGAGAAGATAAACTGAGCAGAAAAACTTAGAAAACATCTGAAAAAAACTGAGAAAGAAAATTAAGAAAAACTGAGAAAAATGGACTGAAAATAACTAAGAAAAACTGAAAAAGAAGAAAAAACTGAGAAAAAATGAGAAAAAATGAGAAAAAACGAGAAAAACTGAGAAAAACTGACAAAAGGTGAGAAAAGATGAGAAAAAATGAGAAAATATGAGAAAAACTGTGAATAAATGCGGTAAAAATGAGAAAAACTGAGAGAAAATTGAAAAAACAAGTAAACTGAGAAAAACTGAGAAAAAGCTGATAAAAATTTGGAAAAATGTGAAAAACTGAGAATAACTGAGAAAAATACTGAGAAAAAACTGAAAATAACAGAGAGAAAATCTGAGAAAAACTGAAAAAAACTGAGAAGAAAAACTGAGAAAAAGAACTGAAACAAACTGAGAAAAACTGAGAAGAAAATCTGAGAAAGACAGAGCAGAAAAACTGAGAAAAAAATTATTTAAAAAACTGAGAATAGAAACGAAGAACTGAGAAGAAAAACTGAGAAAAAAACTGACCAGAAAAGCTGAGAAGATAAACAGCAGAAAAACTTAGAAAAAATCTGAAAGAAACTGAGAAAGAAAATTAAGAAAAACTGAGAAAAATGGACAGAAAATAACTAAGAAAAATTGAAAAACAAGAAAACACTGAGAAAAAATGAGAAAGAATGAGAAAAAACGAGAGAAACTGAGAAAAACTGACAAAAGGTGAGAAAAGATGAGAAAAAATGAGAAAATATGAGAAAAACTGTGAATAAATGCGGTAAAAATGAGAACAACTGAGAGAAAATTGAAAAAACAAGTAAACTGAGAAAAACTGAGAAAAAGCTGATAAAAATTTGGAAAAATGTGAAAAAATGAGAAAAACTGAAAAAATTAGGTTAAAAATGAGAAAAACTGAGAAAAAAATGAAAAAACAAGGAAACCGAGAAAAACTGAGAAAAAGCTGATAAAAAATTGGAAAAATGAGAAAAAATAAAAACTGAGATTAACTGAGAAAAATACTGAGAAAAAACTGAAAATAACAGAGAGAAAATCTGAGAAAAACTGAAAAAAACTGAGAAGAAAAACTGAGAAAAGAATCTGGAAAAAACAGAAAAACTGAGAAGAAAATATGAGAAAAACTGAGCAGAAAAACTGAGAAAATAAACTATTAAAAAAAACTGGAAAAAACTATTAAAAAACTGAGAATAAAAACGAAGAAGAAGAAAAACTGACAAAAAAAACTAAGAAAACATGAGAAGAAAATCTGAGAAAAACTGAGCAGAAAAACTGAGAAAAAAAACTATGAAAAAAACTGAGAATAAAAAGGAAGAAGAACTGAGCAGAAAAACTGAAAGAAAAACTGACCGGAAAAGCTGAGAAGATAAACTGAGCAGAAAAACTTAGAAAACATCTGAAAAAAACTGAGAAAGAAAATTAAGAAAAACTGAGAAAAATGGACAGAAAATAACTAAGAAAAACTGAAAAAGAAGAAAAAACTGAGAAAAAATGAGAAAAAATGAGAAAAACTGACAAAAGGTGAGAAAAGGTGAGAAAAAATGAGAAAATATGAGAAAAACTGAAAAAATTAGGTTAAAAATGAGAAAAACTGAGAAAAAAATGAAAAAACAAGGAAACCAAGAAAAACTGAGAAAAAGATGATAAAAAATTGGAAAAATGAGAAAAAATGAAAACTGAGATTAACTGAGAAAAAATACTGAGAAAAAAACTGAGAATAACTGAGAGAAAAACTGAGAAAAACTGAAAAAAACTGAGAAGAAAAACTGAGAAAAAAGATCTGGAAAAAACAGAAAAAGTGAGAAGAAAATATGAGAAAAACTGAGCAGAAAAACTGAGAAAAAAATCTATTAAAAAAAACTGAGAAGAAAACGAAGAACTGAGAAGAAAAACTGAGGAAAAAAACTGACCAGAAAAGCTGAGAAGATAAACTGAGCAGAAAAACTTAGAAAAAATCTGAAAAAAACTGAGAAAGAAAATTAAGAGAAACTGAGAAAAATGGACAGAAAATAACTAAGAAAAACTGAAAAAGAAGAAAAAACTGAGAAAAAATGAGAAAAACTGAGAAAAACTGACAAAAGGTGAGAAAAGGTGAGAAAAATGAGAAAATATGAGAAAAACTGTGAAAAAATAAGGTAAAAATGAGAAAAACTGAGAAAAAGATTGAAAAAACAAGGAAACTGAGAAAAACTGAGAAAAAGCTGATAAAAAATTGGAAAAATGAGAAAAACTGAGAAAAACTGAGAATAACTGAGAAGAAATACTGAAAAAAACTGAGAATAACTGAGAGAAAAACTGAGAAAAACTGAGAAGAAAAACTGATAAACAAAACTGAAAAAAACTGAGAAAAACTGAAGAAAATCTGAGAAAAACTAAGCAGAAAAACTGAGAAAATAAACTATTAAAAAAAACTGAGAAAAAAAACTATTTAAGAAACTGATAATAAAAACGAAGAAGAACTGAGAAAAAAACTGAGAATAACTGAGAAAATAACAAAGAAAAACTGAAAAAGAAGAAAAAACTGAGAAAAAATGAGAAAAAATGAGAAAAACTGATAAAAACAGACAAAAGATGAGCAAAGGTGAGAAAAAATGAGAAAATATGAGAAAAACTGAAAAAATGAGGTAAAAATGAGAAAAACTGAGAAAAAATTGAAAAAACAAGTAAACTGAGAAAAACTGAGAAAAAGCTGATAAATTGGAAAAATAAGAAAAAAATGAGAAAAACTGAGGATAACTCAGAAAAAATACTGAGAAAAATACTGAGAATAACTGAGAGAAAATCTGAGAAAAATTGAGAAGAAAAACTGATAAAAATAACTGAAACAAACAGAAAAACTGAGAAGAAAATCTTAGAAAAACTGAGCAGAAAAACTGAGAATATAAACTATTAAAAAAAACTGGAAAAAAAACTATTAAAAAACTGAGAATAAAAACGAAGAAGAACTGAGAAGAAAAACTGACAAAAAAACTGAAAAAACTGAGAAAACATGAGAAGAAAATCTGAGAAAAACTGAGCAGAAAAACTGAGAAAAAAAACTATGAAAAAAACAGAATAAAAACGAAGAAGAACTGAGAAAAAAAACTGAGAGAAAAACTGACCAGAAAAGCTGAGAAGATAAACTGAGCAGAAAAACTTAGAAAACATCTGAAAAAAACTGAGAAAGAAAATTAAGAAAAACTGAGAAAAATGGACAGAAAATAACTAAGAAAAACTGAAAAAGAAGAAAAAACTGAGAAAAAATGAGAAAAACTGAGAAAAACTGACAAAAGGTGAGAAAAGGTGAGAAAAAATGAGAAAATATAAGAAAAACTGAAAAAATGAGGTTAAAAATGAGAAAAACTGAGAAAAAAATGAAAAAACAAGGAAACCAAGAAAAACTGAGAAAAAGCTGATAAAAATTTGGAAAAATGTGAAAAACTGAGAAAAACTGAGAATAACTGAGAAAAAATACTGAGAAAAAACTGAAAATAACAGAGAGAAAATCTGAGAATAACTGAAAAAAACTGTGAAGAAAAACTGAGAAAAAAATCTGGAAAAAACAGAAAAAGTGAGAAGAAAATATGAGAAAAACTGAGCAGAAAAACTGAGAAAAAAATCTATTAAAAAAAACTGAGAAGAAAACGAAGAACTGAGAAGAAAAACTGAGGAAAAAAACTGACCAGAAAAGCTGAGAAGATAAACTGAGCATAAAAACTTAGAAAAAATCTGAAAAAAACTGAGAAAGAAAATTAAGAGAAACTGAGAAAAATGGACAGAAAATAACTAAGAAAAACTGAAAAAGAAGAAAAAACTGAGAAAAAATGAGAAAAACTGAGAAAAACTGACAAAAGGTGAGAAAAGGTGAAAAAAATTGGAAAATATGAGAAAAACTGTGGAAAAATAAGGTAAAAATGAAAAAAACTGAGAAAAAGATTGAAAAAACAAGGAAACTGAGAAAAACTGAGAAAAAGCTGATAAAAAATTGGAAAAATGAGAAAAACTGAGAAAAACTGAGAATAACTGAGAAAAAATACTGAAAAAAAACTGAGAATAACTGAGAGAAAAACTGAGAAAAACTGATAAGAAAAACTGAGAAACAAAACTGAAAAAAACTGAGAAAAACTGAAGAAAATCTGTGAAAAACTAAGCAGAAAAACTGAGAAAATAAACTATTAAAAAAACTGAGAAAAAAAACTGTGAAAAAAACTGAGAATAAAAACGAAGAAGAACTGAGAAGAAAAACTGAGAGAAAAACTGACCAGAAAAGCTGAGAAGATAAACTGAGCAGAAAAACTTAGAAAACATCTGAAAAAAACTGAGAAAGAAAATTAAGATAAACTGAGAAAAATGGACAGAAAATAACTAAGAAAAACTGAAAAAGAAGAAAAAAATGAGAAAAAATGAGAAAAAATGAGAAAAACTGAGAAAAACTGACCAAACGTGAGAAAAGGTAAGAAAAAATGAGAAAATATGAAAAACTGAAAAAATGAGGTTAAAAATGAGAAAAACTGAGAAAAAAATGAAAAAACAAGGAAACCGAGAAAAACTGAGAAAAAGCTGATAAAAAATTGGAAAAATGAGAAAAAATAAAAACTGAGATTAACTGAGAAAAAATACTGAGAAAAAAACTGAGAATAACTGAGAGAAAAACTGAGAAAAACTGAAAAAACTGTGAAGAGAAACTGAGAAAAAAATCTGGAAAAAACAGAAAAACTGAAGAAAATCTGAGAAAAATTAAGCAGACAAACTGAGAAAATAAACTATTAAAAAAAACTGAGAAAAAAACTATTAAAAAAACTGAGAATAAAAACGAAGAAGAACTGAGAAAAAAACTGAGAATAACTGAGAAAATAACAAAGAAAAACTGAAAAAGAAGAAAAAACAGAAAAAATGAGAAAAAATGAGAAAAACTGATAAAAACAGACAAACGATGCGCAAAGGTGAGAAAAAATGAGAAAATATGAGAAAAACTGAAAAAATGAGGTAAAAATGAGAAAAACTGAGAAAAAATTGAAAAAACAAGTAAACTGAGAAAAACTGAGAAAAAGCTGATAAAAAATTGGAAAAATGAGAAAAAATGAGAAAAACTGAGGATAACTGAGAAAAAATACTGAGAAAAAAACTGAGAATAACTGAGAGAAAATTTGAGAAAAATTGATAAGAAAAACTGAGAAACAAAACTGAAAAAAACTGAGAAAAACTGAAGAAAATCTGAGAAAAACTAAGCAGAAAAACTGAGAAAATAAACTATTAAAAAAAACTGAGAAAAAAAACTATTTAAGAAACTGATAATAAAAACGAAGAAGAACTGAGAAAAAAACTGAGAATAACTGAGAAAATAACAAAGAAAAACTGAAAAAGAAGAAAAAACTGAGAAAAAATGAGAAAAAATGAGAAAAACTGATAAAAACAGACAAAAGATGAGCAAAGGTGAGAAAAAATGAGAAAATATGAGAAAAACTGAAAAAATGAGGTAAAAATGAGAAAAACTGAGAAAAAATTGAAAAAACAAGTAAACTGAGAAAAACTGAGAAAAAGCTGATAAAAAATTGGAAAAATTAGGAAAAATGAGAAAAACTGAGGATAACTCAGAAAAAATACTGAGAAAAAAACTGAGAATAACAGAGAAAATCTGAGAAAAATTGAAAAAAATTGAGAAGAAAAACTGAGAAAAATAACTGAAACAAACAGAAAAACTGAGAAGAAAATCTTAGAAAAACTGAGCAGAAAAACTGAGAATATAAACTATTAAAAAAAACTGGAAAAAAACTATTAAAAAACTGAGAATAAAAACGAAGAAGAACTGAGAAGAAAAACTGACAAAAAAAACTGAAAAAACTGAGAAAACATGAGAAGAAAATCTGAGAAAAACTGAGCAGAAAAACTGAGAAAAAAAACTATGAAAAAAACAGAATAAAAACGAAGAAGAACTGAGAAAAAAAACTGAGAGAAAAACTGACCAGAAAAGCTGAGAAGATAAACTGAGCAGAAAAACTTAGAAAACATCTGAAAAAAACTGAGAAAGAAAATTAAGAAAAACTGAGAAAAATGGACAGAAAATAACTAAGAAAAACTGAAAAAGAAGAAAAAACTGAGAAAAAATGAGAAAAAATGAGAAAAACTGAGAAAAACTGACAAAAGGTGAGAAAAGGTGAGAAAAAAATGAGAAAATATAAGAAAAACTGAAAAAATGAGGTTAAAAATGAGAAAAACTGAGAAAAAAATGAAAAAACAAGGAAACCAAGAAAAACTGAGAAAAAGCTGATAAAAATTTGGAAAAATGTGAAAAACTGAGAAAAACTGAGAATAACTGAGAAAAAATACTGAGAAAAAACTGAAAATAACAGAGAAAATCTGAGAATAACTGAAAAAAACTGTGAAGAAAAACTGAGAAAAAAATCTGGAAAAAACAGAAAAAGTGAGAAGAAAATATGAGAAAAACTGAGCAGAAAACCTGAGAAAAAAATCTATTAAAAAAAACTGAGAAGAAAACGAAGAACTGAGAAGAAAAACTGAGGAAAAAAACTGACCAGAAAAGCTGAGAAGATAAACTGAGCATAAAAACTTAGAAAAAATCTGAAAAAAACTGAGAAAGAAAATTAAGAGAAACTGAGAAAAATGGACAGAAAATAACTAAGAAAAACTGAAAAAGAAGAAAAAACTGAGAAAAAATGAGAAAAACTGAGAAAAACTGACAAAAGGTGAGAAAAGGTGAAAAAAATTGGAAAATATGAGAAAAACTGTGAAAAAATAAGGTAAAAATGAAAAAAACTGAGAAAAAGATTGAAAAAACAAGGAAACTGAGAAAAACTGAGAAAAAGCTGATAAAAAATTGGAAAAATGAGAAAAACTGAGAAAAACTGAGAATAACTGAGAAAAAATACTGAAAAAAAACTGAGAATAACTGAGAGAAAAACTGAGAAAAACTGATAAGAAAAACTGAGAAACAAAACTGAAAAAAACTGAGAAAAACTGAAGAAAATCTGTGAAAAACTAAGCAGAAAAACTGAGAAAATAAACTATTAAAAAAACTGAGAAAAAAAACTATGAAAAAAACTGAGAATAAAAACGAAGAAGAACTGAGAAGAAAAACTGAGAGAAAAACTGACCAGAAAAGCTGAGAAGATAAACTGAGCAGAAAAACTTAGAAAACATCTGAAAAAAACTGAGAAAGAAAATTAAGAAAAACTGAGAAAAATGGACAGAAAATAACTAAGAAAAACTGAAAAAGAAGAAAAAACTGAGAAAAAATGAGAAAAAATGAGAAAAACTGAGAAAAACTGACAAAAGGTGAGAAAAGGTGAGAAAAAATGAGAAAATATGAGAAAAACTGAAAAAATGAGGTTAAAAATGAGAAAAACTGAGAAAAAAATGAAAAAACAAGGAAACCAAGAAAAACTGAGAAAAAGCTGATAAAAAACTGGAAAAATGAGAAAAAATGAAAACTGAGATTAACTGAGAAAAAATACTGAGAAAAAAAACTGAGAATAACTGAGAAAATCTGAGAAAAATTGAAAAAAATTGAGAAGAAAAACTGAGAAAAATAACTGAAACAAACAGAAAAACTGAGAAGAAAATCTTAGAAAAACTGAGCAGAAAAACTGAGAATATAAACTATTAAAAAAAACTGGAAAAAAACTATTAAAAAACTGAGAATAAAAACGAAGAAGAACTGAGAAGAAAAACTGACAAAAAAAACTGAAAAAACTGAGAAAACATGAGAAGAAAATCTGAGAAAAACTGAGGAGAAAAACTGAGAAAAAAAACTATGAAAAAAACAGAATAAAAACGAAGAAGAACTGAGAAAAAAAACTGAGAGAAAAACTGACCAGAAAAGCTGAGAAGATAAACTGAGCAGAAAAACTTAGAAAACATCTGAAAAAAACTGAGAAAGAAAATTAAGAAAAACTGAGAAAAATGGACAGAAAATAACTAAGAAAAACTGAAAAAGAAGAAAAAACTGAGAAAAAATGAGAAAAAATGAGAAAAACTGAGAAAAACTGACAAAAGGTGAGAAAAGGTGAGAAAAAATGAGAAAATATAAGAAAAACTGAAAAAATGAGGTTAAAAATGAGAAAAACTGAGAAAAAAATGAAAAAACAAGGAAACCAAGAAAAACTGAGAAAAAGCTGATAAAAATTTGGAAAAATGTGAAAAACTGAGAAAAACTGAGAATAACTGAGAAAAAATACTGAGAAAAAACTGAAAATAACAGAGAGAAAATCTGAGAATAACTGAAAAAAACTGTGAAGAAAAACTGAGAAAAAAATCTGGAAAAAACAGAAAAAGTGAGAAGAAAATATGAGAAAAACTGAGCAGAAAAACTGAGAAAAAAATCTATTAAAAAAAACTGAGAAGAAAACGAAGAACTGAGAAGAAAAACTGAGGAAAAAAACTGACCAGAAAAGCTGAGAAGATAAACTGAGCATAAAAACTTAGAAAAAATCTGAAAAAAACTGAGAAAGAAAATTAAGAGAAACTGAGAAAAATGGACAGAAAATAACTAAGAAAAACTGAAAAAGAAGAAAAAACTGAGAAAAAATGAGAAAAACTGAGAAAAACTGACAAAAGGTGAGAAAAGGTGAAAAAAATTGGAAAATATGAGAAAAACTGTGAAAAAATAAGGTAAAAATGAAAAAAACTGAGAAAAAGATTGAAAAAAACAAGGAAACTGAGTAAAACTGAGAAAAAGCTGATAAAAAATTGGAAAAATGAGAAAAACTGAGAAAAACTGAGAATAACTGAGAAAAAATACTGAAAAAAAACTGAGAATAACTGAGAGAAAAACTGAGAAAAACTGATAAGAAAAACTGAGAAACAAAACTGAAAAAAACTGAGAAAAACTGAAGAAAATCTGTGAAAAACTAAGCAGAAAAACTGAGAAAATAAACTATTTAAAAAACTGAGAAAAAAAACTATGAAAAAAACTGAGAATAAAAACGAAGAAGAACTGAGAAGAAAAACTGAGAGAAAAACTGACCAGAAAAGCTGAGAAGATAAACTGAGCAGAAAAACTTAGAAAACATCTGAAAAAAACTGAGAAAGAAAATTAAGAAAAACTGAGAAAAATGGACAGAAAATAACTCAGAAAAACTGAAAAAGATGAAAAAACTGAGAAAAAATGAGAAAAAATGAGAAAAACTGAGAAAAACTGACCAAACGTGAGAAAAGGTGAGAAAAAATGAGAAAATATGAGTAAAACTGAAAAAATGAGGTTAAAAATGAGAAAAACTGAAAAAAACTGTGAAGAAAAACTGAGAAAAAAAACTGAAACAAACTGAGAAAAACTGAGAACAAAATCTGAGAAAGACAGAGCAGAAAAACTGAGAAAAAAAATTATTAAAAAAACTGAGAATAAAAACGAAGAACTGAGAAGAAAAACTGAGAAAAAAAACTGACCAGAAAAGCTGAGAAGATAAACAGCAGAAAAACTTAGAAAAAATCTGAAAGAAACTGAGAAAGAAAATTAAGAAAAACTGAGAAAAATGGACAGAAAATAACTAAGAAAAATTGAAAAACAAGAAAAACTGAGAAAAAAAACTGAAACAAACTGAGAAAAACTGAGAACAAAATCTGAGAAAGACAGAGCAGAAAAACTGAGAAAAAAAATTATTAAAAAAACTGAGAATAAAAACGAAGAACTGAGAAGAAAAACTGAGAAAAAAAACTGACCAGAAAAGCTGAGAAGATAAACAGCAGAAAAACTTAGAAAAAATCTGAAAGAAACTGAGAAAGAAAATTAAGAAAAACTGAGAAAAATGGACAGAAAATAACTAAGAAAAATTGAAAAACAAGAAAACACTGAGAAAAAATTAGAAAAAATGAGAAAAAACGAGAAAAACTGACAAAAGGTGAGAAAAGATGAGAAAAAATGAGAAAATATGAGAAAAACTGTGAAAAAATGAGGTAAAAATGAGAAAAACTGAGAGAAAATTGAAAAAACAAGTAAACTGAGAAAAAGTGAGAAAAAGCTGATAAAAATTTGGAAAAATGTGAAAAAGTGAGAAAAACTGAGAATAACTGAGAAAAAATACTGAGAAAAAACTGAAAATAACAGAGAGAAAATCTGAGAATAACTGAAAAAAACTGAGAAGAAAAACTGAGAAAAAAATCTGGAAAAAACAGAAAAAGTGAGAAGAAAATATGAGAAAAACTGAGCAGAAAAACTGAGAAAAAAATCTATTAAAAAAAACTGAGAAGAAAACGAAGAACTGAGAAGAAAAACTGAGGAAAAAAACTGACCAGAAAAGCTGAGAAGAAAAACTGAGCAGAAAAAATTGGAAAAAATCTGAAAAAAACTGAGAAAGAAAATTAAGAGAAACTGAGAAAAATGGACAGAAAATAACTAAGAAAAACTGAAAAAGAAGAAAAAACTGAGAACAAATGAGAAAAACTGAGAAAAACTGACAAAAGGTGAGAAAAGGTGAGAAAAATGAGAAAATATGAGAAAAACTGTGAAAAAATAAGGTAAAAATGAGAAAAACTGAGAAAAAGATTGAAAAAACAAGGAAACTGAGAAAAACTGAGAAAAAGCTGATAAAAAATTGGAAAAATGAGAAAAACTGAGAAAAACTGAGAATAACTGAGAAAAAATACTGAAAAAAACTGAGAATAACTGAGAGAAAAACTGAGAAAAACTGATAAGAAAAACTGAGAAACAAAACTGAGAAAAAATGAGAAAAAATGAGAAAAACTGATAAAAACAGACAAAAGATGAGCAAAGGTGAGAAAAAATGAGAAAATATGAGAAAAACTGAAAAAATGAGGTAAAAATGAGAAAAACTGAGAAAAAATTGAAAAAACAAGTAAACTGAGAAAAACTGAGAAAAAGCTGATAAAAAATTGGAAAAATTAGGAAAAATGAGAAAAACTGAGGATAACTCAGAAAAAATACTGAGAAAAAAACTGAGAATAACTGAGAGAAAATCTGAGAAAAATTGAAAAAAATTGAGAAGAAAAACTGAGAAAAATAACTGAAACAAACAGAAAAACTGAGAAGAAAATCTTAGAAAAACTGAGCAGAAAAACTGAGAATATAAACTATTAAAAAAAACTGGAAAAAAACTATTAAAAAACTGAGAATAAAAACGAAGAAGAACTGAGAAGAAAAACTGACAAAAAAAACTGAAAAAACTGAGAAAACATGAGAAGAAAATCTGAGAAAAACTGAGCAGAAAAACTGAGAAAATAAACTATTAAAAAAAACTGAGAAAAAAACCTATTTAAGAAACTGATAATAAAAACGAAGAAGAACTGAGAAAAAAACTGAGAATAACTGAGAAAATAACAAAGAAAAACTGAAAAAGAAGAAAAAACTGAGAAAAAATGAGAAAAAATGAGAAAAACTGATAAAAACAGACAAAAGATGAGCAAAGGTGAGAAAAAATGAGAAAATATGAGAAAAACTGAAAAAATGAGGTAAAAATGAGAAAAACTGAGAAAAAATTGAAAAAACAAGTAAACTGAGAAAAACTGAGAAAAAGCTGATAAAAAATTGGAAAAATTAGGAAAAATGAGAAAAACTGAGGATAACTCAGAAAAAATACTGAGAAAAAAACTGAGAATAACTGAGAGAAAATCTGAGAAAAATTGAAAAAAATTGAGAAGAAAAACTGAGAAAAATAACTGAAACAAACAGAAAAACTGAGAAGAAAATCTTAGAAAAACTGAGCAGAAAAACTGAGAATATAAACTATTAAAAAAACTGGAAAAAAACTATTAAAAAACTGAGAATAAAAACGAAGAAGAACTGAGAAGAAAAACTGACAAAAAAACTGAAAAAACTGAGAAAACATGAGAAGAAAATCTGAGAAAAACTGAGCAGAAAAACTGAGAAAAAAAACTATGAAAAAAACAGAATAAAAACGAAGAAGAACTGAGAAAAAAAACTGAGAGAAAAACTGACCAGAAAAGCTGAGAAGATAAACTGAGCAGAAAAACTTAGAAAACATCTGAAAAAAACTGAGAAAGAAAATTAAGAAAAACTGAGAAAAATGGACAGAAAATAACTAAGAAAAACTGAAAAAGAAGAAAAAACTGAGAAAAAATGAGAAAAACTGAGAAAAACTGACAAAAGGTGAGAAAAGGTGAGAAAAAATGAGAAAATATAAGAAAAACTGAAAAAATGAGGTTAAAAATGAGAAAAACTGAGAAAAAAATGAAAAAACAAGGAAACCAAGAAAAACTGAGAAAAAGCTGATAAAAATTTGGAAAAATGTGAAAAACTGAGAAAAACTGAGAATAACTGAGAAAAAATACTGAGAAAAAACTGAAAATAACAGAGAGAAAATCTGAGAATAACTGAAAAAAACTGTGAAGAAAAACTGAGAAAAAAATCTGGAAAAAACAGAAAAAGTGAGAAGAAAATATGAGAAAAACTGAGCAGAAAAACTGAGAAAAAAATCTATTAAAAAAAACTGAGAAGAAAACGAAGAACTGAGAAGAAAAACTGAGGAAAAAAACTGACCAGAAAAGCTGAGAAGATAAACTGAGCATAAAAACTTAGAAAAAATCTGAAAAAAACTGAGAAAGAAAATTAAGAGAAACTGAGAAAAATGGACAGAAAATAACTAAGAAAAACTGAAAAAGAAGAAAAAACTGAGAAAAAATGAGAAAAACTGAGAAAAACTGACAAAAGGTGAGAAAAGGTGAAAAAAATTGGAAAATATGAGAAAAACTGTGAAAAAATAAGGTAAAAATGAAAAAAACTGAGAAAAAGATTGAAAAAAACAAGGAAACTGAGAAAAACTGAGAAAAAGCTGATAAAAAATTGGAAAAATGAGAAAAACTGAGAAAAACTGAGAATAACTGAGAAAAAATACTGAAAAAAAACTGAGAATAACTGAGAGAAAAACTGAGAAAAACTGATAAGAAAAACTGAGAAACAAAACTGAAAAAAACTGAGAAAAACTGAAGAAAATCTGTGAAAAACTAAGCAGAAAAACTGAGAAAATAAACTATTTAAAAAACTGAGAAAAAAAACTATGAAAAAAACTGAGAATAAAAACGAAGAAGAACTGAGAAGAAAAACTGAGAGAAAAACTGACCAGAAAAGCTGAGAAGATAAACTGAGCAGAAAAACTTAGAAAACATCTGAAAAAAACTGAGAAAGAAAATTAAGAAAAACTGAGAAAAATGGACAGAAAATAACTAAGAAAAACTGAAAAAGAAGAAAAAACTGAGAAAAAATGAGAAAAAATGAGAAAAACTGAGAAAAACTGACCAAACGTGAGAAAAGGTGAGAAAAAATGAGAAAATATGAGAAAAACTGAAAAAATGAGGTTAAAAATGAGAAAAACTGAGAAAAAAATGAAAAAACAAGGAAACCGAGAAAAACTGAGAAAAAGCTGATAAAAATTTGGAAAAATGTGAAAAACTGAGAAAAACTGAGAATAACTGAGAAAAAATACTGAGAAAAAACTGAAAATAACAGAGAGAAAATCTGAGAATAACTGAAAAAAACTGTGAAGAAAAACTGAGAAAAAAATCTGGAAAAAACAGAAAAAGTGAGAAGAAAATATGAGAAAAACTGAGAGAAAAACTGACCAGAAAAGCTGAGAACATAAACTGAGCATAAAAACTTGGAAAACATCTGAAAAAAACTGAGAAAGAAAATTAAGAAAAACTGAGAAAAATGGACAGAAAATAACTAAGAAAAACTGAAAAAGAAGAAAAAACTGAGAAAAAATGAGAAAAAATGAGAAAAACTGAGAAAAACTGACAAAAGGTAAGAAAAGGTGAGAAAAAATAGAAAATATGAGAAAAACTGAAAAAATGAGGTTAAAAATGAGAAAAACTGAGAAAAAAAATGAAAAAACAAGGAAACCGAGAAAAACTGAGAAAAATGCTGATAAAAAATTGGAAAAATCAGAAAAAATAAAAACTGAGATTAACTGAGAAAAAATACTGAGAAAAAAACTGAGAATAACTGAGAGAAAAACTGAGAAAAACTGAAAAAAACTGTGAAGAAAAACTGAGAAAAAGAACTGAAACAAACTGAGAAAAACTGAGAAGAAAATCTGAGAAAGACAGAGCAGAAAAACTGAGAAAAAAAATTATTAAAAAAACTGAGAATAAAAACGAAGAACTGAGAAGAAAAACTGAGAAACAAAACTGAAAAAAACTGAGAAAAACTGAAGAAAATCTGTGAAAAACTAAGCAGAAAAACTGAGAAAATAAACTATTAAAAAAACTGAGAAAAAAAACTATGAAAAAAACAGAATAAAAACGAAGAAGAACTGAGAAAAAAAACTGAGAGAAAAACTGACCAGAAAAGCTGAGAAGATAAACTGAGCAGAAAAACTTAGAAAACATCTGAAAAAAACTGAGAAAGAAAATTAAGAAAAACTGAGAAAAATGGACAGAAAATAACTAAGAAAAACTGAAAAAGAAGAAAAAACTGAGAAAAAATGAGAAAAACTGAGAAAAACTGACAAAAGGTGAGAAAAGGTGAGAAAAAATGAGAAAATATAAGAAAAACTGAAAAAATGAGGTTAAAAATGAGAAAAACTGAGAAAAAAATGAAAAAACAAGGAAACCAAGAAAAACTGAGAAAAAGCTGATAAAAATTTGGAAAAATGTGAAAAACTGAGAAAAACTGAGAATAACTGAGAAAAAATACTGAGAAAAAACTGAAAATAACAGAGAGAAAATCTGAGAATAACTGAAAAAAACTGTGAAGAAAAACTGAGAAAAAAATCTGGAAAAAACAGAAAAAGTGAGAAGAAAATATGAGAAAAACTGAGCAGAAAAACTGAGAAAAAAATCTATTAAAAAAAACTGAGAAGAAAACGAAGAACTGAGAAGAAAAACTGAGGAAAAAAACTGACCAGAAAAGCTGAGAAGATAAACTGAGCATAAAAACTTAGAAAAAATCTGAAAAAAACTGAGAAAGAAAATTAAGAGAAACTGAGAAAAATGGACAGAAAATAACTAAGAAAAACTGAAAAAGAAGAAAAAACTGAGAAAAAATGAGAAAAACTGAGAAAAACTGACAAAAGGTGAGAAAAGGTGAAAAAAATTGGAAAATATGAGACAAACTGTGAAAAAATAAGGTAAAAATGAAAAAAACTGAGAAAAAGATTGAAAAAACAAGGAAACTGAGAAAAACTGAGAAAAAGCTGATAAAAAATTGGAAAAATGAGAAAAACTGAGAAAAACTGAGAATAACTGAGAAAAAATACTGAAAAAAAACTGAGAATAACTGAGAGAAAAACTGAGAAAAACTGATAAGAAAAACTGAGAAACAAAACTGAAAAAAACTGAGAAAAACTGAAGAAAATCTGTGAAAAACTAAGCAGAAAAACTGAGAAAATAAACTATTAAAAAAACTGAGAAAAAAAACTGTGAAAAAAACTGAGAAGAACTGAGAAGAAAAACTGAGAGAAAAACTGACCAGAAAAGCTGAGAAGATAAACTGAGCAGAAAAACTTAGAAAACATCTGAAAAAAACTGAGAAAGAAAATTAAGATAAACTGAGAAAAATGGACAGAAAATAACTAAGAAAAACTGAAAAAGAAGAAAAAAATGAGAAAAAATGAGAAAAAATGAGAAAAACTGAGAAAAACTGACCAAACGTGAGAAAAGGTGAGAAAAAATGAGAAAATATGAAAAACTGAAAAAATGAGGTTAAAAATGAGAAAAACTGAGAAAAAAATGAAAAAACAAGGAAACCGAGAAAAACTGAAAAAAACTGATAAAAAATTGGAAAAATGAGAAAAAATAAAAACTGAGATTAACTGAGAAAAAATACTGAGAAAAAAACTGAGAATAACTGAGAGAAAAACTGAGAAAAACTGAAAAAACTGTGAAGAGAAACTGAGAAAAAAATCTGGAAAAAACAGAAAAACTGAAGAAAATCTGAGAAAAATTAAGCAGACAAACTGAGAAAATAAACTATTAAAAAAAACTGAGAAAAAAACTATTAAAAAAACTGAGAATAAAAACGAAGAAGAACTGAGAAAAAAACTGAGAATAACTGAGAAAATAACAAAGAAAAACTGAAAAAGAAGAAAAAACAGAAAAAATGAGAAAAAATGAGAAAAACTGATAAAAACAGACAAACGATGCGCAAAGGTGAGAAAAAATGAGAAAATATGAGAAAAACTGAAAAAATGAGGTAAAAATGAGAAAAACTGAGAAAAAATTGAAAAAACAAGTAAACTGAGAAAAACTGAGAAAAAGCTGATAAAAAATTGGAAAAATGAGAAAAAATGAGAAAAACTGAGGATAACTGAGAAAAAATACTGAGAAAAAAACTGAGAATAACTGAGAGAAAATTTGAGAAAAATTGATAAGAAAAACTGAGAAACAAAACTGAAAAAAACTGAGAAAAACTGAAGAAAATCTGAGAAAAACTAAGCAGAAAAACTGAGAAAATAAACTATTAAAAAAAACTGAGAAAAAAAACTATTTAAGAAACTGATAATAAAAACGAAGAAGAACTGAGAAAAAAACTGAGAATAACTGAGAAAATAACAAAGAAAAACTGAAAAAGAAGAAAAAACTGAGAAAAAATGAGAAAAAATGAGAAAAACTGATAAAAACAGACAAAAGATGAGCAAAGGTGAGAAAAAATGAGAAAATATGAGAAAAACTGAAAAAATGAGGTAAAAATGAGAAAAACTGAGAAAAAATTGAAAAAACAAGTAAACTGAGAAAAACTGAGAAAAAGCTGATAAAAAATTGGAAAAATTAGGAAAAATGAGAAAAACTGAGGATAACTCAGAAAAAATACTGAGAAAAAAACTGAGAATAACAGAGAAAATCTGAGAAAAATTGAAAAAAATTGAGAAGAAAAACTGAGAAAAATAACTGAAACAAACAGAAAAACTGAGAAGAAAATCTTAGAAAAACTGAGCAGAAAAACTGAGAATATAAACTATTAAAAAAAACTGGAAAAAAACTATTAAAAAACTGAGAATAAAAACGAAGAAGAACTGAGAAGAAAAACTGACAAAAAAAACTGAAAAAACTGAGAAAACATGAGAAGAAAATCTGAGAAAAACTGAGCAGAAAAACTGAGAAAAAAAACTATGAAAAAAACAGAATAAAAACGAAGAACTGAGAAAAAAAATTGAGAGAAAAACTGACCAGAAAAGCTGAGAAGATAAACTGAGCAGAAAAACTTAGAAAACATCTGAAAAAAACTGAGAAAGAAAATTAAGAAAAACTGAGAAAAATGGACAGAAAATAACTAAGAAAAACTGAAAAAGAAGAAAAAACTGAGAAAAAATGAGAAAAAATGAGAAAAACTGAGAAAAACTGACAAAAGGTGAGAAAAGGTGAGAAAAAATGAGAAAATATAAGAAAAACTGAAAAAATGAGGTTAAAATGAGAAAAACTGAGAAAAAAATGAAAAAACAAGGAAACCAAGAAAAACTGAGAAAAAGCTGATAAAAATTTGGAAAAATGTGAAAAACTGAGAAAAACTGAGAATAACTGAGAAAAAATACTGAGAAAAAACTGAAAATAACAGAGAGAAAATCTGAGAATAACTGAAAAAAACTGTGAAGAAAAACTGAGAAAAAAATCTGGAAAAAACAGAAAAAGTGAGAAGAAAATATGAGAAAAACTGAGCAGAAAAACTGAGAAAAAAATCTATTAAAAAAAACTGAGAAGAAAACGAAGAACTGAGAAGAAAAACTGAGGAAAAAAACTGACCAGAAAAGCTGAGAAGATAAACTGAGCATAAAAACTTAGAAAAAATCTGAAAAAAACTGAGAAAGAAAATTAAGAGAAACTGAGAAAAATGGACAGAAAATAACTAAGAAAAACTGAAAAAGAAGAAAAAACTGAGAAAAAATGAGAAAAACTGAGAAAAACTGACAAAAGGTGAGAAAAGGTGAAAAAAATTGGAAAATATGAGAAAAACTGTGAAAAAATAAGGTAAAAATGAAAAAAACTGAGAAAAAGATTGAAAAAACAAGGAAACTGAGAAAAACTGAGAAAAAGCTGATAAAAAATTGGAAAAATGAGAAAAACTGAGAAAAACTGAGAATAACTGAGAAAAAATACTGAAAAAAAACTGAGAATAACTGAGAGAAAAACTGAGAAAAACTGATAAGAAAAACTGAGAAACAAAACTGAAAAAAACTGAGAAAAACTGAAGAAAATCTGTGAAAAACTAAGCAGAAAAACTGAGAAAATAAACTATTAAAAAAACTGAGAAAAAAAACTATGAAAAAAACTGAGAATAAAAACGAAGAAGAACTGAGAAGAAAAACTGAGAGAAAAACTGACCAGAAAAGCTGAGAAGATAAACTGAGCAGAAAAACTTAGAAAACATCTGAAAAAAACTGAGAAAGAAAATTAAGAAAAACTGAGAAAAATGGACAGAAAATAACTAAGAAAAACTGAAAAAGAAGAAAAAACTGAGAAAAAATGAGAAAAAATGAGAAAAACTGAGAAAAACTGACAAAAGGTGAGAAAAGGTGAGAAAAAATGAGAAAATATGAGAAAAACTGAAAAAATGAGGTTAAAAATGAGAAAAACTGAGAAAAAAATGAAAAAACAAGGAAACCAAGAAAAACTGAGAAAAAGCTGATAAAAAACTGGAAAAATGAGAAAAAATGAAAACTGAGATTAACTGAGAAAAAATACTGAGAAAAAAAACTGAGAATAACTGAGAAAATCTGAGAAAAATTGAAAAAAATTGAGAAGAAAAACTGAGAAAAATAACTGAAACAAACAGAAAAACTGAGAAGAAAATCTTAGAAAAACTGAGCAGAAAAACTGAGAATATAAACTATTAAAAAAAACTGGAAAAAAACTATTAAAAAACTGAGAATAAAAACGAAGAAGAACTGAGAAGAAAAACTGACAAAAAAAACTGAAAAAACTGAGAAAACATGAGAAGAAAATCTGAGAAAAACTGAGGAGAAAAACTGAGAAAAAAAACTATGAAAAAAACAGAATAAAAACGAAGAAGAACTGAGAAAAAAAACTGAGAGAAAAACTGACCAGAAAAGCTGAGAAGATAAACTGAGCAGAAAAACTTAGAAAACATCTGAAAAAAACTGAGAAAGAAAATTAAGAAAAACTGAGAAAAATGGACAGAAAATAACTAAGAAAAACTGAAAAAGAAGAAAAAACTGAGAAAAAATGAGAAAAAATGAGAAAAACTGAGAAAAACTGACAAAAGGTGAGAAAAGGTGAGAAAAAATGAGAAAATATAAGAAAAACTGAAAAAATGAGGTTAAAAATGAGAAAAACTGAGAAAAAAATGAAAAAACAAGGAAACCAAGAAAAACTGAGAAAAAGCTGATAAAAATTTGGAAAAATGTGAAAAACTGAGAAAAACTGAGAATAACTGAGAAAAAATACTGAGAAAAAACTGAAAATAACAGAGAGAAAATCTGAGAATAACTGAAAAAAACTGTGAAGAAAAACTGAGAAAAAAATCTGGAAAAAACAGAAAAAGTGAGAAGAAAATATGAGAAAAACTGAGCAGAAAAACTGAGAAAAAAATCTATTAAAAAAAACTGAGAAGAAAACGAAGAACTGAGAAGAAAAACTGAGGAAAAAAACTGACCAGAAAAGCTGAGAAGATAAACTGAGCATAAAAACTTAGAAAAAATCTGAAAAAAACTGAGAAAGAAAATTAAGAGAAACTGAGAAAAATGGACAGAAAATAACTAAGAAAAACTGAAAAAGAAGAAAAAACTGAGAAAAAATGAGAAAAACTGAGAAAAACTGACAAAAGGTGAGAAAAGGTGAAAAAAATTGGAAAATATGAGAAAAACTGTGAAAAAATAAGGTAAAAATGAAAAAAACTGAGAAAAAGATTGAAAAAAACAAGGAAACTGAGAAAAACTGAGAAAAAGCTGATAAAAAATTGGAAAAATGAGAAAAACTGAGAAAAACTGAGAATAACTGAGAAAAAATACTGAAAAAAAACTGAGAATAACTGAGAGAAAAACTGAGAAAAACTGATAAGAAAAACTGAGAAACAAAACTGAAAAAAACTGAGAAAAACTGAAGAAAATCTGTGAAAAACTAAGCAGAAAAACTGAGAAAATAAACTATTTAAAAAACTGAGAAAAAAAACTATGAAAAAAACTGAGAATAAAAACGAAGAAGAACTGAGAAGAAAAACTGAGAGAAAAACTGACCAGAAAAGCTGAGAAGATAAACTGAGCAGAAAAACTTAGAAAACATCTGAAAAAAACTGAGAAAGAAAATTAAGAAAAACTGAGAAAAATGGACAGAAAATAACTCAGAAAAACTGAAAAAGAAGAAAAAACTGAGAAAAAATGAGAAAAAATGAGAAAAACTGAGAAAAACTGACCAAACGTGAGAAAAGGTGAGAAAAAATGAGAAAATATGAGAAAAACTGAAAAAATGAGGTTAAAAATGAGAAAAACTGAGAAAAAAATGAAAAAACAAGGAAACCGAGAAAAACTGAGAAAAAGCTGATAAAAAATTGGAAAAATGAGAAAAAATAAAAACTGAGATTAACTGAGAAAAAATACTGAGAAAAAAACTGAGAATAACTGAGAGAAAAACTGAGAATAACTGAGAAAATAACAAAGAAAAACTGAAAAAGAAGAAAAAACTGAGAAAAAATGAGAAAAAATGAGAAAAACTGATAAAAACAGACAAACGATGCGCAAAGGTGAGAAAAAATGAGAAAATATGAGAAAAACTGAAAAAATGAGGTAAAAATGAGAAAAACTGAGAAAAAATTGAAAAAACAAGTAAACTGAGAAAAACTGAGAAAAAGCTGATAAAAAATTGGAAAAATGAGAAAAAATGAGAAAAACTGAGGATAACTGAGAAAAAATACTGAGAAAAAAACTGAGAATAACTGAGAGAAAATTTGAGAAAAATTGAAAAAAATTGAGAAGAAAAACTGAGAAAAATAACTGAAACAAACAGAAAAACTGAGAAGAAAATCTTAGAAAAACTGAGCAGAAAAACTGAGAATATAAAATATTAACATAAACTGGAAAAAAAACTATTAAAAAACTGAGAATAAAAACGAAGAACTGAGAAGAAAAATTTAAAAAAAAACTGAAAAAAACTGAGAAAACATGAGAAGAAAATCTGAGAAAAACTGAGCAGAAAAACTGAGAAAAAAAATTATGAAAAAAACTGAGAATAAAAACGAAGAACTGAGAAGAAAAACTGAGAGAAAAACTGACCAGAAAAGCTGAGAAGATAAACTGAGCAGAAAAACTTAGAAAACATCTGAAAAAAACTGAGAAAGAAAATTAAGAAAAACTGAGAAAAATGGACAGAAAATAACTAAGAAAAACTGAAAAAGAAGAAAAAACTGAGAAAAAATGAGAAAAAATGAGAAAAACTGATAAAAACAGACAAAAGATGAGCAAAGGTGAGAAAAAATGAGAAAATATGAGAAAAACTGAAAAAATGAGGTAAAAATGAGAAAAACTGAGAAAAAATTGAAAAAACAAGTAAACTGAGAAAAATTGAGAAAAAGCTGATAAAAAATTGGAAAAATTAGGAAAAATGAGAAAAACTGAGGATAACTCAGAAAAAATACTGAGAAAAAAACTGAGAATAACAGAGAAAATCTGAGAAAAATTGAAAAAAATTGAGAAGAAAAACTGAGAAAAATAACTGAAACAAACAGAAAAACTGAGAAGAAAATCTTAGAAAAACTGAGCAGAAAAACTGAGAATATAAACTATTAAAAAAAACTGGAAAAAAACTATTAAAAAACGGAGAATAAAAACGAAGAAGAACTGAGAAGAAAAACTGACAAAAAAAACTGAAAAAACTGAGAAAACATGAGAAGAAAATCTGAGAAAAACTGAGCAGAAAAACTGAGAAAAAAAACTATGAAAAAAACAGAATAAAAACGAAGAAGAACTGAGAAAAAAAACTGAGAAAAACTGACCAGAAAAGCTGAGAAGATAAACTGAGCAGAAAAACTTAGAAAACATCTGAAAAAAACTGAGAAAGAAAATTAAGAAAAACTGAGAAAAATGGACAGAAAATAACTAAGAAAAACTGAAAAAGAAGAAAAAACTGAGAAAAAATGAGAAAAAATGAGAAAAACTGAGAAAAACTGACAAAAGGTGAGAAAAGGTGAGAAAAAATGAGAAAATATAAGAAAAACTGAAAAAATGAGGTTAAAAATGAGAAAAACTGAGAAAAAAATGAAAAAACAAGGAAACCAAGAAAAACTGAGAAAAAGCTGATAAAAATTTGGAAAAATGTGAAAAACTGAGAAAAACTGAGAATAACTGAGAAAAAATACTGAGAAAAAACTGAAAATAACAGAGAGAAAATCTGAGAATAACTGAAAAAAACTGTGAAGAAAAACTGAGAAAAAAATCTGGAAAAAACAGAAAAAGTGAGAAGAAAATATGAGAAAAACTGAGCAGAAAAACTGAGAAAAAAATCTATTAAAAAAAACTGAGAAGAAAACGAAGAACTGAGAAGAAAAACTGAGGAAAAAAACTGACCAGAAAAGCTGAGAAGATAAACTGAGCATAAAAACTTAGAAAAAATCTGAAAAAAACTGAGAAAGAAAATTAAGAGAAACTGAGAAAAATGGACAGAAAATAACTAAGAAAAACTGAAAAAGAAGAAAAAACTGAGAAAAAATGAGAAAAACTGAGAAAAACTGACAAAAGGTGAGAAAAGGTGAAAAAAATTGGAAAATATGAGAAAAACTGTGAAAAAATAAGGTAAAAATGAAAAAAACTGAGAAAAAGATTGAAAAAACAAGGAAACTGAGAAAAACTGAGAAAAAGCTGATAAAAAATTGGAAAAATGAGAAAAACTGAGAAAAACTGAGAATAACTGAGAAAAAATACTGAAAAAAAACTGAGAATAACTGAGAGAAAAACTGAGAAAAACTGATAAGAAAAACTGAGAAACAAAACTGAAAAAAACTGAGAAAAACTGAAGAAAATCTGTGAAAAACTAAGCAGAAAAACTGAGAAAATAAACTATTAAAAAAACTGAGAAAAAAAACTATGAAAAAAACTGAGAATAAAAACGAAGAAGAACTGAGAAGAAAAACTGAGAGAAAAACTGACCAGAAAAGCTGAGAAGATAAACTGAGCAGAAAAACTTAGAAAACATCTGAAAAAAACTGAGAAAGAAAATTAAGAAAAACTGAGAAAAATGGACAGAAAATAACTAAGAAAAACTGAAAAAGAAGAAAAAACTGAGAAAAAATGAGAAAAAATGAGAAAAACTGAGAAAAACTGACAAAAGGTGAGAAAAGGTGAGAAAAAATGAGAAAATATGAGAAAAACTGAAAAAATGAGGTTAAAAATGAGAAAAACTGAGAAAAAAATGAAAAAACAAGGAAACCAAGAAAAACTGAGAAAAAGCTGATAAAAAACTGGAAAAATGAGAAAAAATGAAAACTGAGATTAACTGAGAAAAAATACTGAGAAAAAAAACTGAGAATAACTGAGAAAATCTGAGAAAAATTGAAAAAAATTGAGAAGAAAAACTGAGAAAAATAACTGAAACAAACAGAAAAACTGAGAAGAAAATCTTAGAAAAACTGAGCAGAAAAACTGAGAATATAAACTATTAAAAAAAACTGGAAAAAAACTATTAAAAAACTGAGAATAAAAACGAAGAAGAACTGAGAAGAAAAACTGACAAAAAAAACTGAAAAAACTGAGAAAACATGAGAAGAAAATCTGAGAAAAACTGAGGAGAAAAACTGAGAAAAAAAACTATGAAAAAAACAGAATAAAAACGAAGAAGAACTGAGAAAAAAAACTGAGAGAAAAACTGACCAGAAAAGCTGAGAAGATAAACTGAGCAGAAAAACTTAGAAAACATCTGAAAAAAACTGAGAAAGAAAATTAAGAAAAACTGAGAAAAATGGACAGAAAATAACTAAGAAAAACTGAAAAAGAAGAAAAAACTGAGAAAAAATGAGAAAAAATGAGAAAAACTGAGAAAAACTGACAAAAGGTGAGAAAAGGTGAGAAAAAATGAGAAAATATAAGAAAAACTGAAAAAATGAGGTTAAAAATGAGAAAAACTGAGAAAAAAATGAAAAAACAAGGAAACCAAGAAAAACTGAGAAAAAGCTGATAAAAATTTGGAAAAATGTGAAAAACTGAGAAAAACTGAGAATAACTGAGAAAAAATACTGAGAAAAAACTGAAAATAACAGAGAGAAAATCTGAGAATAACTGAAAAAAACTGTGAAGAAAAACTGAGAAAAAAATCTGGAAAAAACAGAAAAAGTGAGAAGAAAATATGAGAAAAACTGAGCAGAAAAACTGAGAAAAAAATCTATTAAAAAAAACTGAGAAGAAAACGAAGAACTGAGAAGAAAAACTGAGGAAAAAAACTGACCAGAAAAGCTGAGAAGATAAACTGAGCATAAAAACTTAGAAAAAATCTGAAAAAAACTGAGAAAGAAAATTAAGAGAAACTGAGAAAAATGGACAGAAAATAACTAAGAAAAACTGAAAAAGAAGAAAAAACTGAGAAAAAATGAGAAAAACTGAGAAAAACTGACAAAAGGTGAGAAAAGGTGAAAAAAATTGGAAAATATGAGAAAAACTGTGAAAAAATAAGGTAAAAATGAAAAAAACTGAGAAAAAGATTGAAAAAAACAAGGAAACTGAGAAAAACTGAGAAAAAGCTGATAAAAAATTGGAAAAATGAGAAAAACTGAGAAAAACTGAGAATAACTGAGAAAAAATACTGAAAAAAAACTGAGAATAACTGAGAGAAAAACTGAGAAAAACTGATAAGAAAAACTGAGAAACAAAACTGAAAAAAACTGAGAAAAACTGAAGAAAATCTGTGAAAAACTAAGCAGAAAAACTGAGAAAATAAACTATTTAAAAAACTGAGAAAAAAAACTATGAAAAAAACTGAGAATAAAAACGAAGAAGAACTGAGAAGAAAAACTGAGAGAAAAACTGACCAGAAAAGCTGAGAAGATAAACTGAGCAGAAAAACTTAGAAAACATCTGAAAAAAACTGAGAAAGAAAATTAAGAAAAACTGAGAAAAATGGACAGAAAATAACTCAGAAAAACTGAAAAAGATGAAAAAACTGAGAAAAAATGAGAAAAAATGATAAAAACTGAGAAAAACTGACCAAACGTGAGAAAAGGTGAGAAAAAATGAGAAAATATGAGTAAAACTGAAAAAATGAGGTTAAAAATGAGAAAAACTGAAAAAAACTGTGAAGAAAAACTGAGAAAAAAAACTGAAACAAACTGAGAAAAACTGAGAACAAAATCTGAGAAAGACAGAGCAGAAAAACTGAGAAAAAAAATTATTAAAAAAACTGAGAATAAAAACGAAGAACTGAGAAGAAAAACTGAGAAAAAAAACTGACCAGAAAAGCTGAGAAGATAAACAGCAGAAAAACTTAGAAAAAATCTGAAAGAAACTGAGAAAGAAAATTAAGAAAAACTGAGAAAAATGGACAGAAAATAACTAAGAAAAATTGAAAAACAAGAAAAACTGAGAAAAAAAACTGAAACAAACTGAGAAAAACTGAGAACAAAATCTGAGAAAGACAGAGCAGAAAAACTGAGAAAAAAAATTATTAAAAAAACTGAGAATAAAAACGAAGAACTGAGAAGAAAAACTGAGAAAAAAAACTGACCAGAAAAGCTGAGAAGATAAACAGCAGAAAAACTTAGAAAAAATCTGAAAGAAACTGAGAAAGAAAATTAAGAAAAACTGAGAAAAATGGACAGAAAATAACTAAGAAAAATTGAAAAACAAGAAAACACTGAGAAAAAATTAGAAAAAATGAGAAAAAACGAGAAAAACTGACAAAAGGTGAGAAAAGATGAGAAAAAATGAGAAAATATGAGAAAAACTGTGAAAAAATGAGGTAAAAATGAGAAAAACTGAGAGAAAATTGAAAAAACAAGTAAACTGAGAAAAAGTGAGAAAAAGCTGATAAAAATTTGGAAAAATGTGAAAAAGTGAGAAAAACTGAGAATAACTGAGAAAAAATACTGAGAAAAAACTGAAAATAACAGAGAGAAAATCTGAGAATAACTGAAAAAAACTGAGAAGAAAAACTGAGAAAAAAATCTGGAAAAAACAGAAAAAGTGAGAAGAAAATATGAGAAAAACTGAGCAGAAAAACTGAGAAAAAAATCTATTAAAAAAAACTGAGAAGAAAACGAAGAACTGAGAAGAAAAACTGAGGAAAAAAACTGACCAGAAAAGCTGAGAAGAAAAACTGAGCAGAAAAAATTGGAAAAAATCTGAAAAAAACTGAGAAAGAAAATTAAGAGAAACTGAGAAAAATGGACAGAAAATAACTAAGAAAAACTGAAAAAGAAGAAAAAACTGAGAACAAATGAGAAAAACTGAGAAAAACTGACAAAAGGTGAGAAAAGGTGAGAAAAATGAGAAAATATGAGAAAAACTGTGAAAAAATAAGGTAAAAATGAGAAAAACTGAGAAAGAAAATTAAGAGAAACTGAGAAAAATGGACAGAAAATAACTAAGAAAAACTGAAAAAGAAGAAAAAACTGAGAACAAATGAGAAAAACTGAGAAAAACTGACAAAAGGTGAGAAAAGGTGAGAAAAATGAGAAAATATGAGAAAAACTGTGAAAAAATAAGGTAAAAATGAGAAAAACTGAGAAAAAGATTGAAAAAACAAGGAAACTGAGAAAAACTGAGAAAAAGCTGATAAAAAATTGGAAAAATGAGAAAAACTGAGAAAAACTGAGAATAACTGAGAAAAAATACTGAAAAAAACTGAGAATAACTGAGAGAAAAACTGAGAAAAACTGATAAGAAAAACTGAGAAACAAAACTGAGAAAAAATGAGAAAAAATGAGAAAAACTGATAAAAACAGACAAAAGATGAGCAAAGGTGAGAAAAAATGAGAAAATATGAGAAAAACTGAAAAAATGAGGTAAAAATGAGAAAAACTGAGAAAAAATTGAAAAAACAAGTAAACTGAGAAAAACTGAAAAAAAGCTGATTAAAAATTGGAAAAATTAGGAAAAATGAGAAAAACTGAGGATAACTCAGAAAAAATACTGAGAAAAAAACTGAGAATAACTGAGAGAAAATCTGAGAAAAATTGAAAAAAATTGAGAAGAAAAACTGAGAAAAATAACTGAAACAAACAGAAAAACTGAGAAGAAAATCTTAGAAAAACTGAGCAGAAAAACTGAGAATATAAACTATTAAAAAAAACTGGAAAAAAACTATTAAAAAACTGAGAATAAAAACGAAGAAGAACTGAGAAGAAAAACTGACAAAAAAAACTGAAAAAACTGAGAAAACATGAGAAGAAAATCTGAGAAAAACTGAGCAGAAAAACTGAGAAAATAAACTATTAAAAAAAACTGAGAAAAAAACCTATTTAAGAAACTGATAATAAAAACGAAGAAGAACTGAGAAAAAAACTGAGAATAACTGAGAAAATAACAAAGAAAAACTGAAAAAGAAGAAAAAACTGAGAAAAAATGAGAAAAAATGAGAAAAACTGATAAAAACAGACAAAAGATGAGCAAAGGTGAGAAAAAATGAGAAAATATGAGAAAAACTGAAAAAATGAGGTAAAAATGAGAAAAACTGAGAAAAAATTGAAAAAACAAGTAAACTGAGAAAAACTGAGAAAAAGCTGATAAAAAATTGGAAAAATGAGAAAAACTGAGAAAAACTGAGAATAACTGAGAAAAAATACTGAAAAAAAACTGAGAATAACTGAGAGAAAAACTGAGAAAAACTGATAAGAAAAACTGAGAAACAAAACTGAAAAAAACTGAGAAAAACTGAAGAAAATCTGTGAAAAACTAAGCAGAAAAACTGAGAAAATAAACTATTAAAAAAACTGAGAAAAAAAACTATGAAAAAAACAGAATAAAAACGAAGAAGAACTGAGAAAAAAAACTGAGAGAAAAACTGACCAGAAAAGCTGAGAAGATAAACTGAGCAGAAAAACTTAGAAAACATCTGAAAAAAACTGAGAAAGAAAATTAAGAAAAACTGAGAAAAATGGACAGAAAATAACTAAGAAAAACTGAAAAAGAAGAAAAAACTGAGAAAAAATGAGAAAAACTGAGAAAAACTGACAAAAGGTGAGAAAAGGTGAGAAAAAATGAGAAAATATAAGAAAAACTGAAAAAATGAGGTTAAAAATGAGAAAAACTGAGAAAAAAATGAAAAAACAAGGAAACCAAGAAAAACTGAGAAAAAGCTGATAAAAATTTGGAAAAATGTGAAAAACTGAGAAAAACTGAGAATAACTGAGAAAAAATACTGAGAAAAAACTGAAAATAACAGAGAGAAAATCTGAGAATAACTGAAAAAAACTGTGAAGAAAAACTGAGAAAAAAATCTGGAAAAAACAGAAAAAGTGAGAAGAAAATATGAGAAAAACTGAGCAGAAAAACTGAGAAAAAAATCTATTAAAAAAAACTGAGAAGAAAACGAAGAACTGAGAAGAAAAACTGAGGAAAAAAACTGACCAGAAAAGCTGAGAAGATAAACTGAGCATAAAAACTTAGAAAAAATCTGAAAAAAACTGAGAAAGAAAATTAAGAGAAACTGAGAAAAATGGACAGAAAATAACTAAGAAAAACTGAAAAAGAAGAAAAAACTGAGAAAAAATGAGAAAAACTGAGAAAAACTGACAAAAGGTGAGAAAAGGTGAAAAAAATTGGAAAATATGAGAAAAACTGTGAAAAAATAAGGTAAAAATGAAAAAAACTGAGAAAAAGATTGAAAAAACAAGGAAACTGAGAAAAACTGAGAAAAAGCTGATAAAAAATTGGAAAAATGAGAAAAACTGAGAAAAACTGAGAATAACTGAGAAAAAATACTGAAAAAAAACTGAGAATAACTGAGAGAAAAACTGAGAAAAACTGATAAGAAAAACTGAGAAACAAAACTGAAAAAAACTGAGAAAAACTGAAGAAAATCTGTGAAAAACTAAGCAGAAAAACTGAGAAAATAAACTATTAAAAAAACTGAGAAAAAAAACTGTGAAAAAAACTGAGAATAAAAACGAAGAAGAACTGAGAAGAAAAACTGAGAGAAAAACTGACCAGAAAAGCTGAGAAGATAAACTGAGCAGAAAAACTTAGAAAACATCTGAAAAAAACTGAGAAAGAAAATTAAGATAAACTGAGAAAAATGGACAGAAAATAACTAAGAAAAACTGAAAAAGAAGAAAAAAATGAGAAAAAATGAGAAAAAATGAGAAAAACTGAGAAAAACTGACCAAACGTGAGAAAAGGTGAGAAAAAATGAGAAAATATGAAAAACTGAAAAAATGAGGTTAAAAATGAGAAAAACTGAGAAAAAAATGAAAAAACAAGGAAACCGAGAAAAACTGAGAAAAAGCTGATAAAAAATTGGAAAAATGAGAAAAAATAAAAACTGAGATTAACTGAGAAAAAATACTGAGAAAAAAACTGAGAATAACTGAGAGAAAAACTGAGAAAAACTGAAAAAACTGTGAAGAGAAACTGAGAAAAAAATCTGGAAAAAACAGAAAAACTGAAGAAAATCTGAGAAAAATTAAGCAGACAAACTGAGAAAATAAACTATTAAAAAAAACTGAGAAAAAAACTATTAAAAAAACTGAGAATAAAAACGAAGAAGAACTGAGAAAAAAACTGAGAATAACTGAGAAAATAACAAAGAAAAACTGAAAAAGAAGAAAAAACAGAAAAAATGAGAAAAAATGAGAAAAACTGATAAAAACAGACAAACGTTGCGCAAAGGTGAGAAAAAATGAGAAAATATGAGAAAAACTGAAAAAATGAGGTAAAATGAGAAAAACTGAGAAAAAATTGAAAAAACAAGTAAACTGAGAAAAACTGAGAAAAAGCTGATAAAAAATTGGAAAAATGAGAAAAAATGAGAAAAACTGAGGATAACTGAGAAAAAATACTGAGAAAAAAACTGAGAATAACTGAGAGAAAATTTGAGAAAAATTGATAAGAAAAACTGAGAAACAAAACTGAAAAAAACTGAGAAAAACTGAAGAAAATCTGAGAAAAACTAAGCAGAAAAACTGAGAAAATAAACTATTAAAAAAAACTGAGAAAAAAAACTATTTAAGAAACTGATAATAAAAACGAAGAAGAACTGAGAAAAAAACTGAGAATAACTGAGAAAATAACAAAGAAAAACTGAAAAAGAAGAAAAAACTGAGAAAAAATGAGAAAAAATGAGAAAAACTGATAAAAACAGACAAAAGATGAGCAAAGGTGAGAAAAAATGAGAAAATATGAGAAAAACTGAAAAAATGAGGTAAAAATGAGAAAAACTGAGAAAAAATTGAAAAAACAAGTAAACTGAGAAAAACTGAGAAAAAGCTGATAAAAAATTGGAAAAATTAGGAAAAATGAGAAAAACTGAGGATAACTCAGAAAAAATACTGAGAAAAAAACTGAGAATAACAGAGAAAATCTGAGAAAAATTGAAAAAAATTGAGAAGAAAAACTGAGAAAAATAACTGAAACAAACAGAAAAACTGAGAAGAAAATCTTAGAAAAACTGAGCAGAAAAACTGAGAATATAAACTATTAAAAAAAACTGGAAAAAAACTATTAAAAAACTGAGAATAAAAACGAAGAAGAACTGAGAAGAAAAACTGACAAAAAAAACTGAAAAAACTGAGAAAACATGAGAAGAAAATCTGAGAAAAACTGAGCAGAAAAACTGAGAAAAAAACTATGAAAAAAACAGAATAAAAACGAAGAAGAACTGAGAAAAAAAACTGAGAGAAAAACTGACCAGAAAAGCTGAGAAGATAAACTGAGCAGAAAAACTTAGAAAACATCTGAAAAAAACTGAGAAAGAAAATTAAGAAAAACTGAGAAAAATGGACAGAAAATAACTAAGAAAAACTGAAAAAGAAGAAAAAACTGAGAAAAAATGAGAAAAAATGAGAAAAACTGAGAAAAACTGACAAAAGGTGAGAAAAGGTGAGAAAAAATGAGAAAATATAAGAAAAACTGAAAAAATGAGGTTAAAAATGAGAAAAACTGAGAAAAAAATGAAAAAACAAGGAAACCAAGAAAAACTGAGAAAAAGCTGATAAAAATTTGGAAAAATGTGAAAAACTGAGAAAAACTGAGAATAACTGAGAAAAAATACTGAGAAAAAACTGAAAATAACAGAGAGAAAATCTGAGAATAACTGAAAAAAACTGTGAAGAAAAACTGAGAAAAAAATCTGGAAAAAACAGAAAAAGTGAGAAGAAAATATGAGAAAAACTGAGCAGAAAAACTGAGAAAAAAATCTATTAAAAAAAACTGAGAAGAAAACGAAGAACTGAGAAGAAAATCTGAGGAAAAAAACTGACCAGAAAAGCTGAGAAGATAAACTGAGCATAAAAACTTAGAAAAAATCTGAAAAAAACTGAGAAAGAAAATTAAGAGAAACTGAGAAAAATGGACAGAAAATAACTAAGAAAAACTGAAAAAGAAGAAAAAACTGAGAAAAAATGAGAAAAACTGAGAAAAACTGACAAAAGGTGAGAAAAGGTGAAAAAAATTGGAAAATATGAGAAAAACTGTGAAAAAATAAGGTAAAAATGAAAAAAACTGAGAAAAAGATTGAAAAAAACAAGGAAACTGAGAAAAACTGAGAAAAAGCTGATAAAAAATTGGAAAAATGAGAAAAACTGAGAAAAACTGAGAATAACTGAGAAAAAATACTGAAAAAAAACTGAGAATAACTGAGAGAAAAACTGAGAAAAACTGATAAGAAAAACTGAGAAACAAAACTGAAAAAAACTGAGAAAAACTGAAGAAAATCTGTGAAAAACTAAGCAGAAAAACTGAGAAAATAAACTATTTAAAAAACTGAGAAAAAAAACTATGAAAAAAACTGAGAATAAAAACGAAGAAGAACTGAGAAGAAAAACTGAGAGAAAAACTGACCAGAAAAGCTGAGAAGATAAACTGAGCAGAAAAACTTAGAAAACATCTGAAAAAAACTGAGAAAGAAAATTAAGAAAAACTGAGAAAAATGGACAGAAAATAACTAAGAAAAACTGAAAAAGAAGAAAAAACTGAGAAAAAATGAGAAAAAATGAGAAAAACTGAGAAAAACTGACCAAACGTGAGAAAAGGTGAGAAAAAATGAGAAAATATGAGAAAAACTGAAAAAATGAGGTTAAAAATGAGAAAAACTGAGAAAAAAATGAAAAAACAAGGAAACCGAGAAAAACTGAGAAAAAGCTGATAAAAATTTGGAAAAATGTGAAAAACTGAGAAAAACTGAGAATAACTGAGAAAAAATACTGAGAAAAAACTGAAAATAACAGAGAGAAAATCTGAGAATAACTGAAAAAAACTGTGAAGAAAAACTGAGAAAAAAATCTGGAAAAAACAGAAAAAGTGAGAAGAAAATATGAGAAAAACTGAGAGAAAAACTGACCAGAAAAGCTGAGAACATAAACTGAGCATAAAAACTTGGAAAACATCTGAAAAAAACTGAGAAAGAAAATTAAGAAAAACTGAGAAAAATGGACAGAAAATAACTAAGAAAAACTGAAAAAGAAGAAAAAACTGAGAAAAAATGAGAAAAAATGAGAAAAACTGAGAAAAACTGACAAAAGGTAAGAAAAGGTGAGAAAAAATAGAAAATATGAGAAAAACTGAAAAAATGAGGTTAAAAATGAGAAAAACTGAGAAAAAAAATGAAAAAACAAGGAAACCGAGAAAAACTGAGAAAAATGCTGATAAAAAATTGGAAAAATCAGAAAAAATAAAAACTGAGATTAACTGAGAAAAAATACTGAGAAAAAAACTGAGAATAACTGAGAGAAAAACTGAGAAAAACTGAAAAAAACTGTGAAGAAAAACTGAGAAAAAGAACTGAAACAAACTGAGAAAAACTGAGAAGAAAATCTGAGAAAGACAGAGCAGAAAAACTGAGAAAAAAAATTATTAAAAAAACTGAGAATAAAAACGAAGAACTGAGAAGAAAAAATGAGAAAAACTGATAAAAACAGACAAAAGATCAGCAAAGGTGAGAAAAAATGAGAAAATATGAGAAAAACTGAAAAAATGAGGTTAAAAATGAGAAAAACTGAGAAAAAAAATGAAAAAACAAGGAAACCGAGAAAAACTGAGAAAAATGCTGATAAAAAATTGGAAAAATCAGAAAAAATAAAAACTGAGATTAACTGAGAAAAAATACTGAGAAAAAAACTGAGAATAACTGAGAAAATCTGAGAAAAATTGAAAAAAATTGAGAAGAAAAACTGAGAAAAATAACTGAAACAAACAGAAAAACTGAGAAGAAAATCTTAGAAAAACTGAGCAGAAAAACTGAGAATATAAACTATTAAAAAAAACTGGAAAAAAACTATTAAAAAACTGAGAATAAAAACGAAGAAGAACTGAGAAGAAAAACTGACAAAAAAAACTGAAAAAACTGAGAAAACATGAGAAGAAAATCTGAGAAAAACTGAGCAGAAAAACTGAGAAAAAAAACTATGAAAAAAACAGAATAAAAACGAAGAAGAACTGAGAAAAAAAACTGAGAGAAAAACTGACCAGAAAAGCTGAGAAGATAAACTGAGCAGAAAAACTTAGAAAACATCTGAAAAAAACTGAGAAAGAAAATTAAGAAAAACTGAGAAAAATGGACAGAAAATAACTAAGAAAAACTGAAAAAGAAGAAAAAACTGAGAAAAAATGAGAAAAAATGAGAAAAACTGAGAAAAACTGACAAAAGGTGAGAAAAGGTGAGAAAAAAATGAGAAAATATAAGAAAAACTGAAAAAATGAGGTTAAAAATGAGAAAAACTGAGAAAAAAATGAAAAAACAAGGAAACCGAGAAAAACTGAGAAAAAGCTGATAAAAAATTGGAAAAATGAGAAAAAATAAAAACTGAGATTAACTGAGAAAAAATGAGAAAAACTGAGAATAACTGAGAGAAAAACTGAGAAAAACTGAAAGAACTGTGAAGAAAAACTGAGAAAAAGTACTGAAACAAACTGAGAAAAACTGAGAAGAAAATCTGAGAAAGACAGAGCAGAAAAACTGAGAAAAAAAATTATTAAAAAACTGAGAATAAAAACGAAGAACTGAGAAGAAAAACTGAGGAAAAAAACTGACCAGAAAAGCTGAGAAGATAAACTGAGCAGAAAAACTTAGAAAAAATCTGAAAAAAACTGAGAAAGAAAATTAAGAGAAACTGAGAAAAATGGACAGAAAATAACTAAGAAAAACTGAAAAAGAAGAAAAAACTGAGAAAAAATGAGAAAAACTGAGAAAAACTGACAAAAGGTGAGAAAAGGTGAGAAAAATGAGAAAATATGAGAAAAACTGAAAAAATGAGGTAAAAATGAGAAAAACTGAGAAAAAATTGAAAAAACAAGTAAACTGAGAAAAACTGAGAAAAAGCTGATAAAAAATTGGAAAAATGAGAAAAAATGAGAAACACTGAGGATAACTGAGAAAAAATACTGAGAAAAAAACTGAGAATAACTGAGAGAAAATCTGAGAAAAATTGAAAAAAATTGAGAAGAAAAACTGAAAAAAACTGAGATAAACTGAAGAAAATCTGAGAAAAACTAAGCAGAAAAACTGAGAAAATAAACTATTAAAAAAACTGAGAATAAAATCTATTTAAGAAACTGAGAATAAAAACGAAGAAGAACTGAGAAAAAAACTGAGAATAACTGAGAAAATAACTAAGAAAAACTGAAAAAGAAGAAAAAACTGAGAAAAAATGAGAAAAAATGAGAAAAACTGATAAAAACAGACAAAAGATGAGCAAAGGTGAGAAAAAATGAGAAAATATGAGAAAAACTGAAAAAATGAGGTAAAAATGAGAAAAACTGAGAAAAAATTGAAAAAACAAGTAAACTGAGAAAAACTGAGAAAAAGCTGATAAAAAATTGGAAAAATGAGAAAAAATGAGAAAAACTGAGGATAACTGAGAAAAAATACTGAGAAAAAAACTGAGAATAACTGAGAGAAAATCTGAGAAAAATTGAGAAGAAAAACTGAGCAAAATAACTGAAACAAACAGAAAAACTGAGAAGAAAATCTTAGAAAAACTGAGCAGAAAAACTGAGAATATAAACTATTAAAAAAACTGGAAAAAAAAACTATTAAAAAACTGAGAATAAAAACGAAGAAGAACTGAGAAGAAAAACTGACAAAAAAAACTGAAAAAAACTGAGAAAACATGAGAAGAAAATCTGAGAAAAACTGAGCAGAAAAACTGAGAAAATAAACTATGAAAAAAACTGAGAATAAAAACGAAGAAGAACTGAGAAGAAAAACTGAGAAACAAAACTGAAAAAAACTGAGAAAAACTGAAGAAAATCTGAGAAAAACTAAGCAGAAAAACTGAGAAAATAAACTATTTAAAAAAACTGAGGAAAAAAACTGACCAGAAAAGCTGAGAAGATAAACTGAGCATAAAAACTTAGAAAAAATCTGAAAAAAACTGAGAAAGAAAATTAAGAGAAACTGAGAAAAATGGACAGAAAATAACTAAGAAAAACTGAAAAAGAAGAAAAAACTGAGAAAAAATGAGAAAAACTGAGAAAAACTGACAAAAGGTGAGAAAAGGTGAAAAAAATTGGAAAATATGAGAAAAACTGTGAAAAAATAAGGTAAAAATGAAAAAAACTGAGAAAAAGATTGAAAAAAACAAGGAAACTGAGAAAAACTGAGAAAAAGCTGATAAAAAATTGGAAAAATGAGAAAAACTGAGAAAAACTGAGAATAACTGAGAAAAAATACTGAAAAAAAACTGAGAATAACTGAGAGAAAAACTGAGAAAAACTGATAAGAAAAACTGAGAAACAAAACTGAAAAAAACTGAGAAAAACTGAAGAAAATCTGTGAAAAACTAAGCAGAAAAACTGAGAAAATAAACTATTTAAAAAACTGAGAAAAAAAACGATGAAAAAAACTGAGAATAAAAACGAAGAAGAACTGAGAAGAAAAACTGAGAGAAAAACTGACCAGAAAAGCTGAGAACATAAACTGAGCATAAAAACTTGGAAAACATCTGAAAAAAACTGAGAAAGAAAATTAAGAAAAACTGAGAAAAATGGACAGAAAATAACTAAGAAAAACTGAAAAAGAAGAAAAAACTGAGAAAAAATGAGAAAAAATGAGAAAAACTGAGAAAAACTGACAAAAGGTAAGAAAAGGTGAGAAAAAATAGAAAATATGAGAAAAACTGAAAAAATGAGGTTAAAATGAGAAAAACTGAGAAAAAAAATGAAAAAACAAGGAAACCGAGAAAAACTGAGAAAAATGCTGATAAAAAATTGGAAAAATCAGAAAAAATAAAAACTGAGATTAACTGAGAAAAAATACTGAGAAAAAAACTGAGAATAACTGAGAAAATCTGAGAAAAATTGAAAAAAATTGAGAAGAAAAACTGAGAAAAATAACTGAAACAAACAGAAAAACTGAGAAGAAAATCTTAGAAAAACTGAGCAGAAAAACTGAGAATATAAACTATTAAAAAAAACTGGAAAAAAACTATTAAAAAACTGAGAATAAAAACGAAGAAGAACTGAGAAGAAAAACTGACAAAAAAAACTGAAAAAACTGAGAAAACATGAGAAGAAAATCTGAGAAAAACTGAGGAGAAAAACTGAGAAAAAAAACTATGAAAAAAACAGAATAAAAACGAAGAAGAACTGAGAAAAAAAACTGAGAGAAAAACTGACCAGAAAAGCTGAGAAGATAAACTGAGCAGAAAAACTTAGAAAACATCTGAAAAAAACTGAGAAAGAAAATTAAGAAAAACTGAGAAAAATGGACAGAAAATAACTAAGAAAAACTGAAAAAGAAGAAAAAACTGAGAAAAAATGAGAAAAAATGAGAAAAACTGAGAAAAACTGACAAAAGGTGAGAAAAGGTGAGAAAAAATGAGAAAATATAAGAAAAACTGAAAAAATGAGGTTAAAAATGAGAAAAACTGAGAAAAAAATGAAAAAACAAGGAAACCAAGAAAAACTGAGAAAAAGCTGATAAAAATTTGGAAAAATGTGAAAAACTGAGAAAAACTGAGAATAACTGAGAAAAAATACTGAGAAAAAACTGAAAATAACAGAGAGAAAATCTGAGAATAACTGAAAAAAACTGTGAAGAAAAACTGAGAAAAAAATCTGGAAAAAACAGAAAAAGTGAGAAGAAAATATGAGAAAAACTGAGCAGAAAAACTGAGAAAAAAATCTATTAAAAAAAACTGAGAAGAAAACGAAGAACTGAGAAGAAAAACTGAGGAAAAAAACTGACCAGAAAAGCTGAGAAGATAAACTGAGCATAAAAACTTAGAAAAAATCTGAAAAAAACTGAGAAAGAAAATTAAGAGAAACTGAGAAAAATGGACAGAAAATAACTAAGAAAAACTGAAAAAGAAGAAAAAACTGAGAAAAAATGAGAAAAACTGAGAAAAACTGACAAAAGGTGAGAAAAGGTGAAAAAAATTGGAAAATATGAGAAAAACTGTGAAAAAATAAGGTAAAAATGAAAAAAACTGAGAAAAAGATTGAAAAAAACAAGGAAACTGAGAAAAACTGAGAAAAAGCTGATAACAAATTGGAAAAATGAGAAAAACTGAGAAAAACTGAGAATAACTGAGAAAAAATACTGAAAAAAGACTGAGAATAACTGAGAGAAAAACTGAGAAAAACTGATAAGAAAAACTGAGAAACAAAACTGAAAAAAACTGAGAAAAACTGAAGAAAATCTGTGAAAAACTAAGCAGAAAAACTGAGAAAATAAACTATTTAAAAAACTGAGAAAAAAAACTATGAAAAAAACTGAGAATAAAAACGAAGAAGAACTGAGAAGAAAAACTGAGAGAAAAACTGACCAGAAAAGCTGAGAAGATAAACTGAGCAGAAAAACTTAGAAAACATCTGAAAAAAACTGAGAAAGAAAATTAAGAAAAACTGAGAAAAATGGACAGAAAATAACTAAGAAAAACTGAAAAAGAAGAAAAAACTGAGAAAAAATGAGAAAAAATGAGAAAAACTGAGAAAAACTGACCAAACGTGAGAAAAGGTGAGAAAAAATGAGAAAATATGAGAAAAACTGAAAAAATGAGGTTAAAAATGAGAAAAACTGAGAAAAAAATGAAAAAACAAGGAAACCGAGAAAAACTGAGAAAAAGCTGATAAAAAATTGGAAAAATGAGAAAAAATAAAAACTGAGATTAACTGAGAAAAAATACTGAGAAAAAAACTGAGAATAACTGAGAGAAAAACTGAGAAAAACTGAAAAAACTGTGAAGAGAAACTGAGAAAAAAATCTGGAAAAAACAGAAAAACTGAAGAAAATCTGAGAAAAATTAAGCAGACAAACTGAGAAAATAAACTATTAAAAAAAACTGAGAAAAAAACTATTAAAAAAACTGAGAATAAAAACGAAGAAGAACTGAGAAAAAAACTGAGAATAACTGAGAAAATAACAAAGAAAAACTGAAAAAGAAGAAAAAACTGAGAAAAAATGAGAAAAAATGAGAAAAACTGATAAAAACAGACAAACGATGCGCAAAGGTGAGAAAAAATGAGAAAATATGAGAAAAACTGAAAAAATGAGGTAAAAATGAGAAAAACTGAGAAAAAATTGAAAAAACAAGTAAACTGAGAAAAACTGAGAAAAAGCTGATAAAAAATTGGAAAAATGAGAAAAAATGAGAAAAACTGAGGATAACTGAGAAAAAATACTGAGAAAAAAACTGAGAATAACTGAGAGAAAATTTGAGAAAAATTGAAAAAAATTGAGAAGAAAAACTGAGAAAAATAACTGAAACAAACAGAAAAACTAAGAAGAAAATCTTAGAAAAACTGAGCAGAAAAACTGAGAATATAAAATATTAACATAAACTGGAAAAAAAACTATTAAAAAACTGAGAATAAAAACGAAGAACTGAGAAGAAAAATTTAAAAAAAAACTGAAAAAAACTGAGAAAACATGAGAAGAAAATCTGAGAAAAACTGAGCAGAAAAACTGAGAAAAAAAATTATGAAAAAAACTGAGAATAAAAACGAAGAACTGAGAAGAAAAACTGAGAGAAAAACTGACCAGAAAAGCTGAGAAGATAAACTGAGCAGAAAAACTTAGAAAACATCTGAAAAAAACTGAGAAAGAAAATTAAGAAAAACTGAGAAAAATGGACAGAAAATAACTAAGAAAAACTGAAAAAGAAGAAAAAAATGAGAAAAAATGAGAAAAAATGAGATAAACTGAGAAAAACTGACAAAAGGTGAGAAAAGGTGAGAAAAAATGCGAAAATATGAGAAAAACTGAAAAAATGAGGTTAAAAATGAGAAAAACTGAGAAAAAAATGAAAAAACAAGGAAACCGAGAAAAACTGAGAAAAAGCTGATAAAAAATTGGAAAAATGAGAAAAAATAAAAACTGAGATTAACTGAGAAAAAATGAGAAAAACTGAGAATAACTGAGAGAAAAACTGAGAAAAACTGAAAGAACTGTGAAGAAAAACTGAGAAAAAGTACTGAAACAAACTGAGAAAAACTGAGAAGAAAATCTGAGAAAGACAGAGCAGAAAAACTGAGAAAAAAAATTATTAAAAAACTGAGAATAAAAACGAAGAACTGAGAAGAAAAACTGAGGAAAAAAACTGACCAGAAAAGCTGAGAAGATAAACTGAGCAGAAAAACTTAGAAAAAATCTGAAAAAAACTGAGAAAGAAAATTAAGAGAAACTGAGAAAAATGGACAGAAAATAACTAAGAAAAACTGAAAAGGAAGAAAAAACTGAGAAAAAATGAGAAAAACTGAGAAAAACTGACAAAAGGTGAGAAAAGGTGAGAAAAATGAGAAAATATGAGAAAAACTGAAAAAATGAGGTAAAAATGAGAAAAACTGAGAAAAAATTGAAAAAACAAGTAAACTGAGAAAAACTGAGAAAAAGCTGATAAAAAATTGGAAAAATGAGAAAAAATGAGAAACACTGAGGATAACTGAGAAAAAATACTGAGAAAAAAACTGAGAATAACTGAGAGAAAATCTGAGAAAAATTGAAAAAAATTGAGAAGAAAAACTGAAAAAAACTGAGATAAACTGAAGAAAATCTGAGAAAAACTAAGCAGAAAAACTGAGAAAATAAACTATTAAAAAAACTGAGAATAAAATCTATTTAAGAAACTGAGAATAAAAACGAAGAAGAACTGAGAAAAAAACTGAGAATAACTGAGAAAATAACTAAGAAAAACTGAAAAAGAAGAAAAAACTGAGAAAAAATGAGAAAAAATGAGAAAAACTGATAAAAACAGACAAAAGATGAGCAAAGGTGAGAAAAAATGAGAAAATATGAGAAAAACTGAAAAAATGAGGTAAAAATGAGAAAAACTGAGAAAAAATTGAAAAAACAAGTAAACTGAGAAAAACTGAGAAAAAGCTGATAAAAAATTGGAAAAATGAGAAAAAATGAGAAAAACTGAGGATAACTGAGAAAAAATACTGAGAAAAAAACTGAGAATAACTGAGAGAAAATCTGAGAAAAATTGAGAAGAAAAACTGAGCAAAATAACTGAAACAAACAGAAAAACTGAGAAGAAAATCTTAGAAAAACTGAGCAGAAAAACTGAGAATATAAACTATTAAAAAAACTGGAAAAAAAAACTATTAAAAAACTGAGAATAAAAACGAAGAAGAACTGAGAAGAAAAACTGACAAAAAAAACTGAAAAAAACTGAGAAAACATGAGAAGAAAATCTGAGAAAAACTGAGCAGAAAAACTGAGAAAATAAACTATGAAAAAAACTGAGAATAAAAACGAAGAAGAACTGAGAAGAAAAACTGAGAAACAAAACTGAAAAAAACTGAGAAAAACTGAAGAAAATCTGAGAAAAACTAAGCAGAAAAACTGAGAAAATAAACTATTTAAAAAAACTGAGAAAAAAAACGATGAAAAAAACTGAGAATAAAAACGAAGAAGAACTGAGAAGAAAAACTGAGAGAAAAACTGACCAGAAAAGCTGAGAACATAAACTGAGCATAAAAACTTGGAAAACATCTGAAAAAAACTGAGAAAGAAAATTAAGAAAAACTGAGAAAAATGGACAGAAAATAACTAAGAAAAACTGAAAAAGAAGAAAAAACTGAGAAAAAATGAGAAAAAATGAGAAAAACTGAGAAAAACTGACAAAAGGTAAGAAAAGGTGAGAAAAAATAGAAAATATGAGAAAAACTGAAAAAATGAGGTTAAAAATGAGAAAAACTGAGAAAAAAAATGAAAAAACAAGGAAACCGAGAAAAACTGAGAAAAATGCTGATAAAAAATTGGAAAAATCAGAAAAAATAAAAACTGAGATTAACTGAGAAAAAATACTGAGAAAAAAACTGAGAATAACTGAGAAAATCTGAGAAAAATTGAAAAAAATTGAGAAGAAAAACTGAGAAAAATAACTGAAACAAACAGAAAAACTGAGAAGAAAATCTTAGAAAAACTGAGCAGAAAAACTGAGAATATAAACTATTAAAAAAAACTGGAAAAAAACTATTAAAAAACTGAGAATAAAAACGAAGAAGAACTGAGAAGAAAAACTGACAAAAAAAACTGAAAAAACTGAGAAAACATGAGAAGAAAATCTGAGAAAAACTGAGGAGAAAAACTGAGAAAAAAAACTATGAAAAAAACAGAATAAAAACGAAGAAGAACTGAGAAAAAAAACTGAGAGAAAAACTGACCAGAAAAGCTGAGAAGATAAACTGAGCAGAAAAACTTAGAAAACATCTGAAAAAAACTGAGAAAGAAAATTAAGAAAAACTGAGAAAAATGGACAGAAAATAACTAAGAAAAACTGAAAAAGAAGAAAAAACTGAGAAAAAATGAGAAAAAATGAGAAAAACTGAGAAAAACTGACAAAAGGTGAGAAAAGGTGAGAAAAAATGAGAAAATATAAGAAAAACTGAAAAAATGAGGTTAAAAATGAGAAAAACTGAGAAAAAAATGAAAAAACAAGGAAACCAAGAAAAACTGAGAAAAAGCTGATAAAAATTTGGAAAAATGTGAAAAACTGAGAAAAACTGAGAATAACTGAGAAAAAATACTGAGAAAAAACTGAAAATAACAGAGAGAAAATCTGAGAATAACTGAAAAAAACTGTGAAGAAAAACTGAGAAAAAAATCTGGAAAAAACAGAAAAAGTGAGAAGAAAATATGAGAAAAACTGAGCAGAAAAACTGAGAAAAAAATCTATTAAAAAAAACTGAGAAGAAAACGAAGAACTGAGAAGAAAAACTGAGGGAAAAAACTGACCAGAAAAGCTGAGAAGATAAACTGAGCATAAAAACTTAGAAAAAATCTGAAAAAAACTGAGAAAGAAAATTAAGAGAAACTGAGAAAAATGGACAGAAAATAACTAAGAAAAACTGAAAAAGAAGAAAAAACTGAGAAAAAATGAGAAAAACTGAGAAAAACTGACAAAAGGTGAGAAAAGGTGAAAAAAATTGGAAAATATGAGAAAAACTGTGAAAAAATAAGGTAAAAATGAAAAAAACTGAGAAAAAGATTGAAAAAAACAAGGAAACTGAGAAAAACTGAGAAAAAGCTGATAAAAAATTGGAAAAATGAGAAAAACTGAGAAAAACTGAGAATAACTGAGAAAAAATACTGAAAAAAAACTGAGAATAACTGAGAGAAAAACTGAGAAAAACTGATAAGAAAAACTGAGAAACAAAACTGAAAAAAACTGAGAAAAACTGAAGAAAATCTGTGAAAAACTAAGCAGAAAAACTGAGAAAATAAACTATTTAAAAAACTGAGAAAAAAAACTATGAAAAAAACTGAGAATAAAAACGAAGAAGAACTGAGAAGAAAAACTGAGAGAAAAACTGACCAGAAAAGCTGAGAAGATAAACTGAGCAGAAAAACTTAGAAAACATCTGAAAAAAACTGAGAAAGAAAATTAAGAAAAACTGAGAAAAATGGACAGAAAATAACTAAGAAAAACTGAAAAAGAAGAAAAAACTGAGAAAAAATGAGAAAAAATGAGAAAAACTGAGAAAAACTGACCAAACGTGAGAAAAGGTGAGAAAAAATGAGAAAATATGAGAAAAACTGAAAAAATGAGGTTAAAAATGAGAAAAACTGAGAAAAAAATGAAAAAACAAGGAAACCGAGAAAAACTGAGAAAAAGCTGATAAAAAATTGGAAAAATGAGAAAAAATAAAAACTGAGATTAACTGAGAAAAAATACTGAGAAAAAAACTGAGAATAACTGAGAGAAAAACTGAGAAAAACTGAAAAAACTGTGAAGAGAAACTGAGAAAAAAATCTGGAAAAAACAGAAAAACTGAAGAAAATCTGAGAAAAATTAAGCAGACAAACTGAGAAAATAAACTATTAAAAAAAACTGAGAAAAAAACTATTAAAAAAACTGAGAATAAAAACGAAGAAGAACTGAGAAAAAAACTGAGAATAACTGAGAAAATAACAAAGAAAAACTGAAAAAGAAGAAAAAACTGAGAAAAAATGAGCAAAAATGAGAAAAACTGATAAAAACAGACAAACGATGCGCAAAGGTGAGAAAAAATGAGAAAATATGAGAAAAACTGAAAAAATGAGGTAAAAATGAGAAAAACTGAGAAAAAATTGAAAAAACAAGTAAACTGAGAAAAACTGAGAAAAAGCTGATAAAAAATTGGAAAAATGAGAAAAAATGAGAAAAACTGAGGATAACTGAGAAAAAATACTGAGAAAAAAACTGAGAATAACTGAGAGAAAATTTGAGAAAAATTGAAAAAAATTGAGAAGAAAAACTGAGAAAAATAACTGAAACAAACAGAAAAACTAAGAAGAAAATCTTAGAAAAACTGAGCAGAAAAACTGAGAATATAAAATATTAACATAAACTGGAAAAAAAACTATTAAAAAACTGAGAATAAAAACGAAGAACTGAGAAGAAAAATTTTAAAAAAAACTGAAAAAAACTGAGAAAACATGAGAAGAAAATCTGAGAAAAACTGAGCAGAAAAACTGAGAAAAAAAATTATGAAAAAAACTGAGAATAAAAACGAAGAACTGAGAAGAAAAACTGAGAGAAAAACTGACCAGAAAAGCTGAGAAGATAAACTGAGCAGAAAAACTTAGAAAACATCTGAAAAAAACTGAGAAAGAAAATTAAGAAAAACTGAGAAAAATGGACAGAAAATAACTAAGAAAAACTGAAAAAGAAGAAAAAAATGAGAAAAAATGAGAAAAAATGAGATAAACTGAGAAAAACTGACAAAAGGTGAGAAAAGGTGAGAAAAAATGCGAAAATATGAGAAAAACTGAAAAAATGAGGTTAAAAATGAGAAAAACTGAGAAAAAAATGAAAAAACAAGGAAACCGAGAAAAACTGAGAAAAAGCTGATAAAAAATTGGAAAAATGAGAAAAAATAAAAACTGAGATTAACTGAGAAAAAATGAGAAAAACTGAGAATAACTGAGAGAAAAACTGAGAAAAACTGAAAGAACTGTGAAGAAAAACTGAGAAAAAGTACTGAAACAAACTGAGAAAAACTGAGAAGAAAATCTGAGAAAGACAGAGCAGAAAAACTGAGAAAAAAAATTATTAAAAAACTGAGAATAAAAACGAAGAACTGAGAAGAAAAACTGAGGAAAAAAACTGACCAGAAAAGCTGAGAAGATAAACTGAGCAGAAAAACTTAGAAAAAATCTGAAAAAAACTGAGAAAGAAAATTAAGAGAAACTGAGAAAAATGGACAGAAAATAACTAAGAAAAACTGAAAAAGAAGAAAAAACTGAGAAAAAATGAGAAAAACTGAGAAAAACTGACAAAAGGTGAGAAAAGGTGAGAAAAATGAGAAAATATGAGAAAAACTGAAAAAATGAGGTAAAAATGAGAAAAACTGAGAAAAAATTGAAAAAACAAGTAAACTGAGAAAAACTGAGAAAAAGCTGATAAAAAATTGGAAAAATGAGAAAAAATGAGAAACACTGAGGATAACTGAGAAAAAATACTGAGAAAAAAACTGAGAATAACTGAGAGAAAATCTGAGAAAAATTGAAAAAAATTGAGAAGAAAAACTGAAAAAAACTGAGATAAACTGAAGAAAATCTGAGAAAAACTAAGCAGAAAAACTGAGAAAATAAACTATTAAAAAAACTGAGAATAAAATCTATTTAAGAAACTGAGAATAAAAACGAAGAAGAACTGAGAAAAAAACTGAGAATAACTGAGAAAATAACTAAGAAAAACTGAAAAAGAAGAAAAAACTGAGAAAAAATGAGAAAAAATGAGAAAAACTGATAAAAACAGACAAAAGATGAGCAAAGGTGAGAAAAAATGAGAAAATATGAGAAAAACTGAAAAAATGAGGTAAAAATGAGAAAAACTGAGAAAAAATTGAAAAAACAAGTAAACTGAGAAAAACTGAGAAAAAGCTGATAAAAAATTGGAAAAATGAGAAAAAATGAGAAAAACTGAGGATAACTGAGAAAAAATACTGAGAAAAAAACTGAGAATAACTGAGAGAAAATCTGAGAAAAATTGAGAAGAAAAACTGAGCAAAATAACTGAAACAAACAGAAAAACTGAGAAGAAAATCTTAGAAAAACTGAGCAGAAAAACTGAGAATATAAACTATTAAAAAAACTGGAAAAAAAAACTATTAAAAAACTGAGAATAAAAACGAAGAAGAACTGAGAAGAAAAACTGACAAAAAAAACTGAAAAAAACTGAGAAAACATGAGAAGAAAATCTGAGAAAAACTGAGCAGAAAAACTGAGAAAATAAACTATGAAAAAAACTGAGAATAAAAACGAAGAAGAACTGAGAAGAAAAACTGAGAAACAAAACTGAAAAAAACTGAGAAAAACTGAAGAAAATCTGAGAAAAACTAAGCAGAAAAACTGAGAAAATAAACTATTTAAAAAAACTGAGAAAAAAAACGATGAAAAAAACTGAGAATAAAAACGAAGAAGAACTGAGAAGAAAAACTGAGAGAAAAACTGACCAGAAAAGCTGAGAACATAAACTGAGCATAAAAACTTGGAAAACATCTGAAAAAAACTGAGAAAGAAAATTAAGAAAAACTGAGAAAAATGGACAGAAAATAACTAAGAAAAACTGAAAAAGAAGAAAAAACTGAGAAAAAATGAGAAAAAATGAGAAAAACTGAGAAAAACTGACAAAAGGTAAGAAAAGGTGAGAAAAAATAGAAAATATGAGAAAAACTGAAAAAATGAGGTTAAAAATGAGAAAAACTGAGAAAAAAAATGAAAAAACAAGGAAACCGAGAAAAACTGAGAAAAATGCTGATAAAAAATTGGAAAAATCAGAAAAAATAAAAACTGAGATTAACTGAGAAAAAATACTGAGAAAAAAACTGAGAATAACTGAGAAAATCTGAGAAAAATTGAAAAAAATTGAGAAGAAAAACTGAGAAAAATAACTGAAACAAACAGAAAAACTGAGAAGAAAATCTTAGAAAAACTGAGCAGAAAAACTGAGAATATAAACTATTAAAAAAAACTGGAAAAAAACTATTAAAAAACTGAGAATAAAAACGAAGAAGAACTGAGAAGAAAAACTGACAAAAAAAACTGAAAAAACTGAGAAAACATGAGAAGAAAATCTGAGAAAAACTGAGGAGAAAAACTGAGAAAAAAAACTATGAAAAAAACAGAATAAAAACGAAGAAGAACTGAGAAAAAAAACTGAGAGAAAAACTGACCAGAAAAGCTGAGAAGATAAACTGAGCAGAAAAACTTAGAAAACATCTGAAAAAAACTGAGAAAGAAAATTAAGAAAAACTGAGAAAAATGGACAGAAAATAACTAAGAAAAACTGAAAAAGAAGAAAAAACTGAGAAAAAATGAGAAAAAATGAGAAAAACTGAGAAAAACTGACAAAAGGTGAGAAAAGGTGAGAAAAAATGAGAAAATATAAGAAAAACTGAAAAAATGAGGTTAAAAATGAGAAAAACTGAGAAAAAAATGAAAAAACAAGGAAACCAAGAAAAACTGAGAAAAAGCTGATAAAAATTTGGAAAAATGTGAAAAACTGAGAAAAACTGAGAATAACTGAGAAAAAATACTGAGAAAAAACTGAAAATAACAGAGAGAAAATCTGAGAATAACTGAAAAAAACTGTGAAGAAAAACTGAGAAAAAAATCTGGAAAAAACAGAAAAAGTGAGAAGAAAATATGAGAAAAACTGAGCAGAAAAACTGAGAAAAAAATCTATTAAAAAAAACTGAGAAGAAAACGAAGAACTGAGAAGAAAAACTGAGGGAAAAAACTGACCAGAAAAGCTGAGAAGATAAACTGAGCATAAAAACTTAGAAAAAATCTGAAAAAAACTGAGAAAGAAAATTAAGAGAAACTGAGAAAAATGGACAGAAAATAACTAAGAAAAACTGAAAAAGAAGAAAAAACTGAGAAAAAATGAGAAAAACTGAGAAAAACTGACAAAAGGTGAGAAAAGGTGAAAAAAATTGGAAAATATGAGAAAAACTGTGAAAAAATAAGGTAAAAATGAAAAAAACTGAGAAAAAGATTGAAAAAAACAAGGAAACTGAGAAAAACTGAGAAAAAGCTGATAAAAAATTGGAAAAATGAGAAAAACTGAGAAAAACTGAGAATAACTGAGAAAAAATACTGAAAAAAAACTGAGAATAACTGAGAGAAAAACTGAGAAAAACTGATAAGAAAAACTGAGAAACAAAACTGAAAAAAACTGAGAAAAACTGAAGAAAATCTGTGAAAAACTAAGCAGAAAAACTGAGAAAATAAACTATTTAAAAAACTGAGAAAAAAAACTATGAAAAAAACTGAGAATAAAAACGAAGAAGAACTGAGAAGAAAAACTGAGAGAAAAACTGACCAGAAAAGCTGAGAAGATAAACTGAGCAGAAAAACTTAGAAAACATCTGAAAAAAACTGAGAAAGAAAATTAAGAAAAACTGAGAAAAATGGACAGAAAATAACTAAGAAAAACTGAAAAAGAAGAAAAAACTGAGAAAAAATGAGAAAAAATGAGAAAAACTGAGAAAAACTGACCAAACGTGAGAAAAGGTGAGAAAAAATGAGAAAATATGAGAAAAACTGAAAAAATGAGGTTAAAAATGAGAAAAACTGAGAAAAAAATGAAAAAACAAGGAAACCGAGAAAAACTGAGAAAAAGCTGATAAAAAATTGGAAAAATGAGAAAAAATAAAAACTGAGATTAACTGAGAAAAAATACTGAGAAAAAAACTGAGAATAACTGAGAGAAAAACTGAGAAAAACTGAAAAAACTGTGAAGAGAAACTGAGAAAAAAATCTGGAAAAAACAGAAAAACTGAAGAAAATCTGAGAAAAATTAAGCAGACAAACTGAGAAAATAAACTATTAAAAAAAACTGAGAAAAAAACTATTAAAAAAACTGAGAATAAAAACGAAGAAGAACTGAGAAAAAAACTGAGAATAACTGAGAAAATAACAAAGAAAAACTGAAAAAGAAGAAAAAACTGAGAAAAAATGAGCAAAAATGAGAAAAACTGATAAAAACAGACAAACGATGCGCAAAGGTGAGAAAAAATGAGAAAATATGAGAAAAACTGAAAAAATGAGGTAAAAATGAGAAAAACTGAGAAAAAATTGAAAAAACAAGTAAACTGAGAAAAACTGAGAAAAAGCTGATAAAAAATTGGAAAAATGAGAAAAAATGAGAAAAACTGAGGATAACTGAGAAAAAATACTGAGAAAAAAACTGAGAATAACTGAGAGAAAATTTGAGAAAAATTGAAAAAAATTGAGAAGAAAAACTGAGAAAAATAACTGAAACAAACAGAAAAACTAAGAAGAAAATCTTAGAAAAACTGAGCAGAAAAACTGAGAATATAAAATATTAACATAAACTGGAAAAAAAACTATTAAAAAACTGAGAATAAAAACGAAGAACTGAGAAGAAAAATTTTAAAAAAAACTGAAAAAAACTGAGAAAACATGAGAAGAAAATCTGAGAAAAACTGAGCAGAAAAACTGAGAAAAAAAATTATGAAAAAAACTGAGAATAAAAACGAAGAACTGAGAAGAAAAACTGAGAGAAAAACTGACCAGAAAAGCTGAGAAGATAAACTGAGCAGAAAAACTTAGAAAACATCTGAAAAAAACTGAGAAAGAAAATTAAGAAAAACTGAGAAAAATGGACAGAAAATAACTAAGAAAAACTGAAAAAGAAGAAAAAAATGAGAAAAAATGAGAAAAAATGAGATAAACTGAGAAAAACTGACAAAAGGTGAGAAAAGGTGAGAAAAAATGCGAAAATATGAGAAAAACTGAAAAAATGAGGTTAAAAATGAGAAAAACTGAGAAAAAAATGAAAAAACAAGGAAACCGAGAAAAACTGAGAAAAAGCTGATAAAAAATTGGAAAAATGAGAAAAAATAAAAACTGAGATTAACTGAGAAAAAATGAGAAAAACTGAGAATAACTGAGAGAAAAACTGAGAAAAACTGAAAGAACTGTGAAGAAAAACTGAGAAAAAGTACTGAAACAAACTGAGAAAAACTGAGAAGAAAATCTGAGAAAGACAGAGCAGAAAAACTGAGAAAAAAAATTATTAAAAAACTGAGAATAAAAACGAAGAACTGAGAAGAAAAACTGAGGAAAAAAACTGACCAGAAAAGCTGAGAAGATAAACTGAGCAGAAAAACTTAGAAAAAATCTGAAAAAAACTGAGAAAGAAAATTAAGAGAAACTGAGAAAAATGGACAGAAAATAACTAAGAAAAACTGAAAAAGAAGAAAAAACTGAGAAAAAATGAGAAAAACTGAGAAAAACTGACAAAAGGTGAGAAAAGGTGAGAAAAATGAGAAAATATGAGAAAAACTGAAAAAATGAGGTAAAAATGAGAAAAACTGAGAAAAAATTGAAAAAACAAGTAAACTGAGAAAAACTGAGAAAAAGCTGATAAAAAATTGGAAAAATGAGAAAAAATGAGAAACACTGAGGATAACTGAGAAAAAATACTGAGAAAAAAACTGAGAATAACTGAGAGAAAATCTGAGAAAAATTGAAAAAAATTGAGAAGAAAAACTGAAAAAAACTGAGATAAACTGAAGAAAATCTGAGAAAAACTAAGCAGAAAAACTGAGAAAATAAACTATTAAAAAAACTGAGAATAAAATCTATTTAAGAAACTGAGAATAAAAACGAAGAAGAACTGAGAAAAAAACTGAGAATAACTGAGAAAATAACTAAGAAAAACTGAAAAAGAAGAAAAAACTGAGAAAAAATGAGAAAAAATGAGAAAAACTGATAAAAACAGACAAAAGATGAGCAAAGGTGAGAAAAAATGAGAAAATATGAGAAAAACTGAAAAAATGAGGTAAAAATGAGAAAAACTGAGAAAAAATTGAAAAAACAAGTAAACTGAGAAAAACTGAGAAAAAGCTGATAAAAAATTGGAAAAATGAGAAAAAATGAGAAAAACTGAGGATAACTGAGAAAAAATACTGAGAAAAAAACTGAGAATAACTGAGAGAAAATCTGAGAAAAATTGAGAAGAAAAACTGAGCAAAATAACTGAAACAAACAGAAAAACTGAGAAGAAAATCTTAGAAAAACTGAGCAGAAAAACTGAGAATATAAACTATTAAAAAAACTGGAAAAAAAAACTATTAAAAAACTGAGAATAAAAACGAAGAAGAACTGAGAAGAAAAACTGACAAAAAAAACTGAAAAAAACTGAGAAAACATGAGAAGAAAATCTGAGAAAAACTGAGCAGAAAAACTGAGAAAATAAACTATGAAAAAAACTGAGAATAAAAACGAAGAAGAACTGAGAAGAAAAACTGAGAAACAAAACTGAAAAAAACTGAGAAAAACTGAAGAAAATCTGAGAAAAACTAAGCAGAAAAACTGAGAAAATAAACTATTTAAAAAAACTGAGAAAAAAAACGATGAAAAAAACTGAGAATAAAAACGAAGAAGAACTGAGAAGAAAAACTGAGAGAAAAACTGACCAGAAAAGCTGAGAACATAAACTGAGCATAAAAACTTGGAAAACATCTGAAAAAAACTGAGAAAGAAAATTAAGAAAAACTGAGAAAAATGGACAGAAAATAACTAAGAAAAACTGAAAAAGAAGAAAAAAGTGAGAAAAAAATGAGAAAAAATGAGAAAAACTGAGAAAAACTGACAAAAGGTAAGAAAAGGTGAGAAAAAATAGAAAATATGAGAAAAACTGAAAAAATGAGGTTAAAAATGAGAAAAACTGAGAAAAAAAATGAAAAAACAAGGAAACCGAGAAAAACTGAGAAAAATGCTGATAAAAAATTGGAAAAATCAGAAAAAATAAAAACTGAGATTAACTGAGAAAAAATACTGAGAAAAAAACTGAGAATAACTGAGAGAAAAACTGAGAAAAACTGAAAAAAACTGTGAAGAAAAACTGAGAAAAAGAACAGAAACAAACTGAGAAAAACTGAGAAGAAAATCTGAGAAAGACAGAGCAGAAAAACTAAGAAAAAAAATTATTAAAAAAACTGAGTATAATAACGAAGAACTGAGAAGAAAAACTGAGAAAAAAACTGACCAGAAAAGCTGAGAAGATAAACAGCAGAAAAACTTAGAAAAAATCTGAAAGAAACTGAGAAAGAAAATTAAGAAAAACTGAGAAAAATGGACAGAAAATAACTAAGAAAAATTGAAAAAGAAGAAAACACTGAGAAAAAATGAGAAAAAATGAGAAAAAACGAGAAAAACTGAGAAAAACTGACAAAAGGTGAGAAAAGATGAGAAAAAATGAGAAAATATGAGAAAAACTGAAAAAATGAGGTAAAAATGAGAAAAACTGAGAGAAAATTGAAAAACCAAGTAAACTGAGAAAAACTGAGAAAAAGCTGATAAAAATTTGGAAAAATGTGAAAAAATGAGAAAAACTGAGAATAACTGAGAAAAAATACTGAGAAAAAACTGAAAATAACAGAGAGAAAATCTGAGAATAACTGAAAAAAACTGAGAAGAAAAACTGAGAAAAAAATCTAGAAAAAACAGAAAAACTGAAGAAAATCTGAGAAAAACTAAGCAGAAAAACTGAGAAAATAAACTATTAAAAAAAACTGAGAAAAAAAACTATTTAAAAAACTGAGAAAAAAACTGAGAATAACTGAGAAAATAACAAAGAAAAACTGAAAAAGAAGAAAAAACTGAGAAAAAATGAGAAAAAATGAGAAAAACTGATAAAAACAGAAAAAGATGAGCAAAGGTGAGAAAAAATGAGAAAATATGAGAAAAACTGAAAAAATTAGGTTAAAAATGAGAAAAACTGAGAAAAAATGAAAAAACAAGGAAACCGAGAAAAACTGAGAAAAAGCTGATAAAAAATTGGAAAAATGAGAAAAAATAAAAACTGAGATTAACTGAGAAAAAATACTGAGAAAAAAACTGAGAATAACTGAGAGAAAAACTGAGAAAAACTGAAAAAAACTGTGAAGAAAAACTGAGAAAAAGAACTGAAACAAACTGAGAAAAACTGAGAAGAAAATCTGAGAAAGACAGAGCAGAAAAACTGAGAAAAAAAATTATTTAAAAAACTGAGAATAAAAACGAAGAACTGAGAAGAAAAACTGAGAAAAAAACTGACTAGAAAAGCTGAGAAGATAAACAGCAGAAAAACTTAGAAAAAATCTGAAAGAAACTGAGAAAGAAAATTAAGAAAAACTGAGAAAAATGGACAGAAAATAACTAAGAAAAATTGAAAAAGAAGAAAACACTGAGAAAAAATGAGAAAAAATGAGAAAAAACGAGAAAAACTGAGAAAAACTGACAAAAGGTGAGAAAAGATGAGAAAAAATGAGAAAATATGAGAAAAACTGTGAAAAAATGCGGTAAAAATGAGAAAAACTGAGAAAATTGAAAAAACAAGTAAACTGAGAAAAACTGAGAAAAAGCTGATAAAAATTTGGAAAAATGTGAAAAAATGAGAAAAACTGCTAATAACTGAGAAAAAATACTGAGAAGAAACTGAAAATAACAGAGAAAATCTGAGAATAACTGAAAAAAACTAAGAAAAACTGAAGAAAATCTGAGAAAAACTAAGCAGAAAAACTGAGAAAATAAACTATTCAAAAAAACTGAGAAAAAAAACTATTTAAAAAACTGAGAATAAAAACGAAGAAAACTGAGAAAAACACTGAGAATAACTGAGAAAATAACAAAGAAAAACTGAAAAAGAAGAAAAAACTGAGAAAAAATGAGAAAAACTGAGAAAAACTGACAAAAGGTGAGAAAAGGTGAGAAAAATGACAAAATATGAGAAAAACTGTGAAAAAATGAGGTAAAAATGAGAAAAACTGAGAAACACTGAGAATAACTGAGAAAAAATACTGAAAAAAAACTGAGAATAACTGAGAGAAAAACTGAGAAAAACTGAGAAGAAAAACTGAGAAACAAAACTGAAAAAAACTGAGAAAAACTGAAGAAAATCTGAGAAAAACTAAGCAGAAAAACTGAGAAAATAAACTATTAAAAAAAACTGAGAAAAAAAACTATTTAAGAAACTGAGAATAAAAACGAAGAAGAACTGAGAAAAAAACTGAAAATAACTGAGAAAATAACAAAGAAAAACTGAAAAAGAAGAAAAAACTGAGAAAAAATGAGAAAAAATGAGAAAAACTGATAAAAACAGAAAAAGATGAGCAAAGGTGAGAAAAAATGAGAAAATATGAGAAAAACTGAAAAAATTAGGTTAAAAATGAGAAAAACTGAGAAAAAAATGAAAAAACAAGGAAACCGAGAAAAACTGAGAAAAAGCTGATAAAAAATTGGAAAAATGAGAAAAAATAAAAACTGAGATTAACGTAGAAAAAATACTGAGAAAAAAACTGAGAATAACTGAGAGAAAAACTGAGAAAAACTGAAAATAACTGTGAAGAAAAACTGAGAAAAAGAACTGAAACAAACTGAGAAAAACTGAGAAGAAAATCTGAAAAGACAGAGCAGAAAAACTGAGAAAAAAAATTATTTAAAAAACTGAGAATAAAAACGAAGAACTGAGAAGAAAAACTGAGAAAAAAACTGACCAGAAAAGCTGAGAAGATAAACAGCAGAAAAGCTTAGAAAAAATCTGAAAGAAACCGAGATAGAAAATTAAGAAAAACTGAGAAAAATGGACAGAAAATAACCAAGAAAAATTGAAAAAGAAGAAAACACTGAGAAAAAATGAGAAAAACGAGAAAAAACGAGAAAAACTGAGAAAAACTGACAAAAGGTGAGAAAAGATGAGAAAAAATGAGAAAATATGAGAAAAACTGAAAAAATGAGGTAAAAATGAGAAAAACTGAGAGAAAATTGAAAAAACAAGTAAACTGAGAAAAACTGAGAAAAAGCTGATAAAAATTTGGAAAAATGTGAGAAAATGAGAAAAACTGATAATAACTGAGAAAAAATACTGAGAAAAAACTGAAAATAACAGAGAGAAAATTTGAGAATAACTGAAAAAAACTGAGAAGAAAATATGAGAAAAACTGAGCAGAAAAACTGAGAAAAAAATCTATTAAAAAAAACTGAGAAGAAAACGAAGAACTGAGAAGAAAAACTGAGGAAAAAAACTGACCAGAAAAGCTGAGAAAATAAACTGAGCAGAAAAACTTAGAAAAAATCTGAAAAAAACTGAGAAAGAAAATTAAGAGAAACTGAGAAAAATGGACAGAAAATAACTAAGAAAAACTGAAAAAGAAGAAAAAACTGAGAAAAAATGAGAAAAACTGAGAAAAACTGACAAAAGGTGAGAAAAGGTGAGAAAAATGAGAAAATATGAGAAAAACTGAAAAAATGAGGTAAAAATGAGAAAAACTGAGAAAAAGATTGAAAAAACAAGGAAACCGAGAAAAACTGAGAAAAAGCTGATAAAAAATTGGAAAAATGAGAAAAACTGAGAAAAACTGAGAATAACTGAGAAAAAATACTGAAAGAAAACTGAGAATAACTGAGAGAAAAACTGAGAAAAACTGATAAGAAAAACTGAGAAACAAAACTGAAAAAAACTGAGAAAAACTGAAGAAAATCTGAGAAAAACTAAGCAGAAAAACTGAGAACATAAACTATGAAAAAAAACTGAGAAAAAAAACTATTTAAGAAACTGAGAATAAAAACGAAGAAGAACTGAGAAAAAAACTGAGAATAACTGAGAAAATAACAAAGAAAAACTGAAAAAGAAGAAAAAACTGAGAAAAAATGAGAAAAAATGAGAACAACTGATAAAAACAGACAAAAGATGAGCAAAGGTGAGAAAAAATGAGAAAATATGAGAAAAACTGAAAAAATGAGGTAAAAATGAGAAAAACTGAGAAAAAATTGAAAAAACAAGTAAACTGAGAAAAACTGAGAAAAAGCTGATAAAAAATTGGAAAAATGAGAAAAAATGAGAAAAACTGAGGATAACTGAGAAAAAATACTGAGAAAAAAACTGAGAATAACTGAGAGAAAATCTGAGAAAAATTGAAAAAAATTGAGAAGAAAATCTGAGAAAAATAACTGAAACAAACAGAAAAACTGAGAAGAAAATCTTAGAAGAACTGAGCAGAAAAACTGAGAATATAAACTATTAAAAAAACTGGAAAAAATAACTATTAAAAAACTGAGAATAAAAACGAAGAAGAACTGAGAAAAAAACTGAGAATAACTGAGAAAATAACAAAGAAAAACTGAAAAAGAAGAAAAAACTGAGAAAAAATGAGAAAAAATGAGAAAAACTGATAAAAACAGAAAAAGATGAGCAAAGGTGAGAAAAAATGAGAAAATATGAGAAAAACTGAAAAAATTAGGTTAAAAATGAGAAAAACTGAGAAAAAAATGAAAAAACAAGGAAACCGACAAAAACTGAGAACAAGCTGATAAAAAATTGGAAAAATGAGAAAAAATAAAAACTGAGATTAACTGAGAAAAAATACTGAGAAAAAACTGAGAATAACTGAGAGAAAAACTGAGAAAAAGTGAAAAAAAACTGAAGAAAAACTGAGAAAAAGAAGTGAAACAAACTGAGAAAAACTGAGAAGAAAATCTGAGAAAGACAGAGCAGAAAAACTGAGAAAAAAAATTATTAAAAAAACTGAGAAAAAAACTGACCAGAAAAGCTGAGAAGATAAACTGCAGAAAAACTTAGAAAAAATCTGAAAGAAACTGAGAAAGAAAATTTAAAAAAACTGAGAAAAATGGACAGAAAATAACCAAGAAAAATTGAAAAAGAAGAAAACAATGAGAAAAAATGAGAAAAAATGAGAAAAAACGAGAAAAACTGAGAAAAACTGACAAAAGGTGAGAAAAGATGAGAAAAATGAGAAAATATGAGAAAAACTGTGAAAAAATGAGGTAAAAATGAGAAAAACTGAGAGAAAATTGAAAAAACAAGTAAACTGAGAAAAACTGAGAAAAAGCTGATAAAAATTTGGAAAAATGTGAAAAAATGAGAAAAACTGAGAATAACTGAGAAAAAATACTGAGAAAAAACTGAAAATAACAGAGAAAATCTGAGAATAACTGAAAAAAACTGAGAAGAAAATCTGAGAAAAAAATCTGGAAAAAACAGAAAAACTGAGAAGAAAATATGAGAAAAACTGAGCAGAAAAACTGAGAAAAAAATCTATTAAAAAAACTGAGAAGAAAACGAAGAACTGAGAAGAAAAACTGAGGAAAAAAACTGACCAGAAAAGCTGAGAAGGTAAACTGAGCATAAAAACTTAGAAAAAATCTGAAAAAAACTGAGAAAGAAAATTAAGAGAAACTGAGAAAAATGGACAGAAAATAACCAAGAAAAACTGAAAAAGAAGAAAAAACTGAGAAAAAATGAGAAAAACTGAGAAAAACTGACAAAAGGTGAGAAAAGGTGAGAAAAATGAGAAAATATGAGAAAAACTGAAAAAATGAGGTAAAAATGAGAAAAACTGAGAAAAAGATTGAAAAAACAAGGAAACCGAGAAAAACTGAGAAAAAGCTGATAAAAAATTGGAAAAATGAGAAAAACTGAGAAAAACTGAGGATAACTGAGAAAAAATACTGAGAAAAAAACTGAGAATAACTGAGAGAAAATCTGAGAAAAATTGAAAAAAATTGAGAAGAAAAACTGAGAAAAATAACTGAAACAAAGAAAAACTGAGAAGAAAATCTTAGAAAAACTGAGCAGAAAAACTGAGAATATAAACTATTAAAAAAACTGGAAAAAAAACTAATAAAAAACTGAGAATAAAAACGAAGAAGAACTGAGAAGAAAACTGACAAAAAAAACTGAAAAAAACTGAGAAAACATGAGAAGAAAATCTGAGAAAAACTGAAGAGAAAAACTGAGAAAAAAAACTGTGAAAAAAACTGAGAATAAAAACGAAGAAGAACTGAGAAGAAAAACTGAGAAACAAAACTGAAAAAAACTGAGAAAAACTGAAGAAAATCTGAGAAAAACTTAGCAGAAAAACTGAGAAAATAAACTATTAAAAAAAACTGAGAAAAAAAACTATGAAAAAAACTGAGAATAAAAACGAAGAAGAACTGAGAAGAAAAACTGAGAGAAAAACTGACCAGAAAAGCTGAGAAGATAAACTGAGCAGAAAAACTTAGAAAACATCTGAAAAAAACTGAGAAAGAAAATTAAGAAAAACTGAGAAAAATGGACAGAAAATAACTAAGAAAAACTGAAAAAGAAGAAAAAAATGAGAAAAAATGAGAAAAAATGAGATAAACTGAGAAAAACTGACAAAAGGTGAGAAAAGGTGAGAAAAAATGCGAAAATATGAGAAAAACTGAAAAAATGAGGTTAAAAATGAGAAAAACTGAGAAAAAAATGAAAAAACAAGGAAACCGAGAAAAACTGAGAAAATAAACTATTAAAAATAACTGAGAAAAAAAATTATTTAAAAAACTGAGAATAAAAACGAAGAAAACTGAGCAAAAAACTGAGAATAACTGAGAAAATAACAAAGAAAAACTGAAAAAGAAGAAAAAACTGAGAAAAAATGAGAAAAAATGAGAAAAACTGATAATAACAGAAAAAGATGAGCAAAGGTGAGAAAAAATGAGAAAATATGAGAAAAACTGAAAAAATTAGGTTAAAAATGAGAAAAACTGAGAAAAAAATGAAAAAACAAGGAAACCGAGAAAAACTGAGAACAAGCTGATAAAAAATTGGAAAAATGAGAAAAAATAAAAACTGAGATTAACTGAGAAAATATACTGAGAAAAAACTGAGAATAACTGAGAGAAAAACTGAGAAAGACTGAAAAAAAACTGAAGAAAAACTGAGAAAAAGAACTGAAACAAACTGAGAAAAACTGAGAAGAAAATCTGAGAAAGACAGAGCAGAAAAACTGAGAAAAAAAATTATTAAAAAAACTGAGAATAAAAACGAAGAACTGAGAAGAAAAACTGAGAAAAAAACTGACCAGAAAAGCTGAGAAGATAAACTGCAGAAAAACTTAGAAAAAATCTGAAAGAAACTGAGAAAGAAAATTAAAAAAAACTGAGAAAAATGGACAGAAAATAACCAAGAAAAATTGAAAAGGAAGAAAACACTGAGAAAAAATGAGAAAAAATGAGAAAAAACGAGAAAAACTGAGAAAAACTGACAAAAGGTGAGAAAAGATGAGAAAAATGAGAAAATATGAGAAAAACTGTGAAAAAATGAGGTAAAAATGAGAAAAACTGAGAGAAAATTGAAAAAACAAGTAAACTGAGAAAAACTGAGAAAAAGCTGATAAAAATTTGGAAAAATGTGAAAAAATGAGAAAAACTGAAAAAATTAGGTTAACAATGAGAAAAACTGAGAAAAAAATGAAAAAACAAGGAAACCGAGAAAAACTGAGAAAAATGCTGATAAAAAATTGGAAAAATGAGAAAAAATAAAAACTGAGATTAACTGAGAAAAAATACTGAGAAAAAAACTGAGAATAACTGAGAGAAAAACTGAGAAAAACTGAAAAAAACTGTGAAGAAAAACTGAGAAAAAGAACTGAAACAAACTGAGAAAAACTGAGAAGAAAATCTGAAAAAGACAGAGCAGAAAAACTGAGAAAAAAAATTATTGAAAAAACTGAGAATAAAAACGAAGAACTGAGCAGAAAAACTGAGAAAAAAACTGACCAGAAAAGCTGAGAAGATAAACTGCAGAAAAACTTAGAAAAAATCTGAAAGAAACTGAGAAAGAAAATTAAGAAAAACTGAGAATAATGGACAGAAAATAACCAAGAAAAATTGAAAAAGAAGAAAACACTGAGAAAAAATGAGAAAAAATGAGAAAAAACGAGAAAAACTGAGAAAAACTGACAAAAGGTGAGAAAAGATGAGAAAAAATGAGAAAATATGAGAAAAACTGTGAAAAAATGAGGTAAAAATGAGAAAAACTGAGAGAAAATTGAAAAAACAAGTAAACTGAGAAAAACTGAGAAAAAGCTGATAAAAATTTGGAAAAATGTGAAAAAATGAGAAAAACTGAGAATAACTGAGAAAAAATACTGAGAAAAAACTGAAAATAACAGAGAGAAAATCTGAGAATAACTGAAAAAAATTGAGAAGAAAAACTGAGAAAAAAATCTGGACAAAACAGAAAAACTGAGAAGAAAATATGAGAAAAACTGAGCAGAAAAACTGAGAAAAAAATCTATTAAAAAAAACTGAGAAGAAAACGAAGAACTGAGAAGAAAAACTGAGGAAAAAAACTGACCAGAAAAGCTGAGAAGATAAACTGAGCATAAAAACTTAGAAAAAATCTGAACAAACTGAGAAAGAAAATTAAGAGAAACTGAGAAAAATGGACAGAAAATAACTAAGAAAAACTGAAAAAGAAGAAAAAACTGAGAAAAAATGAGAAAAACTGAGAAAAACTGACAAAAGGTGAGAAAAGGTGAGAAAAATGACAAAATATGAGAAATACTGTGAAAAAATGAGGTAAAAATGAGAAAAACTGAGAAAAAAATTGAATAAACAAGGAAACTGAGAAAAACTGAGAAAAAGCTGATAAAAAATTGGAAAAATGAGAAAAAATGAGAAAAACTGAGGATAACTGAGAAAAAATACTGAGAAAAAAACTGAGAATAACTGAGAGAAAATCTGAGAAAAATTGAAAAAAATTGAGAAGAAAATCTGAGAAAAATAACTGAAACAAACAGAAAAACTGAGAAGAAAATCTTAGAAAAACTGAGCAGAAAAACTGAGAATATAAACTATTAAAAAAACTGGAAAAAATAACTATTAAAAAACTGAGAATAAAAACGAAGAAGAACTGAGAAAAAAACTGAGAATAACTGAGAAAATAACAAAGAAAAACTGAAAAAGAAGAAAAAACTGAGAAAAAATGAGAAAAAATGAGAAAAACTGATAAAAACAGAAAAAGATGAGCAAAGGTGAGAAAAAATGAGAAAATATGAGAAAAACTGAAAAAATTAGGTTAAAAATGAGAAAAACTGAGAAAAAAATGAAAAAACAAGGAAACCGACAAAAACTGAGAACAAGCTGATAAAAAATTGGAAAAATGAGAAAAAATAAAAACTGAGATTAACTGAGAAAAAATACTGAGAAAAAACTGAGAATAACTGAGAGAAAAACTGAGAAAAACTGAAAAAAAACTGAAGAAAAACTGAGAAAAAGAAGTGAAACAAACTGAGAAAAACTGAGAAGAAAATCTGAGAAAGACAGAGCAGAAAAACTGAGAAAAAAAATTATTAAAAAAACTGAGAAAAAAACTGACCAGAAAAGCTGAGAAGATAAACTGCAGAAAAACTTAGAAAAAATCTGAAAGAAACTGAGAAAGAAAATTTAAAAAAACTGAGAAAAATGGACAGAAAATAACCAAGAAAAATTGAAAAAGAAGAAAACACTGAGAAAAAATGAGAAAAAATGAGAAAAAACGAGAAAAACTGAGAAAAACTGACAAAAGGTGAGAAAAGATGAGAAAAATGAGAAAATATGAGAAAAACTGTGAAAAAATGAGGTAAAAATGAGAAAAACTGAGAGAAAATTGAAAAAACAAGTAAACTGAGAAAAACTGAGAAAAAGCTGATAAAAATTTGGAAAAATGTGAAAAAATGAGAAAAACTGAGAATAACTGAGAAAAAATACTGAGAAAAAACTGAAAATAACAGAGAAAATCTGAGAATAACTGAAAAAAACTGAGAAGAAAATCTGAGAAAAAAATCTGGAAAAAACAGAAAAACTGAGAAGAAAATATGAGAAAAACTGAGCAGAAAAACTGAGAAAAAAATCTATTAAAAAAACTGAGAAGAAAACGAAGAACTGAGAAGAAAAACTGAGGAAAAAAACTGACCAGAAAAGCTGAGAAGGTAAACTGAGCATAAAAACTTAGAAAAAATCTGAAAAAAACTGAGAAAGAAAATTAAGAGAAACTGAGAAAAATGGACAGAAAATAACCAAGAAAAACTGAAAAAGAAGAAAAAACTGAGAAAAAATGAGAAAAACTGAGAAAAACTGACAAAAGGTGAGAAAAGGTGAGAAAAATGAGAAAATATGAGAAAAACTGAAAAAATGAGGTAAAAATGAGAAAAACTGAGAAAAAGATTGAAAAAACAAGGAAACCGAGAAAAACTGAGAAAAAGCTGATAAAAAATTGGAAAAATGAGAAAAACTGAGAAAAACTGAGGATAACTGAGAAAAAATACTGAGAAAAAAACTGAGAATAACTGAGAGAAAATCTGAGAAAAATTGAAAAAAATTGAGAAGAAAAACTGAGAAAAATAACTGAAACAAAGAAAAACTGAGAAGAAAATCTTAGAAAAACTGAGCAGAAAAACTGAGAATATAAACTATTAAAAAAACTGGAAAAAAAACTAATAAAAAACTGAGAATAAAAACGAAGAAGAACTGAGAAGAAAACTGACAAAAAAAACTGAAAAAAACTGAGAAAACATGAGAAGAAAATCTGAGAAAAACTGAAGAGAAAAACTGAGAAAAAAAACTGTGAAAAAAACTGAGAATAAAAACGAAGAAGAACTGAGAAGAAAAACTGAGAAACAAAACTGAAAAAAACTGAGAAAAACTGAAGAAAATCTGAGAAAAACTTAGCAGAAAAACTGAGAAAATAAACTATTAAAAAAAACTGAGAAAAAAAACTATGAAAAAAACTGAGAATAAAAACGAAGAAGAACTGAGAAGAAAAACTGAGAGAAAAACTGACCAGAAAAGCTGAGAAGATAAACTGAGCAGAAAAACTTAGAAAACATCTGAAAAAAACTGAGAAAGAAAATTAAGAAAAACTGAGAAAAATGGACAGAAAATAACTAAGAAAAACTGAAAAAGAAGAAAAAACTGAGAAAAAATGAGAAAAAATGAGAAAAACTGAGAAAAACTGACAAAAGGTGAGAAAAGGTGAGAAAAAATGAGAAAATATGAGAAAAACTGAAAAAATGAGGTTAAAAATGAGAAAAACTGAGAAAAAAATGAAAAAACAAGGAAACCGAGAAAAACTGAGAAAATAAACTATTAAAAATAACTGAGAAAAAAAATTATTTAAAAAACTGAGAATAAAAACGAAGAAAACTGAGCAAAAAACTGAGAATAACTGAGAAAATAACAAAGAAAAACTGAAAAAGAAGAAAAAACTGAGAAAAAATGAGAAAAAATGAGAAAAACTGATAATAACAGAAAAAGATGAGCAAAGTTGAGAAAAAATGAGAAAATATGAGAAAAACTGAAAAAATTAGGTTAAAAATGAGAAAAACTGAGAAAAAAATGAAAAAACAAGGAAACCGAGAAAAACTGAGAACAAGCTGATAAAAAATTGGAAAAATGAGAAAAAATAAAAACTGAGATTAACTGAGAAAATATACTGAGAAAAAACTGAGAATAACTGAGAGAAAAACTGAGAAAGACTGAAAAAAAACTGAAGAAAAACTGAGAAAAAGAACTGAAACAAACTGAGAAAAACTGAGAAGAAAATCTGAGAAAGACAGAGCAGAAAAACTGAGAAAAAAAATTATTAAAAAAACTGAGAATAAAAACGAAGAACTGAGAAGAAAAACTGAGAAAAAAACTGACCAGAAAAGCTGAGAAGATAAACTGCAGAAAAACTTAGAAAAAATCTGAAAGAAACTGAGAAAGAAAATTAAAAAAAACTGAGAAAAATGGACAGAAAATAACCAAGAAAAATTGAAAAGGAAGAAAACACTGAGAAAAAATGAGAAAAAATGAGAAAAAACGAGAAAAACTGAGAAAAACTGACAAAAGGTGAGAAAAGATGAGAAAAATCAGAAAATATGAGAAAAACTGTGAAAAAATGAGGTAAAAATGAGAAAAACTGAGAGAAAATTGAAAAAACAAGTAAACTGAGAAAAACTGAGAAAAAGCTGATAAAAATTTGGAAAAATGTGAAAAAATGAGAAAAACTGAAAAAATTAGGTTAACAATGAGAAAAACTGAGAAAAAAATGAAAAAACAAGGAAACCGAGAAAAACTGAGAAAAATGCTGATAAAAAATTGGAAAAATGAGAAAAAATAAAAACTGAGATTAACTGAGAAAAAATACTGAGAGAAAAACTGAGAATAACTGAGAGAAAAACTGAGAAAAACTGAAAAAAACTGTGAAGAAAAACTGAGAAAAAGAACTGAAACAAACTGAGAAAAACTGAGAAGAAAATCTGAAAAAGACAGAGCAGAAAAACTGAGAAAAAAAATTATTGAAAAAACTGAGAATAAAAACGAAGAACTGAGCAGAAAAACTGAGAAAAAAACTGACCAGAAAAGCTGAGAAGATAAACTGCAGAAAAACTTAGAAAAAATCTGAAAGAAACTGAGAAAGAAAATTAAGAAAAACTGAGAATAATGGACAGAAAATAACCAAGAAAAATTGAAAAAGAAGAAAACACTGAGAAAAAATGAGAAAAAATGAGAAAAAACGAGAAAAACTGAGAAAAACTGACAAAAGGTGAGAAAAGATGAGAAAAAATGAGAAAATATGAGAAAAACTGTGAAAAAATGAGGTAAAAATGAGGAAAAACTGAGAGAAAATTGAAAAAACAAGTAAACTGAGAAAAACTGAGAAAAAGCTGATAAAAATTTGGAAAAATGTGAAAAAATGAGAAAAACTGAGAATAACTGAGAAAAAATACTGAGAAAAAACTGAAAATAACAGAGAGAAAATCTGAGAATAACTGAAAAAAATTGAGAAGAAAAACTGAGAAAAAAATCTGGACAAAACAGAAAAACTGAGAAGAAAATATGAGAAAAACTGAGCAAAAAACTGAGAAAAAAATCTATTAAAAAAAACTGAGAAGAAAACGAAGAACTGAGAAGAAAAACTGAGGAAAAAAACTGACCAGAAAAGCTGAGAAGATAAACTGAGCATAAAAACTTAGAAAAAATCTGAACAAACTGAGAAAGAAAATTAAGAGAAACTGAGAAAAATGGACAGAAAATAACTAAGAAAAACTGAAAAAGAAGAAAAAACTGAGAAAAAATGAGAAAAACTGAGAAAAACTGACAAAAGGTGAGAAAAGGTGAGAAAAATGACAAAATATGAGAAATACTGTGAAAAAATGAGGTAAAAATGAGAAAAACTGAGAAAAAAATTGAATAAACAAGGAAACTGAGAAAAACTGAGAAAAAGCTGATAAAAAATTGGAAAAATGAGAAAAACTGAGAAAAACTGAGAATAACTGAGAAAAAATACTGAAAAAAAACTGAGAATAACTGAGAGAAAAACTGAGAAAAACAGAAGAAAAACTGAGAAACAAAACTGAAAAAAACTGAGAAAAACTGAAGAAAATCTGAGAAAAACTAAGCAGCAAAGCTGAGAAAATAAACTATTAAAAAAAACTGAGAAAAAAAACTATTTAAGAAACTGAGAATAAAAACGAAGAAGAACTGAGAAAAAAACTGAGAATAACTGAGAAAATAACAAAGAAAAACTGAAAAAGAAGAAAAAACTGAGAAAAAATGAGAAAAATGAGAAAAACTGATAAAAACATACAAAAGATGAGAAAAGGTGAGAAAAAATGAGAAAATATGAGAAAAACTGAAAAAATGAGGTAAAAATGAGAAAAACTGAGAAAAAATTGAAAAAACAAGTAAACTGAGAAAAACTGAGAAAAAGCTGATAAAAAATTGGAAAAATAAGAAAAAATAAGAAAAACTGAGGATAACTGAGAAAAAACTCTGAGAAAAAAACTGAGAATAACTGAGAGAAAATCTGAGAAAAATTGAAAAAAATTGAGAAGAAAAACTGAGAAAAATAACTGAAACAAACAGAAAAACTGAGAAGAAAATCTTAGAAAAACTGAGCAGAAAAACTGAGAATATAAAATATTAAAATAAACTGGAAAAAAAACTATCAAAAAACTGAGAATAGAAACGAAGAAGAACTGAGAAGAAAAACTGACAAAGAAAACTGAGAAAACATGAGAAGAAAATCTGAGAAAAACTGAAAAAGACTGTGAAGAAAAACTGAGAAAAAGAACTGAAACAAACTGAGAAAAACTGAGAAGAAAATCTGAGAAAGACAGAGCAGAAAAACTGAGAAAAAAAACTATGAAAAAAACTGAGAATAAAAACGAAGAAGAACTGAGAAGAAAAACTGAGAGAAAAACTGACCAGAAAAGCTGAGAAGATAAACTGAGCAGAAAAACTTAGAAAACATCTGAAAAAAACTGAGAAAGAAAATTAAGAAAATCTGAGAAAAAGAAATGAAACAAACTGAGAAAAACTGAGAAGAAAATCTGAGAAATACAGAGCAGAAAAACTAAGAAAAAAAATTATTACAAAAACTGAGAATAAAAACGAAGAACTGAGAAGAAAAACTGAGAAAAAAACTGACCAGAAAAGCTGAGAAGATAAACAGCAGAAAAACTTAGAAAAAATCTGAAAGAAACTGAGAAAGAAAATTAAAAACTGAGAAAAATGGTCAGAAAATAACTAAGAAAAATTGAAAAAGAAGAAAACACTGAGAAAAAATGAGAAAACATGAGAAAAAACGAGAAAAACTGAGAAAAACTGACAAAAGGTGAGAAAAGATGAGAAAAAATGAGAAAATATGAGAAAAACTGTGAAAAAATGAGGTAAAAATGAGAAAAACTGAGAGAAAATTGAAAAACAAGTAAACTGAGAAAAACTGAGAAAAAGCTGATAAAAAATTGGAAAAATGAGAAAAAATGAGAAAAACTGAGGATAACTGAGAAAAAACACTGAGAAAAAAACTGAGAATAACTGAGAGAAAATCTGAGAAAAATTGAAAAAAATTGAGAAGAAAAACTGAGAAAAAGATCTGGAAAAAACAGAAAAACTGAAGAAAATCTGAGAAAAACTAAGCAGAAAAACTGAGAAAATAAACTATTAAAAAAAACTGAGAAAAAAAACTATTTAAAAAACTGAGAATAAAAACGAAGAAAACTGAGAAAAAAACTGAGAATAACTGAGAAAATAACAAAGAAAAACTGAAAAAGAAGAAAAAACTGAGAAAAAATGAGAAAAAATGAGTAAAACTGATAAAAACAGAAAAAAATGAGCAAAGGTGAGAAAAAATGAGAAAATATGAGAAAAACTGAAAAAATTAGGTTAAAAATGAGAAAAACTGAGAAAAAAATGAAAAAACAAGGAAACCGAGAAAAACTGAGAAAAAGCTGATAAAAAATTGGAAAAATGAGAAAAAATAAAAACTGAGATTAACTGAGAAAAAATACTGAGAAAAAAACTGAGAATAACTGAGAGAAAAACTGAGAAAAACTGAGAAAAATGAGAAAAACTGATAAAAACATACAAAAGATGAGAAAAGGTGAGAAAAAATGAGAAAATATGAGAAAAACTGAAAAAATGAGGTAAAAATGAGAAAAACTGAGAAAAAATTGAAAAAACAAGTAAACTGAGAAAAACTGAGAAAAAGCTGATAAAAAATTGGAAAAATAAGAAAAAATAAGAAAAACTGAGGATAACTGAGAAAAAACTCTGAGAAAAAAACTGAGAATAACTGAGAGAAAATCTGAGAAAAATTGAAAAAAATTGAGAAGAAAAACTGAGAAAAATAACTGAAACAAACAGAAAAACTGAGAAGAAAATCTTAGAAAAACTGAGCAGAAAAACTGAGAATATAAAATATTAAAATAAACTGGAAAAAAAACTATTAAAAAACTGAGAATAAAAACGAAGAAGAACTGAGAAGAAAAACTGACAAAAAAAACTGAGAAAACATGAGAAGAAAATCTGAGAAAAACTGAAAAAGACTGTGAAGAAAAACTGAGAAAAAGAACTGAAACAAACTGAGAAAAACTGAGAAGAAAATCTGAGAAAGACAGAGCAGAAAAACTGAGAAAAAAAACTATGAAAAAAACTGAGAATAAAAACGAAGAAGAACTGAGAAGAAAAACTGAGAGAAAAACTGACCAGAAAAGCTGAGAAGATAAACTGAGCAGAAAAACTTAGAAAACATCTGAAAAAAACTGAGAAAGAAAATTAAGAAAATCTGAGAAAAAGAAATGAAACAAACTGAGAAAAACTGAGAAGAAAATCTGAGAAATACAGAGCAGAAAAACTAAGAAAAAAAATTATTACAAAAACTGAGAATAAAAACGAAGAACTGAGAAGAAAAACTGAGAAAAAAACTGACCAGAAAAGCTGAGAAGATAAACAGCAGAAAAACTTAGAAAAAATCTGAAAGAAACTGAGAAAGAAAATTAAAAACTGAGAAAAATGGTCAGAAAATAACTAAGAAAAATTGAAAAAGAAGAAAACACTGAGAAAAAATGAGAAAACATGAGAAAAAACGAGAAAAACTGAGAAAAACTGACAAAAGGTGAGAAAAGATGAGAAAAAATGAGAAAATATGAGAAAAACTGTGAAAAAATGAGGTAAAAATGAGAAAAACTGAGAGAAAATTGAAAAACAAGTAAACTGAGAAAAACTGAGAAAAAGCTGATAAAAAATTGGAAAAATGAGAAAAAATGAGAAAAACTGAGGATAACTGAGAAAAAACACTGTGAAAAAAACTGAGAATAACTGAGAGAAAATCTGAGAAAAATTGAAAAAAATTGAGAAGAAAAACTGAGAAAAAGATCTGGAAAAAACAGAAAAACTGAAGAAAATCTGAGAAAAACTAAGCAGAAAAACTGAGAAAATAAACTATTAAAAAAAACTGAGAAAAAAAACTATTTAAAAAACTGAGAATAAAAACGAAGAAAACTGAGAAAAAAACTGAGAATAACTGAGAAAATAACAAAGAAAAACTGAAAAAGAAGAAAAAACTGAGAAAAAATGAGAAAAAATGAGAAAAACTGATAAAAACAGAAAAAAATGAGCAAAGGTGAGAAAAAATGAGAAAATATGAGAAAAACTGAAAAAATTAGGTTAAAATGAGAAAAACTGAGAAAAAAATGAAAAAACAAGGAAACCGAGAAAAACTGAGAAAAAGCTGATAAAAAATTGGAAAAATGAGAAAAAATAAAAACTGAGATTAACTGAGAAAAAATACTGAGAAAAAAACTGAGAATAACTGAGAGAAAAACTGAGAAAAACTGAGAAAAATGAGAAAAACTGATAAAAACATACAAAAGATGAGAAAAGGTGAGAAAAAATGAGAAAATATGAGAAAAACTGAAAAAATGAGGTAAAAATGAGAAAAACTGAGAAAAAATTGAAAAAACAAGTAAACTGAGAAAAACTGAGAAAAAGCTGATAAAAAATTGGAAAAATAAGAAAAAATAAGAAAAACTGAGGATAACTGAGAAAAAACTCTGAGAAAAAAACTGAGAATAACTGAGAGAAAATCTGAGAAAAATTGAAAAAAATTGAGAAGAAAAACTGAGAAAAATAACTGAAACAAACAGAAAAACTGAGAAGAAAATCTTAGAAAAACTGAGCAGAAAAACTGAGAATATAAAATATTAAAATAAACTGGAAAAAAAACTATTAAAAAACTGAGAATAAAAACGAAGAAGAACTGAGAAGAAAAACTGACAAAAAAAACTGAGAAAACATGAGAAGAAAATCTGAGAAAAACTGAAAAAGACTGTGAAGAAAAACTGAGAAAAAGAACTGAAACAAACTGAGAAAAACTGAGAAGAAAATCTGAGAAAGACAGAGCAGAAAAACTGAGAAAAAAAACTATGAAAAAAACTGAGAATAAAAACGAAGAAGAACTGAGAAGAAAAACTGAGAGAAAAACTGACCAGAAAAGCTGAGAAGATAAACTGAGCAGAAAAACTTAGAAAACATCTGAAAAAAACTGAGAAAGAAAATTAAGAAAATCTGAGAAAAAGAAATGAAACAAACTGAGAAAAACTGAGAAGAAAATCTGAGAAATACAGAGCAGAAAAACTAAGAAAAAAAATTATTACAAAAACTGAGAATAAAAACGAAGAACTGAGAAGAAAAACTGAGAAAAAAACTGACCAGAAAAGCTGAGAAGATAAACAGCAGAAAAACTTAGAAAAAATCTGAAAGAAACTGAGAAAGAAAATTAAAAACTGAGAAAAATGGTAGAAAATAACTAAGAAAAATTGAAAAAGAAGAAAACACTGAGAAAAAATGAGAAAACATGAGAAAAAACGAGAAAAACTGAGAAAAACTGAAAAAAGGTGAGAAAAGATGAGAAAAAATGAGAAAATATGAGAAAAACTGTGAAAAAATGAGGTAAAAATGAGAAAAACTGAGAGAAAATTGAAAAACAAGTAAACTGAGAAAAACTGAGAAAAAGCTGATAAAAAATTGGAAAAATGAGAAAAAATGAGAAAAACTGAGGATAACTGAGAAAAAACACTGAGAAAAAAACTGAGAATAACTGAGAGAAAATCTGAGAAAAATTGAAAAAAATTGAGAAGAAAAACTGAGAAAAAGATCTGGAAAAAACAGAAAAACTGAAGAAAATCTGAGAAAAACTAAGCAGAAAAACTGAGAAAATAAACTATTAAAAAAAACTGAGAAAAAAAACTATTTAAAAAACTGAGAATAAAAACGAAGAAAACTGAGAAAAAAACTGACAATAACTGAGAAAATAACAAAGAAAAACTGAAAAAGAAGAAAAAACTGAGAAAAAATGAGAAAAAATGAGAAAAACTGATAAAAACAGAAAAAAATGAGCAAAGGTGAGAAAAAATGAGAAAATATGAGAAAAACTGAAAAAATTAGGTTAAAAATGAGAAAAACTGAGAAAAAAATGAAAAAACAAGGAAACCGAGAAAAACTGAGAAAAAGCTGATAAAAAATTGGAAAAATGAGAAAAAATAAAAACTGAGATTAACTGAGAAAAAATACTGAGAAAAAAACTGAGAATAACTGAGAGAAAAACTGAGAAAAACTGAGAAGAAAAACTGAGAAAAAAATCTGGAAAAAACAGAGAAAAACTAAGCAGAAAAGCTGAGAAAATAAACTATTAAAAAAAACTGAGAAAAAAAACTATTTAAGAAACTGAGAATAAAAACGAAGAAGAACTGAGAAAAAAACTGAGAATAACTGAGAAAATAACAAAGAAAAACTGAAAAAGAAGAAAAAACTGAGAAAAAATGAGAAAAAATGAGAAAAACTGATAAAAACAGAAAAAGATGAGCAAAGGTGAGAAAAAATGAGAAAATATGAGAAAAACTGAAAAAACTAGGTTAAAAATGAGAAAAACTGAGAAAAAAATGAAAAAACAAGGAAACCGAGAAAAACTGAGAAAAAGCTGATAAAAAATTGGAAAAATGAGAAAAAATAAAAACTGAGATTAACTGAGAAAAAATACTGAGAAAAAAACTGAGAATAACTGAGAGAAAAACTGAGAAAAACTGAAAAAAACTGTGAAGAAAAACTGAGAAAAAGAACTGAAACAAACTGAGAAAAACTGAGAAGAAAATCTGAGAAAGACAGAGCAGAAAAACTGAGAAAAAAAATTATTAAAAAAACTGAGAATAAAAACGAAGAACTGAGAAGAAAAACTGAGAAAAAAACTGACCAGAAAAGCTGAGAAGATAAACTGCAGAAAAACTTAGAAAAAATCTGAAAGAAACTGAGAAAGAAAATTAAGAAAAACTGAGAAAAATGGACAGAAAATAACCAAGAAAAATTGAAAAAGAAGAAAACACTGAGAAAAAATGAGAAAAAATGAGAAAAAACGAGAAAAACTGACAAAAGGTGAGAAAAGATGAGAAAAAATGAGAAAATATGAGAAAAACTGTGAAAAAATGAGGTAAAAATGAGAAAAACTGAGAGAAAATTGAAAAAACAAGTAAACTGAGAAAAACTGAGAAAAAGCTGATAAAAATTTGAAAAAATGTGAAAAAATGAGAAAAACTGAAAAAATTAGGTTAAAAATGAGAAAAACTGAGAAAAAAATGAAAAAACAAGGAAACCGAGAAAAACTGAGAAAAATGCTGAAAAAAATTGGAAAAATGAGAAAAAATAAAAACTGAGATTAACTGAGAAAAAATATTGAGAAAAAAACTGAGAATAACTGAGAGAAAAACTGAGAAAAACTGAAAAAAACTGTGAAGAAAAACTGAGAAAAAGAACTGAAACAAACTGAGAAAAAGAACTGAAACAAACTGAGAAAAACTGAGAAGAAAATCTGAGAAAGACAGAGCAGAAAAACTGAGAAAAAAAATTATTAAAAAAACTGAGAATAAAAACGAAGAACTGAGAAGAAAAACTGAGAAAAAAACTGACCAGAAAAGCTGAGAAGATAAACTGCAGAAAAACTTAGAAAAAATCTGAAAGGAACTGAGAAAGAAAATTAAGAAAAACTGAGAAAAATGGACAGAAAATAACCAAGAAAAATTGAAAAAGAAGAAAACACTGAGAAAAAACGAGAAAAAATGAGAAAAAACGAGAAAAACTGAGAAAAACTGACAAAAGGTGAGAAAAGATGAGAAAAAATGAGAAAATATGAGAAAAACTGTGAAAAAATGAGGTAAAAATGAGAAAAACTGAGAGAAAATTGAAAAAACATGTAAACTGAGAAAAACTGAGAAAAAGCTGAAAAAAATTTGAAAAAATGTGAAAAAATGAGAAAAACTGAGAATAACTGAGAAAAAATACTGAGAAAAAACTGAAAATAACAGAGAAAATCTGAGAATGACTGAAAAAAACTGAGAAGAAAAACTGAGAAAAAAATCTGGAAAAAACAGAAAAACTGAGAAGAAAATATGAGAAAAACTGAGCAGAAAAACTGAGAAAAAAATCTATTAAAAAAACTGAGAAGAAAACGAAGAACTGAGAAGAAAAACTGAGGAAAAAACTGACCAGAAAAGCTGAGAAGATAAACTGAGCATAAAAACTTAGAAAAAATCTGAAAGAAACTGAGAAAGAAAATTAAGAAAAACTGAGAAAAATGGACAGAAAATAACCAAGAAAAATTGAAAAAGAAGAAAACACTGAGAAAAAATGAGAAAAAACAAGAAAAACTGAGAAAAACTGACAAAAGGTGAGAAAAGATGAGAAAAAATGAGAAAATATGAGAAAAACTGTGAAAAAATGAGGTAAAAATGAGAAAAACTGAGAGAAAATTGAAAAAACAAGTAAACTGAGAAAAACTGAGAAAAAGCTGATAAAAATTTGGAAAAATGTGAAAAAATGAGAAAAACTGAAAAAATTAGGTTAAAAATGAGAAAAACTGAGAAAAAAAAGAAAAAACAAGGAAACCGAGAAAAACTGAGAAAAATGCTGAAAAAAATTGGAAAAATGAGAAAAAATAAAAACTGAGATTAACTGAGAAAAAATATTGAGAAAAAAACTGAGAATAACTGAGAGAAAAACTGAGAAAAACTGAAAAAAACTGTGAAGAAAAACTGAGAAAAAGAACTGAAACAAACTGAGAAAAACTGAGAAGAAAATCTGAGAAAGACAGAGCAGAAAAACTGAGAAAAAAAATTATTTAAAAAACTGAGAATAAAAACGAAGAACTGAGCAGAAAACTGAGAAAAAAACTGACCAGAAAAGCTGAGAAGATAAACTGCAGAAAAACTTAGAAAAAATCTGAAAGAAACTGAGAAAGAAAATTAAGAAAAACTGAGAAAAATGGACAGAAAATAACCAAGAAAAATTTAAAAAGAAAACACTGAGAAAAAATGAGAAAAAATGAGAAAAAACGAGAAAAACTGAGAAAAACTGACAAAAGGTGAGAAAAGATGAGAAAAAATGAGAAAATATGAGAAAAACTGTGAAAAAATGAGGTAAAAATGAGAAAAACTGCGAGAAAATTGAAAAAACAAGTAAACTGAGAAAAACTGAGAAAAAGCTGATAAAAATTTGGAAAAATGTGAAAAAATGAGAAAAACTGAGAATAACTGAGAAAAAATACTGAGAAAAAACTGAAAATAACAGAGAAAATCTGAGAATAACTGAAAAAACAGAAGAAAAACTGAGAAAAAAATCTGGAAAAAACAGAAAAACTGAGAAGAAAATATGAGAAAAACTGAGCAGAAAAACTGAGAAAAAAATCTATTAAAAAAAACTGAGAAGAAAACGAAGAACTGAGAAGAGAAACTGAGGAAAAAAACTGACCAGAAAAGCTGAGAAGATAAACTGAGCATAAAAACTTAGAAAAAATCTGAAAGGAACTGAGAAAGAAAATTAAGAAAAACTGAGAAAAATGGACAGAAAATAACCAAGAAAAATTGAAAAAGAAGAAAACACTGAGAAAAAATGAGAAAAAATGAGAAAAAACGAGAAAAACTGAGAAAAACTGACAAAAGGTGAGAAAAGATGAGAAAAAATGAGAAAATATGAGAAAAACTGTGAAAAAATGAGGTAAAAATGAGAAAAACTGAGAGAAAATTGAAAAAACATGTAAACTGAGAAAAACTGAGAAAAAGCTGATAAAAATTTGGAAAAATGTGAAAAAATGAGAAAAACTGAGAATAACTGAGAAAAAATACTGAGAAAAAACTGAAAATAACAGAGAAAATCTGAGAATAACTGAAAAAAACTGAGAAGAAAAACTGAGAAAAAAATCTGGAAAAAACAGAAAAACTGAGAAGAAAATATGAGAAAAACTGAGCAGAAAAACTGAGAAAAAAATCTACTAAAAAAAACTGAGAAGAAAACGAAGAATTGAGAAGAAAAACTGAGGAAAAAAACTGACCAGAAAAGCTGAGAAGATAAACTGAGCATAAAAACTTAGAAAAAATCTGAAATAAACTGGGAAAGAAAATTAAGAAAAACTGAGAAAAAAGGACAGAAAATAACCAAGAAAAATTGAAAAAGAAGAAAACACTGAGAAAAAATGAGAAAAAACAAGAAAAACTGAGAAAAACTGACAAAAGGTGAGAAAAGATGAGAAAAAATGAGAAAATATGAGAAAAACTGTGAAAAAATGAGGTAAAAATGAGAAAAACTGAGAGAAAATTGAAAAAACAAGTAAACTGAGAAAAACTGAGAAAAAGCTGATAAAAATTTGGAAAAATGTGAAAAAATGAGAAAAACTGAAAAAATTAGGTTAAAAATGAGAAAAACTGAGAAAAAAAAGAAAAAACAAGGAAACCGAGAAAAACTGAGAAAAATGCTGAAAAAAATTGGAAAAATGAGAAAAAATAAAAACTGAGATTAACTGAGAAAAAATATTGAGAAAAAAACTGAGAATAACTGAGAGAAAAACTGAGAAAAACTGAAAAAAACTGTGAAGAAAAACTGAGAAAAAGAACTGAAACAAACTGAGAAAAACTGAGAAGAAAATCTGAGAAAGACAGAGCAGAAAAACTGAGAAAAAAAAATTATTTAAAAAACTGAGAATAAAAACGAAGAACTGAGCAGAAAACTGAGAAAAAAACTGACCAGAAAAGCTGAGAAGATAAACTGCAGAAAAACTTAGAAAAAATCTGAAAGAAACTGAGAAAGAAAATTAAGAAAAACTGAGAAAAATGGACAGAAAATAACCAAGAAAAATTGAAAAAGAAGAAAACACTGAGAAAAAAATGAGAAAAAATGAGAAAAAACGAGAAAAACTGAGAAAAACTGACAAAAGGTGAGAAAAGATGAGAAAAAATGAGAAAATATGAGAAAAACTGTGAAAAAATGAGGTAAAAATGAGAAAAACTGCGAGAAAATTGAAAAAACAAGTAAACTGAGAAAAACTGAGAAAAAGCTGATAAAAATTTGGAAAAATGTGAAAAAATGAGAAAAACTGAGAATAACTGAGAAAAAATACTGAGAAAAAACTGAAAATAACAGAGAAAATCTGAGAATAACTGAAAAAACAGAAGAAAAACTGAGAAAAAAATCTGGAAAAAACAGAAAAACTGAGAAGAAAATATGAGAAAAACTGAGCAGAAAAACTGAGAAAAAAATCTATTAAAAAAAACTGAGAAGAAAACGAAGAACTGAGAAGAGAAACTGAGGAAAAAAACTGACCAGAAAAGCTGAGAAGATAAACTGAGCATAAAAACTTAGAAAAAATCTGAAAGGAACTGAGAAAGAAAATTAAGAAAAACTGAGAAAAATGGACAGAAAATAACCAAGAAAAATTGAAAAAGAAGAAAACACTGAGAAAAAATGAGAAAAAACAAGAAAAACTGAGAAAAACTGACAAAAGGTGAGAAAAGATGAGAAAAAATGAGAAAATATGAGAAAAACTGTGAAAAAATGAGGTAAAAATGAGAAAAACTGAGAGAAAATTGAAAAAACAAGTAAACTGAGAAAAACTGAGAAAAAGCTGATAAAAATTTGGAAAAATGTGAAAAAATGAGAAAAACTGAAAAAATTAGGTTAAAAATGAGAAAAACTGAGAAAAAAATGAAAAAACAAGGAAACCGAGAAAAACTGAGAAAAATGCTGAAAAAAATTGGAAAAATGAGAAAAAATAAAAACTGAGATTAACTGAGAAAAAATATTGAGAAAAAAACTGAGAATAACTGAGAGAAAAACTGAGAAAAACTGAAAAAAACTGTGAAGAAAAACTGAGAAAAAGAACTGAAACAAACTGAGAAAAAGAACTGAAACAAACTGAGAAAAACTGAGAAGAAAATCTGAGTAAGACAGAGCAGAAAAACTGAGAAAAAAAATTATTAAAAAAACTGAGAATAAAAACGAAGAACTGAGAAGAAAAACTGAGAAAAAAACTGACCAGAAAAGCTGAGAAGATAAACTGCAGAAAAACTTAGAAAAAATCTGAAAGGAACTGAGAAAGAAAATTAAGAAAAACTGAGAAAAATGGACAGAAAATAACCAAGAAAAATTGAAAAAGAAGAAAACACTGAGAAAAAACGAGAAAAAATGAGAAAAAACGAGAAAAACTGAGAAAAACTGACAAAAGGTGAGAAAAGATGAGAAAAAATGAGAAAATATGAGAAAAACTGTGAAAAAATGAGGTAAAAATGAGAAAAACTGAGAGAAAATTGAAAAAACATGTAAACTGAGAAAAACTGAGAAAAAGCTGATAAAAATTTGAAAAAATGTGAAAAAATGAGAAAAACTGAGAATAACTGAGAAAAAATACTGAGAAAAAACTGAAAATAACAGAGAAAATCTGAGAATGACTGAAAAAAACTGAGAAGAAAAACTGAGAAAAAAATCTGGAAAAAACAGAAAAACTGAGAAGAAAATATGAGAAAAACTGAGCAGAAAAACTGAGAAAAAAATCTATTAAAAAAACTGAGAAGAAAACGAAGAACTGAGAAGAAAAACTGAGGAAAAAAACTGACCAGAAAAGCTGAGAAGATAAACTGAGCATAAAAACTTAGAAAAAATCTGAAAGAAACTGAGAAAGAAAATTAAGAAAAACTGAGAAAAATGGACAGAAAATAACCAAGAAAAATTGAAAAAGAAGAAAACACTGAGAAAAAATGAGAAAAAACAAGAAAAACTGAGAAAAACTGACAAAAGGTGAGAAAAGATGAGAAAAAATGAGAAAATATGAGAAAAACTGTGAAAAAATGAGGTAAAAATGAGAAAAACTGAGAGAAAATTGAAAAAACAAGTAAACTGAGAAAAACTGAGAAAAAGCTGATAAAAATTTGGAAAAATGTGAAAAAATGAGAAAAACTGAAAAAATTAGGTTAAAAATGAGAAAAACTGAGAAAAAAAAGAAAAAACAAGGAAACCGAGAAAAACTGAGAAAAATGCTGAAAAAAATTGGAAAAATGAGAAAAAATAAAAACTGAGATTAACTGAGAAAAAATATTGAGAAAAAAACTGAGAATAACTGAGAGAAAAACTGAGAAAAACTGAAAAAAACTGTGAAGAAAAACTGAGAAAAAGAACTGAAACAAACTGAGAAAAACTGAGAAGAAAATCTGAGAAAGACAGAGCAGAAAAACTGAGAAAAAAAATTATTTAAAAAACTGAGAATAAAAACGAAGAACTGAGCAGAAAACTGAGAAAAAAACTGACCAGAAAAGCTGAGAAGATAAACTGCAGAAAAACTTAGAAAAAATCTGAAAGAAACTGAGAAAGAAAATTAAGAAAAACTGAGAAAAATGGACAGAAAATAACCAAGAAAAATTTAAAAAGAAAACACTGAGAAAAAATGAGAAAAAATGAGAAAAAACGAGAAAAACTGAGAAAAACTGACAAAAGGTGAGAAAAGATGAGAAAAAATGAGAAAATATGAGAAAAACTGAAAAAATGAGGTAAAAATGAGAAAAACTGAGAGAAAATTGAAAAAACAAGTAAACTGAGAAAAACTGAGAAAAAGCTGATAAAAATTTGGAAAAATGAGAAAAAATGAGAAAAACTGAGAATAACTGAGAAAAAATACTGAGAAAAAACTGAAAATAACAGAGAAAATCTGAGAATAACTGAAAAAAACTGAGAAGAAAAACTGAGAAAAAAATCTGGAAAAAACAGAAAAACTGAGAAGAAAATATGAGAAAAACTGAGCAGAAAAACTGAGAAAAAAATCTATTAAAAAAAACTGAGAAGAAAACGAAGAACTGAGAAGAGAAACTGAGGAAAAAAACTGACCAGAAAAGCTGAGAAGATAAACTGAGCATAAAAACTTAGAAAAAATCTGAAAGGAACTGAGAAAGAAAATTAAGAAAAACTGAGAAAAATGGACAGAAAATAACCAAGAAAAATTGAAAAAGAAGAAAACACTGAGAAAAAATGAGAAAAAAATGAGAAAAAACGAGAAAAACTGAGAAAAACTGACAAAAGGTGAGAAAAGATGAGAAAAAATGAGAAAATATGAGAAAAACTGTGAAAAAATGAGGTAAAAATGAGAAAAACTGAGAGAAAATTGAAAAAACATGTAAACTGAGAAAAACTGAGAAAAAGCTGATAAAAATTTGGAAAAATGTGAAAAAATGAGAAAAACTGAGAATAACTGAGAAAAAATACTGAGAAAAAACTGAAAATAACAGAGAAAATCTGAGAATAACTGAAAAAAACTGAGAAGAAAAACTGAGAAAAAAATCTGGAAAAAACAGAAAAACTGAGAAGAAAATATGAGAAAAACTGAGCAGAAAAACTGAGAAAAAAATCTATTAAAAAAAACTGAGAAGAAAACGAAGAATTGAGAAGAAAAACTGAGGAAAAAAACTGACCAGAAAAGCTGAGAAGATAAACTGAGCATAAAAACTTAGAAAAAATCTGAAATAAACTGAGAAAGAAAATTAAGAAAAACTGAGAAAAATGGACAGAAAATAACCAAGAAAAATTGAAAAAGAAGAAAACACTGAGAAAAAATGAGAAAAAACAAGAAAAACTGAGAAAAACTGACAAAAGGTGAGAAAAGATGAGAAAAAATGAGAAAATATGAGAAAAGCTGTGAAAAAATGAGGTAAAAATGAGAAAAACTGAGAGAAAATTGAAAAAACAAGTAAACTGAGAAAAACTGAGAAAAAGCTGATAAAAATTTGGAAAAAATCTGAAAAAATGAGAAAAACTGAAAAAATTAGGTTAAAAATGAGAAAAACTGAGAATAAAAACGAAGAACTGAGCAGAAAACTGAGAAAAAAACTGACCAGAAAAGCTGAGAAGATAAACTGCAGAAAAACTTAGAAAAAATCTGAAAGAAACTGAGAAAGAAAATTAAGAAAAACTGAGAAAAATGGACAGAAAATAACCAAGAAAAATTTAAAAAGAAGAAAACACTGAGAAAAAATGAGAAAAAATGAGAAAAAACGAGAAAAACTGAGAAAAACTGACAAAAGGTGAGAAAACATGAGAAAAAATGAGAAAATATGAGAAAAACTGTGAAAAAATGAGGTAAAAATGAGAAAAACTGCGAGAAAATTGAAAAAACAAGTAAACTGAGAAAAACTGAGAAAAAGCTGATAAAAATTTGGAAAAATGTGAAAAAATGAGAAAAACTGAGAATAACTGAGAAAAAATACTGAGAAAAAACTGAAAATAACAGAGAAAATCTGAGAATAACTGAAAAAAACTGAGAAGAAAAACTGAGAAAAAAATCTGGAAAAAACAGAAAAACTGAGAAGAAAATATGAGAAAAACTGAGCAGAAAAACTGAGAAGAAAACGAAGAACTGAGAAGAGAAACTGAGGAAAAAAACTGACCAGAAAAGCTGAGAAGATAAACTGAGCATAAAAACTTAGAAAAAATCTGAAAGAAACTGAGAAAGAAAATTAAGAAAAACTGAGAAAAATGGACAGAAAATAACCAAGAAAAATTGAAAAAGAAGAAAACACTGAGAAAAAATGAGAAAAAATGAGAAAAAACGAGAAAAACTGAGAAAAACTGACAAAAGGTGAGAAAAGATGAGAACAAAATGAGAAGATATGAGAAAAACTGTGAAAAAATGAGGTAAAAATGCGAAAAACTGAGAGAAAATTGAAAAAACAAGTAAACTGAGAAAAACTGAGAAAAAGCTGATAAAAATTTGGAAAAATGTGAAAAAATGAGAAAAACTGAGAATAACTGAGAAAAAATACTAAGAAAAAACTGAAAATAACAGAGAAAATCTGAGAATAACTGAAAAAAACTGAGAAGAAAAACTGAGAAAAAAATCTGGAAAAAACAGAAAAACTGAGAAGAAAATATGAGAAAAACTGAGCAGAAAAACTGAGAAAAAAATCTATTAAAAAAAACTGAGAAGAAAACGAAGAACTGAGAAGAAAAACTGAGGAAAAAAACTGACCAGAAAAGCTGAGAAGATAAACTGAGCATAAAAACTTAGAAAAAATCTGAAAAAACTGAGAAAGAAAATTAAGAGAAACTGAGAAAAATGGACAGAAAATAACTAAGAAAAACTAAAAAAGAAGGAAAAACTGAGAAAAAATGAGAAAAACTGAGAAAAACTGACAAAAGGTGAGAAAAGGTGAGAAAAATGACAAAATATGAGAAAAACTGTGAAAAAATTAGGTAAAAATGAGAAAAACTGAGAGAAAATTGAAAAAAGAAGTAAACTGAGAAAAACTGAGAAAAAGCTGATAAAAATTTGGAAAAATGTGAAAAAATGAGAAAAACTGAGAATAACTGAGAAAAAATACTAAGGAAAAAACTGAAAATAACAGAGAGAAAATTTGAGAATAACTGAAAAAAACTGAGAAGAAAAACTGAGAAAAAGATCTGGAAAAAACAGAAAAACTGAAGAAAATCTGAGAAAAACTAAGCAGAAAAACTGAGAAAATAAACTACGAAAAAAAACTGAGAAAAAAAACTATTTAAAAAACTGAGAATAAAAACGAAGAAAACTGAGAAAAAAACTGAGAATAACTGAGAAAATAAGAAAGAAAAACAGAAAAAGAAGAAAAAACTGAGAAAAAATGAGAAAAAATGAGAAAAACTGATAAAAACAGAAAAAGATGAGCAAAGGTGAGAAAAAATGAGAAAATATGAGAAAAACTGAGAAAAAGACTGACCAGAAAAGCTGAGAAGATAAACTGCAGAAAAACTTAGAAAAAATCTGAAAGAAACTGAGAAAGAAAATTAAGAAAAACTGAGAAAAATGGACAGAAAATAACCAAGAAAAATTGAAAAAGAAGAAAACACTGAGAAAAAATGAGAAAAAATGAGAAAAAACGAGAAAAACTGAGAAAAACTGACAAAAGGTGAGAAAAGATGAGAAAAAATGAGAAAATATGAGAAAAACTGTGAAAAAATGAGGTAAAAATGAGAAAAACTGAGAGAAAATTGAAAAAACAAGTAAACTGAGAAAAACTGAGAAAAAGCTGATAAAAATTTGGAAAAATGTGAAAAAATGAGAAAAACTGAAAAAATTAGGTTAAAAATGAGAAAAACTGAGAAAAAAATGAAAAAACAAGGAAACCGAGAAAAACTGAGAAAAATGCTGAAAAAAATTGGAAAAATGAGAAAAAATAAAAACTGAGATTAACTGAGAAAAAATACTGAGAAAAAAACTGAGAATAACTGAGAGAAAAACTGAGAAAAACTGAAAAAAACTGTGAAGAAAAACTGAGAAAAAGAACTGAAACAAACTGAGAAAAACTGCGAGAAAATTGAAAAAACAAGTAAACTGAGAAAAACTGAGAAAAAGCTGATAAAAATTTGGAAAAATGTGAAAAAATGAGAAAAACTGAGAATAACTGAGAAAAAATACTGAGAAAAAACTGAAAATAACAGAGAAAATCTGAGAATAACTGAAAAAAACTGAGAAGAAAAACTGAGAAAAAAATCTGGAAAAAACAGAAAAACTGAGAAGACAATATGAGAAAAACTGAGCAGAAAAACTGAGAAAAAAATCTATTAAAAAAAACTGAGAAGAAAACGAAGAACTGAGAAAAAAAACTGAGGAAAAAAACTGACCAGAAAAGCTGAGAAGATAAACTGAGCATAAAAACTTAGAAAAAATCTGAAAGAAATTGAGAAAGAAAATTAAGAAAAACTGAGAAAAATGGACAGAAAATAACCAAGAAAAATTGAAAAAGAAGAAAACACTGAGAAAAAATGAGAAAAAACAAGAAAAACTGAGAAAAACTGACAAAAGGTGAGAAAAGATGAGAAAAAATGAGAAAATATGAGAAAAACTGTGAAAAAATGAGGTAAAAATGAGAAAAACTGAGAGAAAATTGAAAAAACAAGTAAACTGAGAAAAACTGAGAAAAAGCTGATAAAAATTTGGAAAAATGTGAAAAAATGAGAAAAACTGAAAAAATTAGGTTAAAAATGAGAAAAACTGAGAATAAAAACGAAGAACTGAGCAGAAAACTGAGAAAAAAACTGACCAGAAAAGCTGAGAAGATAAACTGCAGAAAAACTTAGAAAAAATCTGAAAGAAACTGAGAAAGAAAATTAAGAAAAACTGAGAAAAATGGACAGAAAATAACTAAGAAAAACTAAAAAAGAAGGAAAAACTGAGAAAAAATGAGAAAAACTGAGAAAAACTGACAAAAGGTGAGAAAAGGTGAGAAAAATGACAAAATATGAGAAAAACTGTGAAAAAATGAGGTAAAAATGAGAAAAACTGAGAGAAAATTGAAAAAAGAAGTAAACTGAGAAAAACTGAGAAAAAGCTGATAAAAATTTGGAAAAATGTGAAAAAATGAGAAAAACTGAGAATAACTGAGAAAAAATACTAAGGAAAAAACTGAAAATAACAGAGAGAAAATCTGAGAATAACTGAAAAAAACTGAGAAGAAAAACTGAGAAAAAGATCTGGAAAAAACAGAAAAACTGAAGAAAATCTGAGAAAAACTAAGCAGAAAAACTGAGAAAATAAACTACGAAAAAAAACTGAGAAAAAAAACTATTTAAAAAACTGAGAATAAAAACGAAGAAAACTGAGAAAAAAACTGAGAATAACTGAGAAAATAAGAAAGAAAAACAGAAAAAGAAGAAAAAACTGAGAAAAAATGAGAAAAAATGAGAAAAACTGATAAAAACAGAAAAAGATGAGCAAAGGTGAGAAAAAATGAGAAAATATGAGAAAAACTGAGAAAAAAACTGACCAGAAAAGCTGAGAAGATAAACTGCAGAAAAACTTAGAAAAAATCTGAAAGAAACTGAGAAAGAAAATTAAGAAAAACTGAGAAAAATGGACAGAAAATAACCAAGAAAAATTGAAAAAGAAGAAAACACTGAGAAAAAATGAGAAAAAATGAGAAAAAACGAGAAAAACTGAGAAAAACTGACAAAAGGTGAGAAAAGATGAGAAAAAATGAGAAAATATGAGAAAAACTGTGAAAAAATGAGGTAAAAATGAGAAAAACTGAGAGAAAATTGAAAAAACAAGTAAACTGAGAAAAACTGAGAAAAAGCTGATAAAAATTTGGAAAAATGTGAAAAAATGAGAAAAACTGAAAAAATTAGGTTAAAAATGAGAAAAACTGAGAAAAAAATGAAAAAACAAGGAAACCGAGAAAAACTGAGAAAAATGCTGAAAAAAATTGGAAAAATGAGAAAAAATAAAAACTGAGATTAACTGAGAAAAAATACTGAGAAAAAAACTGAGAATAACTGAGAGAAAAACTGAGAAAAACTGAAAAAAACTGTGAAGAAAAACTGAGAAAAAGAACTGAAACAAACTGAGAAAAACTGCGAGAAAATTGAAAAAACAAGTAAACTGAGAAAAACTGAGAAAAAGCTGATAAAAATTTGGAAAAATGTGAAAAAATGAGAAAAACTGAGAATAACTGAGAAAAAATACTGAGAAAAAACTGAAAATAACAGAGAAAATCTGAGAATAACTGAAAAAAACTGAGAAGAAAAACTGAGAAAAAAATCTGGAAAAAACAGAAAAACTGAGAAGACAATATGAGAAAAACTGAGCAGAAAAACTGAGAAAAAAATCTATTAAAAAAAACTGAGAAGAAAACGAAGAACTGAGAAAAAAAACTGAGGAAAAAAACTGACCAGAAAAGCTGAGAAGATAAACTGAGCATAAAAACTTAGAAAAAATCTGAAAGAAATTGAGAAAGAAAATTAAGAAAAACTGAGAAAAATGGACAGAAAATAACCAAGAAAAATTGAAAAAGAAGAAAACACTGAGAAAAAATGAGAAAAAACAAGAAAAACTGAGAAAAACTGACAAAAGGTGAGAAAAGATGAGAAAAAATGAGAAAATATGAGAAAAACTGTGAAAAAATGAGGTAAAAATGAGAAAAACTGAGAGAAAATTGAAAAAACAAGTAAACTGAGAAAAACTGAGAAAAAGCTGATAAAAATTTGGAAAAATGTGAAAAAATGAGAAAAACTGAAAAAATTAGGTTAAAAATGAGAAAAACTGAGAATAAAAACGAAGAACTGAGCAGAAAACTGAGAAAAAAACTGACCAGAAAAGCTGAGAAGATAAACTGCAGAAAAACTTAGAAAAAATCTGAAAGAAACTGAGAAAGAAAATTAAGAAAAACTGAGAAAAATGGACAGAAAATAACTAAGAAAAACTAAAAAAGAAGGAAAAACTGAGAAAAAATGAGAAAAACTGAGAAAAACTGACAAAAGGTGAGAAAAGGTGAGAAAAATGACAAAATATGAGAAAAACTGTGAAAAAATGAGGTAAAAATGAGAAAAACTGAGAGAAAATTGAAAAAAGAAGTAAACTGAGAAAAACTGAGAAAAAGCTGATAAAAATTTGGAAAAATGTGAAAAAATGAGAAAAACTGAGAATAACTGAGAAAAAATACTAAGGAAAAAACTGAAAATAACAGAGAGAAAATCTGAGAATAACTGAAAAAAACTGAGAAGAAAAACTGAGAAAAAGATCTGGAAAAAACAGAAAAACTGAAGAAAATCTGAGAAAAACTAAGCAGAAAAACTGAGAAAATAAACTACGAAAAAAAACTGAGAAAAAAAACTATTTAAAAAACTGAGAATAAAAACGAAGAAAACTGAGAAAAAAACTGAGAATAACTGAGAAAATAAGAAAGAAAAACAGAAAAAGAAGAAAAAACTGAGAAAAAATGAGAAAAAATGAGAAAAACTGATAAAAACAGAAAAAGATGAGCAAAGGTGAGAAAAAATGAGAAAATATGAGAAAAACTGAGAAAAAAACTGACCAGAAAAGCTGAGAAGATAAACTGCAGAAAAACTTAGAAAAAATCTGAAAGAAACTGAGAAAGAAAATTAAGAAAAACTGAGAAAAATGGACAGAAAATAACCAAGAAAAATTGAAAAAGAAGAAAACACTGAGAAAAAATGAGAAAAAATGAGAAAAAACGAGAAAAACTGAGAAAAACTGACAAAAGGTGAGAAAAGATGAGAAAAAATGAGAAAATATGAGAAAAACTGTGAAAAAATGAGGTAAAAATGAGAAAAACTGAGAGAAAATTGAAAAAACAAGTAAACTGAGAAAAACTGAGAAAAAGCTGATAAAAATTTGGAAAAATGTGAAAAAATGAGAAAAACTGAAAAAATTAGGTTAAAAATGAGAAAAACTGAGAAAAAAATGAAAAAACAAGGAAACCGAGAAAAACTGAGAAAAATGCTGAAAAAAATTGGAAAAATGAGAAAAAATAAAAACTGAGATTAACTGAGAAAAAATACTGAGAAAAAAACTGAGAATAACTGAGAGAAAAACTGAGAAAAACTGAAAAAAACTGTGAAGAAAAACTGAGAAAAAGAACTGAAACAAACTGAGAAAAACTGCGAGAAAATTGAAAAAACAAGTAAACTGAGAAAAACTGAGAAAAAGCTGATAAAAATTTGGAAAAATGTGAAAAAATGAGAAAAACTGAGAATAACTGAGAAAAAATACTGAGAAAAAACTGAAAATAACAGAGAAAATCTGAGAATAACTGAAAAAAACTGAGAAGAAAAACTGAGAAAAAAATCTGGAAAAAACAGAAAAACTGAGAAGACAATATGAGAAAAACTGAGCAGAAAAACTGAGAAAAAAATCTATTAAAAAAAACTGAGAAGAAAACGAAGAACTGAGAAAAAAAACTGAGGAAAAAAACTGACCAGAAAAGCTGAGAAGATAAACTGAGCATAAAAACTTAGAAAAAATCTGAAAGAAATTGAGAAAGAAAATTAAGAAAAACTGAGAAAAATGGACAGAAAATAACCAAGAAAAATTGAAAAAGAAGAAAACACTGAGAAAAAATGAGAAAAAACAAGAAAAACTGAGAAAAACTGACAAAAGGTGAGAAAAGATGAGAAAAAATGAGAAAATATGAGAAAAACTGTGAAAAAATGAGGTAAAAATGAGAAAAACTGAGAGAAAATTGAAAAAACAAGTAAACTGAGAAAAACTGAGAAAAAGCTGATAAAAATTTGGAAAAATGTGAAAAAATGAGAAAAACTGAAAAAATTAGGTTAAAAATGAGAAAAACTGAGAATAAAAACGAAGAACTGAGCAGAAAACTGAGAAAAAAACTGACCAGAAAAGCTGAGAAGATAAACTGCAGAAAAACTTAGAAAAAATCTGAAAGAAACTGAGAAAGAAAATTAAGAAAAACTGAGAAAAATGGACAGAAAATAACCAAGAAAAATTTAAAAAGAAGAAAACACTGAGTAAAAATGAGAAAAAATGAGAAAAAACGAGAAAAACTGAGAAAAACTGACAAAAGGTGAGAAAACATGAGAAAATATGAGAAAAACTGTGAAAAAATGAGGTAAAAATGAGAAAAACTGCGAGAAAATTGAAAAAACAAGTAAACTGAGAAAAACTGAGAAAAAGCTGATAAAAATTTGGAAAAATGTGAAAAAATGAGAAAAACTGAGAATAACTGAGAAAAAATACTGAGAAAAAACTGAAAATAACAGAGAAAATCTGAGAATAACTGAAAAAAACTGAGAAGAAAAACTGAGAAAAAAATCTGGAAAAAACAGAAAAACTGAGAAGAAAATATGAGAAAAACTGAGCAGAAAAACTGAGAAAAAAATCTATTAAAAAAAACTGAGAAGAAAACGAAGAACTGAGAAGAGAAACTGAGGAAAAAAACTGACCAGAAAAGCTGAGAAGATAAACTGAGCATAAAAACTTAGAAAAAATCTGAAAGAAACTGAGAAAGAAAATTAAGAAAAACTGAGAAAAATGGACAGAAAATAACCAAGAAAAATTGAAAAAGAAGAAAACACTGAGAAAAAATGAGAAAAAACGAGAAAAACTGAGAAAAACTGACAAAAGGTGAGAAAAGGTGAGAAAAATGACAAAATATGAGAAAAACTGTGAAAAAATTAGGTAAAAATGAGAAAAACTGAGAGAAAATTGAAAAAACAAGTAAACTGAGAAAAACTGAGAAAAAGCTGATAAAAATTTGGAAAAATGTGAAAAAATGAGAAAAACTGAGAATAACTGAGAAAAAATACTAAGAAAAAACTGAAAATAACAGAGAGAAAATCTGAGAATAACTGAAAAAAACTGAGAAGAAAAACTGAGAAAAAGATCTGGAAAAAACAGAAAAACTGAAGAAAATCTGAGAAAAACTAAGCAGAAAAACTGAGAAAATAAACTATTAAAAAAAACTGAGAAAAAAAACTATTTAAAAAACTGAGAATAAAAACGAAGAAAACTGAGAAAAAAACTGAGAATAACTGAGAAAATAAGAAAGAAAAACTGAAAAAGAAGAAAAAACTGAGAAAAAATGAGAAAAACTGAGGAAAAACTGACAAAAGGTGAGAAAAGATGAGAAAAAATGAGAAAATATGAGAAAAACTGTGAAAAAATGAGGTAAAAATGAGAAAAACTGAGAGAAAATTGAAAAAACATGTAAACTGAGAAAAACTGAGAAAAAGCTGATAAAAATTTGGAAAAATGTGAAAAAATGAGAAAAACTGAGAATAACTGAGAAAAAATACTGAGAAAAAATACTGAGAAAAAACTGAAAATAACAGAGAAAATCTGAGAATAACTGAAAAAAACTGAGAAGAAAAACTGAGAAAAAAATCTGGAAAAAACAGAAAAACTGAGAAGAAAATATGAGAAAAACTGAGCAGAAAAACTGAGAAAAAAATCTATTAAAAAAACTGAGAAGAAAACGAAGAACTGAGAAGAAAAACTGAGGAAAAAAACTGACCAAAAATGCTGAGAAGATAAACTGAGCATAAAAACTTAGAAAAAATCTGAAAGAAACTGAGAAAGAAAATTAAGAAAAACTGAGAAAAATGGACAGAAAATAACCAAGAAAAATTGAAAAAGAAGAAAACACTGAGAAAAAATGAGAAAAAACAAGAAAAACTGAGAAAAACTGACAAAAGGTGAGAAAAGATGAGAAAAAATGAGAAAATATGAGAAAAACTGTGAAAAAATGAGGTAAAAATGAGAAAAACTGAGAGAAAATTGAAAAAACAAGTCAACTGAGAAAAACTGAGAAAAAGCTGATAAAAATTTGGAAAAATGTGAAAAAATGAGAAAAACTGAAAAAATTAGGTTAAAAATGAGAAAAACTGAGAAAAAAATGAAAAAACAAGGAAACCGAGAAAAACTGAGAAAAATGCTGAAAAAAAATTGGAAAAATGAGAAAAAATAAAAACTGAGATTAACTGAGAAAAAATACTGAGAAAAAAACTGAGAATAACTGAGAGAAAAATTGAGAAAAACTGAAAAAAACTGTGAAGAAAAACTGAGAAAAAGAACTGAAACAAATTGAGAAAAACTGAGAAGAAAATCTGAGAAAGACAGAGCAGAAAAACTGAGAAAAAAAATTATTAATAAAACTGAGAATAAAAACGAAGAACTGAGAAGAAAAACTGAGAAAAAAACTGACCAGAAAAGCTGAGAAGATAAACTGCAGAAAAACTTAGAAAAAATCTGAAAGGAACTGAGAAAGAAAATTAAGAAAAACTGAGAAAAATGGACAGAAAATAACCAAGAAAAATTGAAAAAGAAGAAAACACTGAGAAAAAATGAGAAAAAATGAGAAAAAACGAGAAAAACTGAGAAAAACTGACAAAAGGTGAGAAAAGATGAGAAAAAATGAGAAAATATGAGAAAAACTGTGAAAAAATGAGGTAAAAATGAGAAAAACTGAGGGAAAATTGAAAAAACATGTAAACTGAGAAAAACTGAGAAAAAGCTGATAAAAATTTGGAAAAATGTGAAAAAATGAGAAAAACTGAGAATAACTGAGAAAAAATACTGAGAAAAAACTGAAAATAACAGAGAAAATCTGAGAAAAACTGAAAAAAACTGTGAAGAAAAACTGAGAAAAAGAACTGAAACAAACTGAGAAAAACTGAGAAGAAAATCTGAGAAAGACAGAGCAGAAAAACTGAGAAAAAAAATTATTAAAAAAACTGAGGATAAAAACGAAGAACTGAGAAGAAAAACTGAGAAAAAAACTGACCAGAAAAGCTGAGAAGATAAACTGCAGAAAAACTTAGAAAAAATCTGAAAGAAACTGAGAAAGAAAATTAAGAAAAACTGAGAAAAATGGACAGAAAATAACCAAGAAAAATTGAAAAAGAAGAAAACACTGAGAAAAAATGAGAAAAAATGAGAAAAAACGAGAAAAACTGAGAAAAACTGACAAAAGGTGAGAAAAGATGAGAAAAAATGAGAAAATATGAGAAAAACTGTGAAAAAATGAGGTAAAAATGAGAAAAACTGAGAAAATTGAAAAAACAAGTAAACTGAGAAAAACTGAGAAAAAGCTGAAAAAAATTTGGAAAAATGTGAAAAAATGAGAAAAACTGAGAATAACTGAGAAAAAATACTAAGAAAAAACTGAAAATAACAGAGAAAATCTGAGAATAACTGAAAAAAACTGAGAAGAAAAACTGAGAAAAAAATCTGGAAAAAACAGAAAAACTGAGAAGAAAATATGAGAAAAACTGAGCAGAAAAACTGAGAAAAAAATCTATTAAAAAAAACTGAGAAGAAAACGAAGAACTGAGAAGAAAAACTGAGGAAAAAAACTGACCAGAAAAGCTGAGAAGATAAACTGAGCATAAAAACTTAGAAAAAATCTGAAAAAACTGAGAAAGAAAATTAAGAGAAACTGAGAAAAATGGACAGAAAATAACTAAGAAAAACTAAAAAAGAAGGAAAAACTGAGAAAAAATGAGAAAAACTGAGAAAAACTGACAAAAGGTGAGAAAAGGTGAGAAAAATGACAAAATATGAGAAAAACTGTGAAAAAATTAGGTAAAAATGAGAAAAACTGAGAGAAAATTGAAAAAAGAAGTAAACTGAGAAAAACTGAGAAAAAGCTGATAAAAATTTGGAAAAATGTGAAAAAATGAGAAAAACTGAGAATAACTGAGAAAAAATACTAAGGAAAAAACTGAAAATAACAGAGAGAAAATCTGAGAATAACTGAAAAAAATTGAGAAGAAAAACTGAGAAAAAGATCTGGAAAAAACAGAAAAACTGAAGAAAATCTGAGAAAAACTAAGCAGAAAAACTGAGAAAATAAACTACGAAAAAAAACTGAGAAAAAAAACTATTTAAAAAACTGAGAATAAAAACGAAGAAAACTGAGAAAAAAACTGAGAATAACTGAGAAAATAAGAAAGAAAAACAGAAAAAGAAGAAAAAACTGAGAAAAAATGAGAAAAAATGAGAAAAACTGATAAAAACAGAAAAAGATGAGCAAAGGTGAGAAAAAATGAGAAAATATGAGAAAAACTGAGAAAAAAACTGACCAGAAAAGCTGAGAAGATAAACTGCAGAAAAACTTAGAAAAAATCTGAAAGAAACTGAGAAAGAAAATTAAGAAAAACTGAGAAAAATGGACAGAAAATAACCAAGAAAAATTGAAAAAGAAGAAAACACTGAGAAAAAATGAGAAAAAATGAGAAAAAACGAGAAAAACTGAGAAAAACTGACAAAAGGTGAGAAAAGATGAGAAAAAATGAGAAAATATGAGAAAAACTGTGAAAAAATGAGGTAAAAATGAGAAAAACTGAGAGAAAATTGAAAAAACAAGTAAACTGAGAAAAACTGAGAAAAAGCTGATAAAAATTTGGAAAAATGTGAAAAAATGAGAAAAACTGAAAAAATTAGGTTAAAAATGAGAAAAACTGAGAAAAAAATGAAAAAACAAGGAAACCGAGAAAAACTGAGAAAAATGCTGAAAAAAATTGGAAAAATGAGAAAAAATAAAAACTGAGATTAACTGAGAAAAAATACTGAGAAAAAAACTGAGAATAACTGAGAGAAAAACTGAGAAAAACTGAAAAAAACTGTGAAGAAAAACTGAGAAAAAGAACTGAAACAAACTGAGAAAAACTGCGAGAAAATTGAAAAAACAAGTAAACTGAGAAAAACTGAGAAAAAGCTGATAAAAATTTGGAAAAATGTGAAAAAATGAGAAAAACTGAGAATAACTGAGAAAAAATACTGAGAAAAAACTGAAAATAACAGAGAAAATCTGAGAATAACTGAAAAAAACTGAGAAGAAAAACTGAGAAAAAAATCTGGAAAAAACAGAAAAACTGAGAAGACAATATGAGAAAAACTGAGCAGAAAAACTGAGAAAAAAATCTATTAAAAAAAACTGAGAAGAAAACGAAGAACTGAGAAAAAAAACTGAGGAAAAAAACTGACCAGAAAAGCTGAGAAGATAAACTGAGCATAAAAACTTAGAAAAAATCTGAAAGAAATTGAGAAAGAAAATTAAGAAAAACTGAGAAAAATGGACAGAAAATAACCAAGAAAAATTGAAAAAGAAGAAAACACTGAGAAAAAATGAGAAAAAACAAGAAAAACTGAGAAAAACTGACAAAAGGTGAGAAAAGATGAGAAAAAATGAGAAAATATGAGAAAAACTGTGAAAAAATGAGGTAAAAATGAGAAAAACTGAGAGAAAATTGAAAAAACAAGTAAACTGAGAAAAACTGAGAAAAAGCTGATAAAAATTTGGAAAAATGTGAAAAAATGAGAAAAACTGAAAAAATTAGGTTAAAAATGAGAAAAACTGAGAATAAAAACGAAGAACTGAGCAGAAAACTGAGAAAAAAACTGACCAGAAAAGCTGAGAAGATAAACTGCAGAAAAACTTAGAAAAAATCTGAAAGAAACTGAGAAAGAAAATTAAGAAAAACTGAGAAAAATGGACAGAAAATAACCAAGAAAAATTTAAAAAGAAGAAAACACTGAGTAAAAATGAGAAAAAATGAGAAAAAACGAGAAAAACTGAGAAAAACTGACAAAAGGTGAGAAAACATGAGAAAATATGAGAAAAACTGTGAAAAAATGAGGTAAAAATGAGAAAAACTGCGAGAAAATTGAAAAAACAAGTAAACTGAGAAAAACTGAGAAAAAGCTGATAAAAATTTGGAAAAATGTGAAAAAATGAGAAAAACTGAGAACTGAGAAAAAATACTGAGAAAAAACTGAAAATAACAGAGAAAATCTGAGAATAACTGAAAAAAACTGAGAAGAAAAACTGAGAAAAAAATCTGGAAAAAACAGAAAAACTGAGAAGAAAATATGAGAAAAACTGAGCAGAAAAACTGAGAAAAAAATCTATTAAAAAAAACTGAGAAGAAAACGAAGAACTGAGAAGAGAAACTGAGGAAAAAAACTGACCAGAAAAGCTGAGAAGATAAACTGAGCATAAAAACTTAGAAAAAATCTGAAAGAAACTGAGAAAGAAAATTAAGAAAAACTGAGAAAAATGGACAGAAAATAACCAAGAAAAATTGAAAAAGAAGAAAACACTGAGAAAAAATGAGAAAAAACGAGAAAAACTGAGAAAAACTGACAAAAGGTGAGAAAAGGTGAGAAAAATGACAAAATATGAGAAAAACTGTGAAAAAATTAGGTAAAAATGAGAAAAACTGAGAGAAAATTGAAAAAACAAGTAAACTGAGAAAAACTGAGAAAAAGCTGATAAAAATTTGGATAAATGTGAAAAAATGAGAAAAACTGAGAATAACTGAGAAAAAATACTAAGAAAAAACTGAAAATAACAGAGAGAAAATCTGAGAATAACTGAAAAAAACTGAGAAGAAAAACTGAGAAAAAGATCTGGAAAAAACAGAAAAACTGAAGAAAATCTGAGAAAAACTAAGCAGAAAAACTGAGAAAATAAACTATTAAAAAAAACTGAGAAAAAAAACTATTTAAAAAACTGAGAATAAAAACGAAGAAAACTGAGAAAAAAACTGAGAATAACTGAGAAAATAAGAAAGAAAAACTGAAAAAGAAGAAAAAACTGAGAAAAAATGAGAAAAACTGAGGAAAAACTGACAAAAGGTGAGAAAAGATGAGAAAAAATGAGAAAATATGAGAAAAACTGTGAAAAAATGAGGTAAAAATGAGAAAAACTGAGAGAAAATTGAAAAAACATGTAAACTGAGAAAAACTGAGAAAAAGCTGATAAAAATTTGGAAAAATGTGAAAAAATGAGAAAAACTGAGAATAACTGAGAAAAAATACTGAGAAAAAATACTGAGAAAAAACTGAAAATAACAGAGAAAATCTGAGAATAACTGAAAAAAACTGAGAAGAAAAACTGAGAAAAAAATCTGGAAAAAACAGAAAAACTGAGAAGAAAATATGAGAAAAACTGAGCAGAAAAACTGAGAAAAAAATCTATTAAAAAAACTGAGAAGAAAACGAAGAACTGAGAAGAAAAACTGAGGAAAAAAACTGACCAAAAATGCTGAGAAGATAAACTGAGCATAAAAACTTAGAAAAAATCTGAAAGAAACTGAGAAAGAAAATTAAGAAAAACTGAGAAAAATGGACAGAAAATAACCAAGAAAAATTGAAAAAGAAGAAAACACTGAGAAAAAATGAGAAAAAACAAGAAAAACTGAGAAAAACTGACAAAAGGTGAGAAAAGATGAGAAAAAATGAGAAAATATGAGAAAAACTGTGAAAAAATGAGGTAAAAATGAGAAAAACTGAGAGAAAATTGAAAAAACAAGTCAACTGAGAAAAACTGAGAAAAAGCTGATAAAAATTTGGAAAAATGTGAAAAAATGAGAAAAACTGAAAAAATTAGGTTAAAAATGAGAAAAACTGAGAAAAAAATGAAAAAACAAGGAAACCGAGAAAAACTGAGAAAAATGCTGAAAAAAAATTGGAAAAATGAGAAAAAATAAAAACTGAGATTAAGTGAGAAAAAATACTGAGAAAAAAACTGAGAATAACTGAGAGAAAAACTGAGAAAAACTGAAAAAAACTGTGAAGAAAAACTGAGAAAAAGAACTGAAACAAATTGAGAAAAACTGAGAAGAAAATCTGAGAAAGACAGAGCAGAAAAACTGAGAAAAAAAATTATTAATAAAACTGAGAATAAAAACGAAGAACTGAGAAGAAAAACTGAGAAAAAAACTGACCAGAAAAGCTGAGAAGATAAACTGCAGAAAAACTTAGAAAAAATCTGAAAGGAACTGAGAAAGAAAATTAAGAAAAACTGAGAAAAATGGACAGAAAATAACCAAGAAAAATTGAAAAAGAAGAAAACACTGAGAAAAAATGAGAAAAAATGAGAAAAAACGAGAAAAACTGAGAAAAACTGACAAAAGGTGAGAAAAGATGAGAAAAAATGAGAAAATATGAGAAAAACTGTGAAAAAATGAGGTAAAAATGAGAAAAACTGAGGGAAAATTGAAAAAACATGTAAACTGAGAAAAACTGAGAAAAAGCTGATAAAAATTTGGAAAAATGTGAAAAAATGAGAAAAACTGAGAATAACTGAGAAAAAATACTGAGAAAAAACTGAAAATAACAGAGAAAATCTGAGAAAAACTGAAAAAAACTGTGAAGAAAAACTGAGAAAAAGAACTGAAACAAACTGAGAAAAACTGAGAAGAAAATCTGAGAAAGACAGAGCAGAAAAACTGAGAAAAAAAATTATTAAAAAAACTGAGGATAAAAACGAAGAACTGAGAAGAAAAACTGAGAAAAAAACTGACCAGAAAAGCTGAGAAGATAAACTGCAGAAAAACTTAGAAAAAATCTGAAAGAAACTGAGAAAGAAAATTAAGAAAAACTGAGAAAAATGGACAGAAAATAACCAAGAAAAATTGAAAAAGAAGAAAACACTGAGAAAAAATGAGAAAAAATGAGAAAAAACGAGAAAAACTGAGAAAAACTGACAAAAGGTGAGAAAAGATGAGAAAAAATGAGAAAATATGAGAAAAACTGTGAAAAAATGAGGTAAAAATGAGAAAAACTGAGAAAATTGAAAAAACAAGTAAACTGAGAAAAACTGAGAAAAAGCTGAAAAAAATTTGGAAAAATGTGAAAAAATGAGAAAAACTGAAAAAATTAGGTTAAAAATGAGAAAAACTGAGAAAAAAATGAAAAAACAAGGAAACCGAGAAAAACTGAGAAAAATGCTGATAAAAAATTGGAAAAATGAGAAAAAATAAAAACTGAGATTAACTGAGAAAAAATACTGAGAAAAAAACTGAGAATAACAGAGAAAAACTGAGAAAAACTGAAAAAAAACTGTGAAGAAAAACTGAGAAAAAGAACTGAAACAAACTGAGAAAAACTGAGAAGAAAATCTGAGAAAGACAGAGCAGAAAAACTGAGAAAAAAAATTATTAAAAAAAACTGAGAATAAAAACGAAGAACTGAGAAGAAAAACTGAGAAAAAAACTGACCAGAAAAGCTGAGAAGAAAAACTGCAGAAAAACTTAGAAAAAATCTGAAAGGAACTGAGAAAGAAAATTAAGAAAAACTGAGAAAAATGGACAGAAAATAACCAAGAAAAATTGAAAAAGAAGAAAACTCTGAGAAAAAATAAGAAAAAATGAGAAAAAACGAGAAAAACTGAGAAAAACTAACAAAAGGTGAGAAAAGATGAGAAAAAATGAGAAAATATGAGAAAAACTGTGAAAAAATGAGGTAAAAATGAGAAAAACTGAGAGAAAATTGAAAAAACATGTAAACTGAGAAAAATTGAGAAAAAGCTGATAACAATTTGGAAAAATGTGAAAAAATGAGAAAAACTGAGAATAACTGAGAAAAAATACTGAGAAAAAACTGAAAATAACAGAGAAAATCTGAGAATAACTGAAAAAAACTGAGAAGAAAAACTGAGAAAAAAATCTATTAAAAAAAACTGAGAAGAAAACGAAGAACTGAGAAGAAAAACTGAGGGAAAAAACTGACCAGAAAAGCTGAGAAGATAAACTGAGCATAAAAACTTAGAAAAAATCTGAAAAAAATTAGAAAGAAAATTAAGAGAAACTGAGAAAAATGGACAGAAAATAACTAAGAAAAACTGAAAAAGAAGAAAAAACTGAGAAAAAATGAGAAAAACTGAGAAAAACTGACAAAAGGTGAGAAAAGATGAGAAAAAATGAGAAAATATGAGAAAAACTGTGAATAAATGAGGTAAAAATGAGAAAAACTGAGAGAAAATTGAAAAAACAAGTAAACTGAGAAAAACTGAGAAAAAGCTGATAAAAATTTGGAAAAATGTGAAAAAATGAGAAAAACTGAAAAAATTAGGTTAAAAATGAGAAAAACTGAGAAAAAAATGAAAAAACAAGGAAACCGAGAAAAACTGAGAAAAATGCTGATAAAAAATTGGAAAAATGAGAAAAAATAAAAACTGAGATTAACTGAGAAAAAATACTGAGAAAAAAACTGAGAATAACTGAGAGAAAAACTGAGAAAAACTGAAAAACACTGTGAAGAAAAACTGAGAAAAAGAACTGAAACAAATTGAGAAAAACTGAGAAGAAAATCTGAGAAAGACAGAGCAGAAAAACTGAGAAAAAAAATTATTAATAAAACTGAGAATAAAAACGAAGAACTGAGAAGAAAAACTGAGAAAAAAACTGACCAGAAAAGCTGAGAAGATAAACTGCAGAAAAACTTAGAAAAAATCTGAGAGGAACTGAGAAAGAAAATTAAGAAAAACTGAGAAAAATGGACAGAAAATAACCAAGAAAAATTGAAAAAGAAGAAAACACTGAGAAAAAATGAGAAAAAATGAGAAAAAACGAGAAAAACTGAGAAAAACTGACAAAAGGTGAGAAAAGATGTGAAAAAATGAGGTAAAAATGAGAAAAACTGCGAGAAAATTGAAAAAACAAGTAAACTGAGAAAAACTGAGAAAAAGCTGGTAAAAATTTGGAAAAATGTGAAAAAATGAGAAAAACTGAGAATAACTGAGAAAAAATACTGAGAAAAAACTGAAAATAACAGAGGAAAATCTGAGAATAACTGAAAAAAACTGAGAAGAAAAACTGAGAAAAAGAACTGAAACAAACTGAGAAAAACTGAGAAGAAAATCTGAGAAAGACAGAGCAGAAAAACTGAGAAAAAAAATTATTAAAAAAAACTGAGAATAAAAACGAAGAACTGAGAAGAAAAACTGAGAAAAAAACTGACCAGAAAAGCTGAGAAGATAAACTGCAGAAAAACTTAGAAAAAATCTGAAAGGAACTGAGAAAGAAAATTAAGAAAAACTGAGAAAAATGGACAGAAAATAACCAAGAAAAATTGAAAAAGAAGAAAACTCTGAGAAAAAATAAGAAAAAATGAGAAAAAACGAGAAAAACTGAGAAAAACTAACAAAAGGTGAGAAAAGATGAGAAAAAATGAGAAAATATGAGAAAAACTGTGAAAAAATGAGGTAAAAATGAGAAAAACTGAGAGAAAATTGAAAAAACATGTAAACTGAGAAAAATTGAGAAAAAGCTGATAAAAATTTGGAAAAATGTGAAAAAATGAGAAAAACTGAGAATAACTGAGAAAAAATACTGAGAAAAAACTGAAAATAACAGAGAAAATCTGAGAATAACTGAAAAAAACTGAGAAGAAAAACTGAGAAAAAAATCTGGAAAAAACAGAAAAACTGAGAAGAAAATATGAGAAAAACTGAGCAGAAAAACTGAGAAAAAAATCTATTAAAAAAAACTGAGAAGAAAACAAAGAACTGAGAAGAAAAACTGAGGAAAAAAACTGACCAGAAAAGCTGAGAAGATAAACTGAGCATAAAAACTTAGAGAAAATCTGAAAGAAACTGAGAAAGAAAATTAAGAAAAACTGAGAAAAATGGACAGAAAATAACCAAGAAAAATTGAAAAAGAAGAAAACACTGAGAAAAAATGAGAAAAACTGAGAAAAACTGACAAAAGGTGAGAAAAGGTGAGAAAAATGACAAAATATGAGAAAAACTGTGAAAAAATGAGTTAAAAATGAGAAAAACTGAGAAAAACTGAGAATAACTGAGAGAAAAACTGAGAAAAACTGAAAAAAACTGTGAAGAAAAACTGAGAAAAAGAACTGAAACAAACTGAGAAAAACTGAGAAGAAAATCTGAGAAAGACAGAGCAGAAAAACTGAGAAAAAAAATTATTAATAAAACTGAGAATAAAAACGAAGAACTGAGAAGAAAAACTGAGAAAAAAACTGACCAGAAAAGCTGAGAAGATAAACTGCAGAAAAACTTAGAAAAAATCTGAAAGGAACTGAGAAAGAAAATTAAGAAAAACTGAGAAAAATGGACAGAAAATAACCAAGAAAAATTGAAAAAGAAGAAAACACTGAGAAAAAATGAGAAAAAATGAGAAAAAACGAGAAAAACTGAGAAAAACTGACAAAAGGTGAGAAAAGATGAGAAAAAATGAGAAAATATGAGAAAAACTGTGAAAAAATGAGGTAAAAATGAGAAAAACTGAGGGAAAATTGAAAAAACATGTAAACTGAGAAAAACTGAGAAAAAGCTGATAAAAATTTGGAAAAATGTGAAAAAATGAGAAAAACTGAGAATAACTGAGAAAAAATACTGAGAAAAAACTGAAAATAACAGAGAAAATCTGAGAAAAACTGAAAAAAACTGTGAAGAAAAACTGAGAAAAAGAACTGAAACAAACTGAGAAAAACTGAGAAGAAAATCTGAGAAAGACAGAGCAGAAAAACTGAGAAAAAAAATTATTAAAAAAACTGAGGATAAAAACGAAGAACTGAGAAGAAAAACTGAGAAAAAAACTGACCAGAAAAGCTGAGAAGATAAACTGCAGAAAAACTTAGAAAAAATCTGAAAGAAACTGAGAAAGAAAATTAAGAAAAACTGAGAAAAATGGACAGAAAATAACCAAGAAAAATTGAAAAAGAAGAAAACACTGAGAAAAAATGAGAAAAAATGAGAAAAAACGAGAAAAACTGAGAAAAACTGACAAAAGGTGAGAAAAGATGAGAAAAAATGAGAAAATATGAGAAAAACTGTGAAAAAATGAGGTAAAAATGAGAAAAACTGAGAAAATTGAAAAAACAAGTAAACTGAGAAAAACTGAGAAAAAGCTGAAAAAAATTTGGAAAAATGTGAAAAAATGAGAAAAACTGAAAAAATTAGGTTAAAAATGAGAAAAACTGAGAAAAAAATGAAAAAACAAGGAAACCGAGAAAAACTGAGAAAAATGCTGATAAAAAATTGGAAAAATGAGAAAAAATAAAAACTGAGATTAACTGAGAAAAAATACTGAGAAAAAAACTGAGAATAACAGAGAAAAACTGAGAAAAACTGAAAAAAAACTGTGAAGAAAAACTGAGAAAAAGAACTGAAACAAACTGAGAAAAACTGAGAAGAAAATCTGAGAAAGACAGAGCAGAAAAACTGAGAAAAAAAATTATTAAAAAAAACTGAGAATAAAAACGAAGAACTGAGAAGAAAAACTGAGAAAAAAACTGACCAGAAAAGCTGAGAAGAAAAACTGCAGAAAAACTTAGAAAAAATCTGAAAGGAACTGAGAAAGAAAATTAAGAAAAACTGAGAAAAATGGACAGAAAATAACCAAGAAAAATTGAAAAAGAAGAAAACTCTGAGAAAAAATAAGAAAAAATGAGAAAAAACGAGAAAAACTGAGAAAAACTAACAAAAGGTGAGAAAAGATGAGAAAAAATGAGAAAATATGAGAAAAACTGTGAAAAAATGAGGTAAAAATGAGAAAAACTGAGAGAAAATTGAAAAAACATGTAAACTGAGAAAAATTGAGAAAAAGCTGATAACAATTTGGAAAAATGTGAAAAAATGAGAAAAACTGAGAATAACTGAGAAAAAATACTGAGAAAAAACTGAAAATAACAGAGAAAATCTGAGAATAACTGAAAAAAACTGAGAAGAAAAACTGAGAAAAAAATCTATTAAAAAAAACTGAGAAGAAAACGAAGAACTGAGAAGAAAAACTGAGGGAAAAAACTGACCAGAAAAGCTGAGAAGATAAACTGAGCATAAAAACTTAGAAAAAATCTGAAAAAAATTAGAAAGAAAATTAAGAGAAACTGAGAAAAATGGACAGAAAATAACTAAGAAAAACTGAAAAAGAAGAAAAAACTGAGAAAAAATGAGAAAAACTGAGAAAAACTGACAAAAGGTGAGAAAAGATGAGAAAAAATGAGAAAATATGAGAAAAACTGTGAATAAATGAGGTAAAAATGAGAAAAACTGAGAGAAAATTGAAAAAACAAGTAAACTGAGAAAAACTGAGAAAAAGCTGATAAAAATTTGGAAAAATGTGAAAAAATGAGAAAAACTGAAAAAATTAGGTTAAAAATGAGAAAAACTGAGAAAAAAATGAAAAAACAAGGAAACCGAGAAAAACTGAGAAAAATGCTGATAAAAAATTGGAAAAATGAGAAAAAATAAAAACTGAGATTAACTGAGAAAAAATACTGAGAAAAAAACTGAGAATAACTGAGAGAAAAACTGAGAAAAACTGAAAAACACTGTGAAGAAAAACTGAGAAAAAGAACTGAAACAAATTGAGAAAAACTGAGAAGAAAATCTGAGAAAGACAGAGCAGAAAAACTGAGAAAAAAAATTATTAATAAAACTGAGAATAAAAACGAAGAACTGAGAAGAAAAACTGAGAAAAAAACTGACCAGAAAAGCTGAGAAGATAAACTGCAGAAAAACTTAGAAAAAATCTGAGAGGAACTGAGAAAGAAAATTAAGAAAAACTGAGAAAAATGGACAGAAAATAACCAAGAAAAATTGAAAAAGAAGAAAACACTGAGAAAAAATGAGAAAAAATGAGAAAAAACGAGAAAAACTGAGAAAAACTGACAAAAGGTGAGAAAAGATGTGAAAAAATGAGGTAAAAATGAGAAAAACTGCGAGAAAATTGAAAAAACATGTAAACTGAGAAAAATTGAGAAAAAGCTGATAAAAATTTGGAAAAATGTGAAAAAATGAGAAAAACTGAGAATAACTGAGAAAAAATACTGAGAAAAAACTGAAAATAACAGAGAAAATCTGAGAATAACTGAAAAAAACTGAGAAGAAAAACTGAGAAAAAAATCTGGAAAAAACAGAAAAACTGAGAAGAAAATATGAGAAAAACTGAGCAGAAAAACTGAGAAAAAAATCTATTAAAAAAAACTGAGAAGAAAACAAAGAACTGAGAAGAAAAACTGAGGAAAAAAACTGACCAGAAAAGCTGAGAAGATAAACTGAGCATAAAAACTTAGAGAAAATCTGAAAGAAACTGAGAAAGAAAATTAAGAAAAACTGAGAAAAATGGACAGAAAATAACCAAGAAAAATTGAAAAAGAAGAAAACACTGAGAAAAAATGAGAAAAACTGAGAAAAACTGACAAAAGGTGAGAAAAGGTGAGAAAAATGACAAAATATGAGAAAAACTGTGAAAAAATGAGTTAAAAATGAGAAAAACTGAGAAAAACTGAGAATAACTGAGAGAAAAACTGAGAAAAACTGAAAAAAACTGTGAAGAAAAACTGAGAAAAAGAACTGAAACAAACTGAGAAAAACTGAGAAGAAAATCTGAGAAAGACAGAGCAGAAAAACTGAGAAAAAAAATTATTAATAAAACTGAGAATAAAAACGAAGAACTGAGAAGAAAAACTGAGAAAAAAACTGACCAGAAAAGCTGAGAAGATAAACTGCAGAAAAACTTAGAAAAAATCTGAAAGGAACTGAGAAAGAAAATTAAGAAAAACTGAGAAAAATGGACAGAAAATAACCAAGAAAAATTGAAAAAGAAGAAAACACTGAGAAAAAATGAGAAAAAATGAGAAAAAACGAGAAAAACTGAGAAAAACTGACAAAAGGTGAGAAAAGATGAGAAAAAATGAGAAAATATGAGAAAAACTGTGAAAAAATGAGGTAAAAATGAGAAAAACTGAGGGAAAATTGAAAAAACATGTAAACTGAGAAAAACTGAGAAAAAGCTGATAAAAATTTGGAAAAATGTGAAAAAATGAGAAAAACTGAGAATAACTGAGAAAAAATACTGAGAAAAAACTGAAAATAACAGAGAAAATCTGAGAAAAACTGAAAAAAACTGTGAAGAAAAACTGAGAAAAAGAACTGAAACAAACTGAGAAAAACTGAGAAGAAAATCTGAGAAAGACAGAGCAGAAAAACTGAGAAAAAAAATTATTAAAAAAACTGAGGATAAAAACGAAGAACTGAGAAGAAAAACTGAGAAAAAAACTGACCAGAAAAGCTGAGAAGATAAACTGCAGAAAAACTTAGAAAAAATCTGAAAGAAACTGAGAAAGAAAATTAAGAAAAACTGAGAAAAATGGACAGAAAATAACCAAGAAAAATTGAAAAAGAAGAAAACACTGAGAAAAAATGAGAAAAAATGAGAAAAAACGAGAAAAACTGAGAAAAACTGACAAAAGGTGAGAAAAGATGAGAAAAAATGAGAAAATATGAGAAAAACTGTGAAAAAATGAGGTAAAAATGAGAAAAACTGAGAAAATTGAAAAAACAAGTAAACTGAGAAAAACTGAGAAAAAGCTGAAAAAAATTTGGAAAAATGTGAAAAAATGAGAAAAACTGAAAAAATTAGGTTAAAAATGAGAAAAACTGAGAAAAAAATGAAAAAACAAGGAAACCGAGAAAAACTGAGAAAAATGCTGATAAAAAATTGGAAAAATGAGAAAAAATAAAAACTGAGATTAACTGAGAAAAAATACTGAGAAAAAAACTGAGAATAACAGAGAAAAACTGAGAAAAACTGAAAAAAAACTGTGAAGAAAAACTGAGAAAAAGAACTGAAACAAACTGAGAAAAACTGAGAAGAAAATCTGAGAAAGACAGAGCAGAAAAACTGAGAAAAAAAATTATTAAAAAAAACTGAGAATAAAAACGAAGAACTGAGAAGAAAAACTGAGAAAAAAACTGACCAGAAAAGCTGAGAAGAAAAACTGCAGAAAAACTTAGAAAAAATCTGAAAGGAACTGAGAAAGAAAATTAAGAAAAACTGAGAAAAATGGACAGAAAATAACCAAGAAAAATTGTAAAAGAAGAAAACTCTGAGAAAAAATAAGAAAAAATGAGAAAAAACGAGAAAAACTGAGAAAAACTAACAAAAGGTGAGAAAAGATGAGAAAAAATGAGAAAATATGAGAAAAACTGTGAAAAAATGAGGTAAAAATGAGAAAAACTGAGAGAAAATTGAAAAAACATGTAAACTGAGAAAAATTGAGAAAAAGCTGATAACAATTTGGAAAAATGTGAAAAAATGAGAAAAACTGAGAATAACTGAGAAAAAATACTGAGAAAAAACTGAAAATAACAGAGAAAATCTGAGAATAACTGAAAAAAACTGAGAAGAAAAACTGAGAAAAAAATCTATTAAAAAAAACTGAGAAGAAAACGAAGAACTGAGAAGAAAAACTGAGGGAAAAAACTGACCAGAAAAGCTGAGAAGATAAACTGAGCATAAAAACTTAGAAAAAATCTGAAAAAAATTAGAAAGAAAATTAAGAGAAACTGAGAAAAATGGACAGAAAATAACTAAGAAAAACTGAAAAAGAAGAAAAAACTGAGAAAAAATGAGAAAAACTGAGAAAAACTGACAAAAGGTGAGAAAAGATGAGAAAAAATGAGAAAATATGAGAAAAACTGTGAATAAATGAGGTAAAAATGAGAAAAACTGAGAGAAAATTGAAAAAACAAGTAAACTGAGAAAAACTGAGAAAAAGCTGATAAAAATTTGGAAAAATGTGAAAAAATGAGAAAAACTGAAAAAATTAGGTTAAAAATGAGAAAAACTGAGAAAAAAATGAAAAAACAAGGAAACCGAGAAAAACTGAGAAAAATGCTGATAAAAAATTGGAAAAATGAGAAAAAATAAAAACTGAGATTAACTGAGAAAAAATACTGAGAAAAAAACTGAGAATAACTGAGAGAAAAACTGAGAAAAACTGAAAAACACTGTGAAGAAAAACTGAGAAAAAGAACTGAAACAAATTGAGAAAAACTGAGAAGAAAATCTGAGAAAGACAGAGCAGAAAAACTGAGAAAAAAAATTATTAATAAAACTGAGAATAAAAACGAAGAACTGAGAAGAAAAACTGAGAAAAAAACTGACCAGAAAAGCTGAGAAGATAAACTGCAGAAAAACTTAGAAAAAATCTGAGAGGAACTGAGAAAGAAAATTAAGAAAAACTGAGAAAAATGGACAGAAAATAACCAAGAAAAATTGAAAAAGAAGAAAACACTGAGAAAAAATGAGAAAAAATGAGAAAAAACGAGAAAAACTGAGAAAAACTGACAAAAGGTGAGAAAAGATGTGAAAAAATGAGGTAAAAATGAGAAAAACTGCGAGAAAATTGAAAAAACAAGTAAACTGAGAAAAACTGAGAAAAAGCTGGTAAAAATTTGGAAAAATGTGAAAAAATGAGAAAAACTGAGAATAACTGAGAAAAAATACTGAGAAAAAACTGAAAATAACAGAGGAAAATCTGAGAATAACTGAAAAAAACTGAGAAGAAAAACTGAGAAAAAGAACTGAAACAAACTGAGAAAAACTGAGAAGAAAATCTGAGAAAGACAGAGCAGAAAAACTGAGAAAAAAAATTATTAAAAAAAACTGAGAATAAAAACGAAGAACTGAGAAGAAAAACTGAGAAAAAAACTGACCAGAAAAGCTGAGAAGATAAACTGCAGAAAAACTTAGAAAAAATCTGAAAGGAACTGAGAAAGAAAATTAAGAAAAACTGAGAAAAATGGACAGAAAATAACCAAGAAAAATTGAAAAAGAAGAAAACTCTGAGAAAAAATAAGAAAAAATGAGAAAAAACGAGAAAAACTGAGAAAAACTAACAAAAGGTGAGAAAAGATGAGAAAAAATGAGAAAATATGAGAAAAACTGTGAAAAAATGAGGTAAAAATGAGAAAAACTGAGAGAAAATTGAAAAAACATGTAAACTGAGAAAAATTGAGAAAAAGCTGATAAAAATTTGGAAAAATGTGAAAAAATGAGAAAAACTGAGAATAACTGAGAAAAAATACTGAGAAAAAACTGAAAATAACAGAGAAAATCTGAGAATAACTGAAAAAAACTGAGAAGAAAAACTGAGAAAAAAATCTGGAAAAAACAGAAAAACTGAGAAGAAAATATGAGAAAAACTGAGCAGAAAAACTGAGAAAAAAATCTATTAAAAAAAACTGAGAAGAAAACAAAGAACTGAGAAGAAAAACTGAGGAAAAAAACTGACCAGAAAAGCTGAGAAGATAAACTGAGCATAAAAACTTAGAGAAAATCTGAAAGAAACTGAGAAAGAAAATTAAGAAAAACTGAGAAAAATGGACAGAAAATAACCAAGAAAAATTGAAAAAGAAGAAAACACTGAGAAAAAATGAGAAAAACTGAGAAAAACTGACAAAAGGTGAGAAAAGGTGAGAAAAATGACAAAATATGAGAAAAACTGTGAAAAAATGAGTTAAAAATGAGAAAAACTGAGAAAAACTGAGAATAACTGAGAGAAAAACTGAGAAAAACTGAAAAAAACTGTGAAGAAAAACTGAGAAAAAGAACTGAAACAAACTGAGAAAAACTGAGAAGAAAATCTGAGAAAGACAGAGCAGAAAAACTGAGAAAAAAAATTATTAATAAAACTGAGAATAAAAACGAAGAACTGAGAAGAAAAACTGAGAAAAAAACTGACCAGAAAAGCTGAGAAGATAAACTGCAGAAAAACTTAGAAAAAATCTGAAAGGAACTGAGAAAGAAAATTAAGAAAAACTGAGAAAAATGGACAGAAAATAACCAAGAAAAATTGAAAAAGAAGAAAACACTGAGAAAAAATGAGAAAAAATGAGAAAAAACGAGAAAAACTGAGAAAAACTGACAAAAGGTGAGAAAAGATGAGAAAAAATGAGAAAATATGAGAAAAACTGTGAAAAAATGAGGTAAAAATGAGAAAAACTGAGGGAAAATTGAAAAAACATGTAAACTGAGAAAAACTGAGAAAAAGCTGATAAAAATTTGGAAAAATGTGAAAAAATGAGAAAAACTGAGAATAACTGAGAAAAAATACTGAGAAAAAACTGAAAATAACAGAGAAAATCTGAGAAAAACTGAAAAAAACTGTGAAGAAAAACTGAGAAAAAGAACTGAAACAAACTGAGAAAAACTGAGAAGAAAATCTGAGAAAGACAGAGCAGAAAAACTGAGAAAAAAAATTATTAAAAAAACTGAGGATAAAAACGAAGAACTGAGAAGAAAAACTGAGAAAAAAACTGACCAGAAAAGCTGAGAAGATAAACTGCAGAAAAACTTAGAAAAAATCTGAAAGAAACTGAGAAAGAAAATTAAGAAAAACTGAGAAAAATGGACAGAAAATAACCAAGAAAAATTGAAAAAGAAGAAAACACTGAGAAAAAATGAGAAAAAATGAGAAAAAACGAGAAAAACTGAGAAAAACTGACAAAAGGTGAGAAAAGATGAGAAAAAATGAGAAAATATGAGAAAAACTGTGAAAAAATGAGGTAAAAATGAGAAAAACTGAGAAAATTGAAAAAACAAGTAAACTGAGAAAAACTGAGAAAAAGCTGAAAAAAATTTGGAAAAATGTGAAAAAATGAGAAAAACTGAAAAAATTAGGTTAAAAATGAGAAAAACTGAGAAAAAAATGAAAAAACAAGGAAACCGAGAAAAACTGAGAAAAATGCTGATAAAAAATTGGAAAAATGAGAAAAAATAAAAACTGAGATTAACTGAGAAAAAATACTGAGAAAAAAACTGAGAATAACAGAGAAAAACTGAGAAAAACTGAAAAAAAACTGTGAAGAAAAACTGAGAAAAAGAACTGAAACAAACTGAGAAAAACTGAGAAGAAAATCTGAGAAAGACAGAGCAGAAAAACTGAGAAAAAAAATTATTAAAAAAAACTGAGAATAAAAACGAAGAACTGAGAAGAAAAACTGAGAAAAAAACTGACCAGAAAAGCTGAGAAGAAAAACTGCAGAAAAACTTAGAAAAAATCTGAAAGGAACTGAGAAAGAAAATTAAGAAAAACTGAGAAAAATGGACAGAAAATAACCAAGAAAAATTGAAAAAGAAGAAAACTCTGAGAAAAAATAAGAAAAAATGAGAAAAAACGAGAAAAACTGAGAAAAACTAACAAAAGGTGAGAAAAGATGAGAAAAAATGAGAAAATATGAGAAAAACTGTGAAAAAATGAGGTAAAAATGAGAAAAACTGAGAGAAAATTGAAAAAACATGTAAACTGAGAAAAATTGAGAAAAAGCTGATAACAATTTGGAAAAATGTGAAAAAATGAGAAAAACTGAGAATAACTGAGAAAAAATACTGAGAAAAAACTGAAAATAACAGAGAAAATCTGAGAATAACTGAAAAAAACTGAGAAGAAAAACTGAGAAAAAAATCTATTAAAAAAAACTGAGAAGAAAACGAAGAACTGAGAAGAAAAACTGAGGGAAAAAACTGACCAGAAAAGCTGAGAAGATAAACTGAGCATAAAAACTTAGAAAAAATCTGAAAAAAATTAGAAAGAAAATTAAGAGAAACTGAGAAAAATGGACAGAAAATAACTAAGAAAAACTGAAAAAGAAGAAAAAACTGAGAAAAAATGAGAAAAACTGAGAAAAACTGACAAAAGGTGAGAAAAGATGAGAAAAAATGAGAAAATATGAGAAAAACTGTGAATAAATGAGGTAAAAATGAGAAAAACTGAGAGAAAATTGAAAAAACAAGTAAACTGAGAAAAACTGAGAAAAAGCTGATAAAAATTTGGAAAAATGTGAAAAAATGAGAAAAACTGAAAAAATTAGGTTAAAAATGAGAAAAACTGAGAAAAAAATGAAAAAACAAGGAAACCGAGAAAAACTGAGAAAAATGCTGATAAAAAATTGGAAAAATGAGAAAAAATAAAAACTGAGATTAACTGAGAAAAAATACTGAGAAAAAAACTGAGAATAACTGAGAGAAAAACTGAGAAAAACTGAAAAACACTGTGAAGAAAAACTGAGAAAAAGAACTGAAACAAATTGAGAAAAACTGAGAAGAAAATCTGAGAAAGACAGAGCAGAAAAACTGAGAAAAAAAATTATTAATAAAACTGAGAATAAAAACGAAGAACTGAGAAGAAAAACTGAGAAAAAAACTGACCAGAAAAGCTGAGAAGATAAACTGCAGAAAAACTTAGAAAAAATCTGAGAGGAACTGAGAAAGAAAATTAAGAAAAACTGAGAAAAATGGACAGAAAATAACCAAGAAAAATTGAAAAAGAAGAAAACACTGAGAAAAAATGAGAAAAAATGAGAAAAAACGAGAAAAACTGAGAAAAACTGACAAAAGGTGAGAAAAGATGTGAAAAAATGAGGTAAAAATGAGAAAAACTGCGAGAAAATTGAAAAAACAAGTAAACTGAGAAAAACTGAGAAAAAGCTGGTAAAAATTTGGAAAAATGTGAAAAAATGAGAAAAACTGAGAATAACTGAGAAAAAATACTGAGAAAAAACTGAAAATAACAGAGGAAAATCTGAGAATAACTGAAAAAAACTGAGAAGAAAAACTGAGAAAAAGAACTGAAACAAACTGAGAAAAACTGAGAAGAAAATCTGAGAAAGACAGAGCAGAAAAACTGAGAAAAAAAATTATTAAAAAAAACTGAGTATAAAAACGAAGAACTGAGAAGAAAAACTGAGAAAAAAACTGACCAGAAAAGCTGAGAAGATAAACTGCAGAAAAACTTAGAAAAAATCTGAAAGGAACTGAGAAAGAAAATTAAGAAAAACTGAGAAAAATGGACAGAAAATAACCAAGAAAAATTGAAAAAGAAGAAAACTCTGAGAAAAAATAAGAAAAAATGAGAAAAAACGAGAAAAACTGAGAAAAACTAACAAAAGGTGAGAAAAGATGAGAAAAAATGAGAAAATATGAGAAAAACTGTGAAAAAATGAGGTAAAAATGAGAAAAACTGAGAGAAAATTGAAAAAACATGTAAACTGAGAAAAATTGAGAAAAAGCTGATAAAAATTTGGAAAAATGTGAAAAAATGAGAAAAACTGAGAATAACTGAGAAAAAATACTGAGAAAAAACTGAAAATAACAGAGAAAATCTGAGAATAACTGAAAAAAACTGAGAAGAAAAACTGAGAAAAAAATCTGGAAAAAACAGAAAAACTGAGAAGAAAATATGAGAAAAACTGAGCAGAAAAACTGAGAAAAAAATCTATTAAAAAAAACTGAGAAGAAAACAAAGAACTGAGAAGAAAAACTGAGGAAAAAAACTGACCAGAAAAGCTGAGAAGATAAACTGAGCATAAAAACTTAGAGAAAATCTGAAAGAAACTGAGAAAGAAAATTAAGAAAAACTGAGAAAAATGGACAGAAAATAACCAAGAAAAATTGAAAAAGAAGAAAACACTGAGAAAAAATGAGAAAAACTGAGAAAAACTGACAAAAGGTGAGAAAAGGTGAGAAAAATGACAAAATATGAGAAAAACTGTGAAAAAATGAGTTAAAAATGAGAAAAACTGAGAAAAACTGAGAATAACTGAGAGAAAAACTGAGAAAAACTGAAAAAAACTGTGAAGAAAAACTGAGAAAAAGAACTGAAACAAACTGAGAAAAACTGAGAAGAAAATCTGAGAAAGACAGAGCAGAAAAACTGAGAAAAAAAATTATTAAAAAAACTGAGAATAAAAACGAATAACTGAGAAGAAAAACTGAGAAAAAAACTGACCAGAAAAGCTGAGAAGATAAACTGCAGAAAAACTTAGAAAAAATCTGAAAGAAACTGAGAAAGAAAATTAAGAAAAACTGAGAAAAATGGACAGAAAATAACCAAGAAAAATTGAAAAAGAAGAAAACACTGAGAAAAAAATGAGAAAAAATGAGAAAAAACGAGAAAAACTGAGAAAAACTGACAAAAGGTGAGAAAAGATGAGAAAAAATGAGAAAATATGAGAAAAACTGTGAATAAATGAGGTAAAAATGAGAAAAACTGAGAGAAAATTGAAAAAACAAGTAAACTGAGAAAAACTGAGAAAAAGCTGATAAAAATTTGGAAAAATGTGAAAAAATGAGAAAAACTGAAAAAATTAGGTTAAAAATGAGAAAAACTGAGAAAAAAATGAAAAAACAAGGAAACCGAGAAAAACTGAGAAAAATGCTGATAAAAAATTGGAAAAATGAGAAAAAATAAAAACTGAGATTAACTGAGAAAAAATACTGAGAAAAAAACTGAGAATAACTGAGAGAAAAACTGAGAAAAACTGAAAAACACTGTGAAGAAAAACTGAGAAAAAGAACTGAAACAAATTGAGAAAAACTGAGAAGAAAATCTGAGAAAGACAGAGCAGAAAAACTGAGAAAAAAAATTATTAATAAAACTGAGAATAAAAACGAAGAACTGAGAAGAAAAACTGAGAAAAAAACTGACCAGAAAAGCTGAGAAGATAAACTGCAGAAAAACTTAGAAAAAATCTGAGAGGAACTGAGAAAGAAAATTAAGAAAAACTGAGAAAAATGGACAGAAAATAACCAAGAAAAATTGAAAAAGAAGAAAACACTGAGAAAAAATGAGAAAAAATGAGAAAAAACGAGAAAAACTGAGAAAAACTGACAAAAGGTGAGAAAAGATGAGAAAAAATGAGAAAATATGAGAAAAACTGTGAAAAAATGAGGTAAAAATGAGAAAAACTGAGAGAAAATTGAAAAAACATGTAAACTGAGAAAAACTGAGAAAAAGCTGATAAAAATTTGGAAAAATGTGAAAAAATGAGAAAAACTGAGAATAACTGAGAAAAAATACTGAGAAAAAACTGAAAATAACAGAGAAAATCTGAGAAAAACTGAAAAAAACTGTGAAGAAAAACTGAGAAAAAGAACTGAAACAAACTGAGAAAAACTGAGAAGAAAATCTGAGAAAGACAGAGCAGAAAAACTGAGAAAAAAAATTATTGAAAAAACTGAGAATAAAAACGAAGAACTGAGAAGAAAAACTGAGAAAAAAACTGACCAGAAAAGCTGAGAAGATAAACTGCAGAAAAACTTAGAAAAAATCTGAAAGAAACTGAGAAAGAAAATTAAGAAAAACTGAGAAAAATGGACAGAAAATAACCAAGAAAAATTGAAAAAGAAGAAAACACTGAGAAAAAATGAGAAAAAATGAGAAAAAACGAGAAAAACTGAGAAAAACTGACAAAAGGTGAGAAAAGATGAGAAAAAATGAGAAAATATGAGAAAAACTGTGAAAAAATGAGGTAAAAATGAGAAAAACTGAGAGAAAATTGAAAAAACATGTAAACTGAGAAAAACTGAGAAAAAGCTGATAAAAATTTGGAAAAATGTGAAAAAATGAGAAAAACTGAGAATAACTGAGAAAAAATACTGAGAAAAAACTGAAAATAACAGAGAAAATCTGAGAAAAACTGAAAAAAACTGAAGAAAAACTGAGAAAAAGAACTGAAACAAACTGAGAAAAACTGAGAAGAAAATCTGAGAAAGACAGAGCAGAAAAACTGAGAAAAAAAATTATTAAAAAAACTGAGAATAAAAACGAAGAACTGAGAAGAAAAACTGAGAAAAAAACTGACCAGAAAAGCTGAGAAGATAAACTGCAGAAAAACTTAGAAAAAATCTGAAAGAAACTGAGAAAGAAAATTAAGAAAAACTGAGAAAAATGGACAGAAAATAACCAAGAAAAATTGAAAAAGAAGAAAACACTGAGAAAAAATGAGAAAAAATGAGAAAAAACGAGAAAAACTGAGAAAAACTGACAAAAGGTGAGAAAAGATGAGAAAAAATGAGAAAATATGAGAAAAACTGTGAAAAAATGAGGTAAAAATGAGAAAAACTGAGAAAATTGAAAAAACAAGTAAACGGAGAAAAACTGAGAAAAAGCTGATAAAAATTTGGAAAAATGTGAAAAAATGAGAAAAACTGAAAAAATTAGGTTAAAAATGAGAAAAACTGAGAAAAAAATGAAAAAACAAGGAAACCGAGAAAAACTGAGAAAAAGCTGATAAAAAATTGGAAAAATGTGAAAAAATGAGAAAAACTGAAAAAATTAGGTTAAAAATGAGAAAAACTGAGAAAAAAATGAAAAAACAAGGAAACCGAGAAAAACTGAGAAAAATGCTGAAAAAAATTGGAAAAATGAGAAAAAATAAAAACTGAGAATAACTGAGAAAAAATACTGAGAAAAAAACTGAGAATAACTGAGAGAAAAACTGAGAAAAACTGAAAAAAACTGTGAAGAAAAACTGAGAAAAAGAACTGAAACAAACTGAGAAAAACTGAGAAGAAAATCTGAGAAAGACAGAGCAGAAAAACTGAGAAAAAAAATTATTAAAAAAACTGAGAATAAAAACGAAGAACTGAGAAGAAAAACTGAGAAAAAAACTGACCAGAAAAGCTGAGAAGATAAACTGCAGAAAAACTTAGAAAAAATCTGAAAGGAACTGAGAAAGAAAATTAAGAAAAACTGAGAAAAATGGACAGAAAATAACCAAGAAAAATTGAAAAAGAAGAAAACACTGAGAAAAAAATGAGAAAAAATGAGAAAAAACGAGAAAAACTGAGAAAAACTGACAAAAGGTGAGAAAAGATGAGAAAAAATGAGAAAATATGAGAAAAACTGTGAAAAAATGAGGTAAAAATGAGAAAAACTGAGAGAAAATTGAAAAAACATGTAAACTGAGAAAAACTGAGAAAAAGCTGATAAAAATTTGGAAAAATGTGAAAAAATGAGAAAAACTGAGAATAACTGAGAAAAAATACTGAGAAAAAACTGAAAATAACAGAGAAAATCTGAGAAAAACTGAAAAAAACTGTGAAGAAAAACTGAGAAAAAGAACTGAAACAAACTGAGAAAAACTGAGAAGAAAATCTGAGAAAGACAGAGCAGAAAAACTGAGAAAAAAAATTATTGAAAAAACTGAGAATAAAAACGAAGAACTGAGAAGAAAAACTGAGAAAAAAACTGACCAGAAAAGCTGAGAAGATAAACTGCAGAAAAACTTAGAAAAAATCTGAAAGAAACTGAGAAAGAAAATTAAGAAAAACTGAGAAAAATGGACAGAAAATAACCAAGAAAAATTGAAAAAGAAGAAAACACTGAGAAAAAATGAGAAAAAATGAGAAAAAACGAGAAAAACTGAGAAAAACTGACAAAAGGTGAGAAAAGATGAGAAAAAATGAGAAAATATGAGAAAAACTGTGAAAAAATGAGGTAAAAATGAGAAAAACTGAGAAAATTGAAAAAACAAGTAAACTGAGAAAAACTGAGAAAAAGCTGATAAAAATTTGGAAAAATGTGAAAAAATGAGAAAAACTGAAAAAATTAGGTTAAAAATGAGAAAAACTGAGAAAAAAATGAAAAAAACAAGGAAACCGAGAAAAACTGAGAAAAATGCTGATAAAAAATTGGAAAAATGAGAAAAAATAAAAACTGAGATTAACTGAGAAAAAATACTGAGAAAAAAACTGAGAATAACAGAGAAAAACTGAGAAAAACTGAAAAAAACTGTGAAGAAAAACTGAGAAAAAGAACTGAAACAAACTGAGAAAAACTGAGAAGAAAATCTGAGAAAGACAGAGCAGAAAAACTGAGAAAAAAAATTATTAAAAAAAACTGAGAATAAAAACGAAGAACTGAGAAGAAAAACTGAGAAAAAAACTGACCAGAAAAGCTGAGAAGATAAACTGAGCATAAAAACTTAGAAAAAATCTGAAAGAAACTGAGAAAGAAAATTAAGAAAAACTGAGAAAAATGGACAGAAAATAACCAAGAAAAATTGAAAAAGAAGAAAACACTGAGAAAAAATGAGAAAAACTGAGAAAAACTGACAAAAGGTGAGAAAAGGTGAGAAAAATGACAAAATATGAGAAAAACTGTGAAAAAATGAGTTAAAAATGAGAAAAACTGAGAAAAACTGAGAATAACTGAGAGAAAAACTGAGAAAAACTGAAAAAAACTGTGAAGAAAAACTGAGAAAAAGAACTGAAACAAATTGAGAAAAACTGAGCAGAAAATCTGAGAAAGACAGAGCAGAAAAACTGAGAAAAAAAATTATTAATAAAACTGAGAATAAAAACGAAGAACTGAGAAGAAAAACTGAGAAAAAAACTGACCAGAAAAGCTGAGAAGATAAACTGCAGAAAAACTTAGAAAAAATCTGAAAGGAACTGAGAAAGAAAATTAAGAAAAACTGAGAAAAATGGACAGAAAATAACCAAGAAAAATTGAAAAAGAAGAAAACACTGAGAAAAAATGAGAAAAAATGAGAAAAAACGAGAAAAACTGAGAAAAACTGACAAAAGGTGAGAAAAGATGAGAAAAAATGAGAAAATATGAGAAAAACTGTGAAAAAATGAGGTAAAAATGAGAAAAACTGAGAGAAAATTGAAAAAACATGTAAACTGAGAAAAACTGAGAAAAAGCTGATAACAATTTGGAAAAATGTGAAAAAATGAGAAAAACTGAGAATAACTGAGAAAAAATACTGAGAAAAAACTGAAAATAACAGAGAAAATCTGAGAAAAACTGAAAAAAACTGAAGAAAAACTGAGAAAAAGAACTGAAACAAACTGAGAAAAACTGAGAAGAAAATCTGAGAAAGACAGAGCAGAAAAACTGAGAAAAAAAATTATTAAAAAAACTGAGAATAAAAACGAAGAACTGAGAAGAAAAACTGAGAAAAAAACTGACCAGAAAAGCTGAGAAGATAAACTGCAGAAAAACTTAGAAAAAATCTGAAAGAAACTGAGAAAGAAAATTAAGAAAAACTGAGAAAAATGGACAGAAAATAACCAAGAAAAATTGAAAAAGAAGAAAACACTGAGAAAAAATGAGAAAAAATGAGAAAAAACGAGAAAAACTGAGAAAAACTGACAAAAGGTGAGAAAAGATGAGAAAAAATGAGAAAATATGAGAAAAACTGTGAAAAAATGAGGTAAAAATGAGAAAAACTGAGAAAATTGAAAAAACAAGTAAACGGAGAAAAACTGAGAAAAAGCTGATAAAAATTTGGAAAAATGTGAAAAAATGAGAAAAACTGAAAAAATTAGGTTAAAAATGAGAAAAACTGAGAAAAAAATGAAAAAACAAGGAAACCGAGAAAAACTGAGAAAAAGCTGATAAAAAATTGGAAAAATGTGAAAAAATGAGAAAAACTGAAAAAATTAGGTTAAAAATGAGAAAAACTGAGAAAAAAATGAAAAAACAAGGAAACCGAGAAAAACTGAGAAAAATGCTGAAAAAAATTGGAAAAATGAGAAAAAATAAAAACTGAGAATAACTGAGAAAAAATACTGAGAAAAAAACTGAGAATAACTGAGAGAAAAACTGAGAAAAACTGAAAAAAACTGTGAAGAAAAACTGAGAAAAAGAACTGAAACAAACTGAGAAAAACTGAGAAGAAAATCTGAGAAAGACAGAGCAGAAAAACTGAGAAAAAAAATTATTAAAAAAACTGAGAATAAAAACGAAGAACTGAGAAGAAAAACTGAGAAAAAAACTGACCAGAAAAGCTGAGAAGATAAACTGCAGAAAAACTTAGAAAAAATCTGAAAGGAACTGAGAAAGAAAATTAAGAAAAACTGAGAAAAATGGACAGAAAATAACCAAGAAAAATTGAAAAAGAAGAAAACACTGAGAAAAAAATGAGAAAAAATGAGAAAAAACGAGAAAAACTGAGAAAAACTGACAAAAGGTGAGAAAAGATGAGAAAAAATGAGAAAATATGAGAAAAACTGTGAAAAAATGAGGTAAAAATGAGAAAAACTGAGAGAAAATTGAAAAAACATGTAAACTGAGAAAAACTGAGAAAAAGCTGATAAAAATTTGGAAAAATGTGAAAAAATGAGAAAAACTGAGAATAACTGAGAAAAAATACTGAGAAAAAACTGAAAATAACAGAGAAAATCTGAGAAAAACTGAAAAAAACTGTGAAGAAAAACTGAGAAAAAGAACTGAAACAAACTGAGAAAAACTGAGAAGAAAATCTGAGAAAGACAGAGCAGAAAAACTGAGAAAAAAAATTATTAAAAAAACTGAGAATAAAAACGAAGAACTGAGCAGAAAAACTGAGAAAAAAACTGACCAGAAAAGCTGAGAAGATAAACTGCAGAAAAACTTAGAAAAAATCTGAAAGAAACTGAGAAAGAAAATTAAGAAAAACTGAGAAAAATGGACAGAAAATAACCAAGAAAAATTGAAAAAGAAGAAAACACTGAGAAAAAATGAGAAAAAATGAGAAAAAACGAGAAAAACTGAGAAAAACTGACAAAAGGTGAGAAAAGATGAGAAAAAATGAGAAAATATGAGAAAAACTGAAAAAATTAGGTAAAAATGAGAAAAACTGAGAAAATTGAAAAAACAAGTAAACTGAGAAAAACTGAGAAAAAGCTGATAAAAATTTGGAAAAATGTGAAAAAATGAGAAAAACTGAAAAAATTAGGTTAAAAATGAGAAAAACTGAGAAAAAAATGAAAAAACAAGGAAACCGAGAAAAACTGAGAAAAATGCTGATAAAAAATTGGAAAAATGAGAAAAAATAAAAACTGAGATTAACTGAGAAAAAATACTGAGAAAAAAACTGAGAATAACAGAGAAAAACTGAGAAAAACTGAAAAAAACTGTGAAGAAAAACTGAGAAAAAGAACTGAAACAAACTGAGAAAAACTGAGAAGAAAATCTGAGAAAGACAGAGCAGAAAAACTGAGAAAAAAAATTATTAAAAAAAACTGAGAATAAAAACGAAGAACTGAGAAGAAAAACTGAGAAAAAAACTGACCAGAAAAGCTGAGAAGATAAACTGAGCATAAAAACTTAGAAAAAATCTGAAAGAAACTGAGAAAGAAAATTAAGAAAAACTGAGAAAAATGGACAGAAAATAACCAAGAAAAATTGAAAAAGAAGAAAACACTGAGAAAAAATGAGAAAAACTGAGAAAAACTGACAAAAGGTGAGAAAAGGTGAGAAAAATGACAAAATATGAGAAAAACTGTGAAAAAATGAGTTAAAAATGAGAAAAACTGAGAAAAACTGAGAATAACTGAGAGAAAAACTGAGAAAAACTGAAAAAAACTGTGAAGAAAAACTGAGAAAAAGAACTGAAACAAATTGAGAAAAACTGAGCAGAAAATCTGAGAAAGACAGAGCAGAAAAACTGAGAAAAAAAATTATTAATAAAACTGAGAATAAAAACGAAGAACTGAGAAGAAAAACTGAGAAAAAAACTGACCAGAAAAGCTGAGAAGATAAACTGCAGAAAAACTTAGAAAAAATCTGAAAGGAACTGAGAAAGAAAATTAAGAAAAACTGAGAAAAATGGACAGAAAATAACCAAGAAAAATTGAAAAAGAAGAAAACACTGAGAAAAAATGAGAAAAAATGAGAAAAAACGAGAAAAACTGAGAAAAACTGACAAAAGGTGAGAAAAGATGAGAAAAAATGAGAAAATATGAGAAAAACTGTGAAAAAATGAGGTAAAAATGAGAAAAACTGAGAGAAAATTGAAAAAACATGTAAACTGAGAAAAACTGAGAAAAAGCTGATAAAAATTTGGAAAAATGTGAAAAAATGAGAAAAACTGAGAATAACTGAGAAAAAATACTGAGAAAAAACTGAAAATAACAGAGAAAATCTGAGAAAAACTGAAAAAAACTGAAGAAAAACTGAGAAAAAGAACTGAAACAAACTGAGAAAAACTGAGAAGAAAATCTGAGAAAGACAGAGCAGAAAAACTGAGAAAAAAAATTATTAAAAAAACTGAGAATAAAAACGAAGAACTGAGAAGAAAAACTGAGAAAAAAACTGACCAGAAAAGCTGAGAAGATAAACTGCAGAAAAACTTAGAAAAAATCTGAAAGAAACTGAGAAAGAAAATTAAGAAAAACTGAGAAAAATGGACAGAAAATAACCAAGAAAAATTGAAAAAGAAGAAAACACTGAGAAAAAATGAGAAAAAATGAGAAAAAACGAGAAAAACTGAGAAAAACTGACAAAAGGTGAGAAAAGATGAGAAAAAATGAGAAAATATGAGAAAAACTGTGAAAAAATGAGGTAAAAATGAGAAAAACTGAGAGAAAATTGAAAAAACAAGTAAACTTAGAAAAACTGAGAAAAAGCTGATAAAAATTTGGAAAAATGTGAAAAAATGAGAAAAACTGAAAAAATTAGGTTAAAAATGAGAAAAACTGAGAAAAAAATGAAAAAACAAGGAAACCGAGAAAAACTGAGAAAAAGCTGATAAAAAATTGGAAAAATGTGAAAAAATGAGAAAAACTGAAAAAATTAGGTTAAAAATGAGAAAAACTGAGAAAAAAATGAAAAAACAAGGAAACCGAGAAAAACTGAGAAAAATGCTGAAAAAAATTGGAAAAATGAGAAAAAATAAAAACTGAGAATAACTGAGAAAAAATACTGAGAAAAAAACTGAGAATAACTGAGAGAAAAACTGAGAAAAACTGAAAAAAACTGTGAAGAAAAACTGAGAAAAAGAACTGAAACAAACTGAGAAAAACTGAGAAGAAAATCTGAGAAAGACAGAGCAGAAAAACTGAGAAAAAAAATTATTAAAAAAACTGAGAATAAAAACGAAGAACTGAGAAGAAAAACTGAGAAAAAAACTGACCAGAAAAGCTGAGAAGATAAACTGCAGAAAAACTTAGAAAAAATCTGAAAGGAACTGAGAAAGAAAATTAAGAAAAACTGAGAAAAATGGACAGAAAATAACCAAGAAAAATTGAAAAAGAAGAAAACACTGAGAAAAAAATGAGAAAAAATGAGAAAAAACGAGAAAAACTGAGAAAAACTGACAAAAGGTGAGAAAAGATGAGAAAAAATGAGAAAATATGAGAAAAACTGTGAAAAAATGAGGTAAAAATGAGAAAAACTGAGAGAAAATTGAAAAAACATGTAAACTGAGAAAAACTGAGAAAAAGCTGATAAAAATTTGGAAAAATGTGAAAAAATGAGAAAAACTGAGAATAACTGAGAAAAAATACTGAGAAAAAACTGAAAATAACAGTGAAGAAAAACTGAGAAAAAGAACTGAAACAAACTGAGAAAAACTGAGAAGAAAATCTGAGAAAGACAGAGCAGAAAAACTGAGAAAAAAAATTATTAAAAAAACTGAGAATAAAAACGAAGAACTGAGCAGAAAAACTGAGAAAAAAACTGACCAGAAAAGCTGAGAAGATAAACTGCAGAAAAACTTAGAAAAAATCTGAAAGAAACTGAGAAAGAAAATTAAGAAAAACTGAGAAAAATGGACAGAAAATAACCAAGAAAAATTTAAAAAGAAGAAAACACTGAGAAAAAATTAGAAAAAATGAGAAAAAACGAGAAAAACTGAGAAAAACTGACAAAAGGTGAGAAAAGATGAGAAAAAATGAGAAAATATGAGAAAAACTGTGAAAAAATGAGGTAAAAATGAGAAAAACTGAGAGAAAATTGAAAAAACAAGTAAACTGAGAAAAACTGAGAAAAAGCTGATAAAAATTTGGAAAAATGTGAAAAAATGAGAAAAACTGAGAATAACTGAGAAAAAAATCTGGAAAAAACAGAAAAACTGAGAAGAAAATATGAGAAAAACTGAGCAGAAAAACTGAGAAAAAAATCTATTAAAAAAAACTGAGAAGAAAACGAAGAACTGAGAAGAAAAACTGAGGGAAAAAACTGACCAGAAAAGCTGAGAAGTTAAACTGAGCATAAAAACTTAGAAAAAATCTGAAAAAAATTAGAAAGAAAATTAAGAGAAACTGAGAAAAATGGACAGAAAATAACTAAGAAAAACTGAAAAAGAAGAAAAAACTGAGAAAAAATGAGAAAAACTGAGAAAAACTGACAAAAGGTGAGAAAAGGTGAGACAAATGACAAAATATGAGAAAAACTGTGAAAAAATGAGTTAAAAATGAGAAAAACTGAGAAAAACTGAGAATAACTGAGAAAAAATACTGAAAAAAAACTGAGAATAACTGAGAGAAAAACTGAGAAAAACTGAGAAGAAAAACTGAGAAACAAAACTGAAAAAAACTGAGAAAAACTGAAGAAAATCTGAGAAAAACTAAGCAGAAAAGCTGAGAAAATAAACTATTAAAAAAAACTGAGAAAAAAATCTATTTAAGAAACTGAGAATAAAAACGAAGAAGAACTGAGAAAAAAACTGAGAATAACTGAGAAAATAACAAAGAAAAACTGAAAAAGAAGAAAAAACTGAGAAAAAATGAGAAAAAATGAGAAAAACTGATAAAAACAGAAAAAGATGAGCAAAGGTGAGAAAAAATGAGAAAATATGAGAAAAACTGAAAAAATTAGGTTAAAAATGAGAAAAACTGAGAAAAAAATGAAAAAACAAGGAAACCGAGAAAAACTAAGAAAAAGCTGATAAAAAATTGGAAAAATTAGACAAATAAAAATTGAGATTAACTGAGAAAAAATACTGAGAAAAAAACTGAGAATAACTGAGAGAAAAACTGAGAAAAACTGAAAAAAACTGTGAAGAAAAACTGAGAAAAAGAACTGAAACAAACTGAGAAAAACTGAGAAGAAAATCTGAGAAAGACAGAGCAGAAAAACTGAGAAAAAAAATTATTAAAAAAACTGAGAATAAAAACGAAGAACTGAGAAGAAAAACTGAGAAAAAAAACTGACCAGAAAAGCTGAGAAGATAAACTGCAGAAAAACTTAGAAAAAATCTGAAAGAAACTGAGAAAGAAAATTAAGAAAAACTGAGAAAAATGGACAGAAAATAACCAAGAAAAATTGAAAAAGAAGAAAACACTGAGAAAAAATGAGAAAAAATGAGAAAAAACGAGAAAAACTGAGAAAAACTGACAAAAGGTGAGAAAAGATGAGAAAAAATGAGAAAATATGAGAAAAACTGTGAAAAAATGAGGTAAAAATGAGAAAAACTGAGAGAAAATTGGAAAAAACAAGTAAACTTAGAAAAACTGAGAAAAAGCTGATAAAAATTTGGAAAAATGTGAAAAAATGAGAAAAACTGAGAAAAAGCTGATAAAAATTTGGAAAAATGTGAGAAAATGAGAAAAACTGAGAATAACTGAGAAAAAATACTGAGAAAAAACTGAAAATATCAGAGAAAATCTGAGAATAACTGAAAAAAACTGAGAAGAAAAACTGAGAAAAAAATCTGGAAAAAACAGAAAAACTGAGAAGAAAATATGAGAAAAACTGAGCAGAAAAACTGAGAAAAAAATCTATTAAAAAAAACTGAGAAGAAAACGAAGAACTGAGAAGAAAAACTGAGGAAAAAAACTGACCAGAAAAGCTGAGAAGATAAACTGCAGAAAAACTTAGAAAAAATCTGAAAGGAACTGAGAAAGAAAATTAAGAAAAACTGAGAAAAATGGACAGAAAATAACCAAGAAAAATTGAAAAAGAAGAAAACACTGAGAAAAAATGAGAAAAAATGAGAAAAACGAGAAAAACTGAGAAAAACTGACAAAAGGTGAGAAAAGATGAGAAAAAATTAGAAAATATGAGAAAAACTGTGAAAAAATGAGGTAAAAATGAGAAAAACTGAGAGAAAATTGAAAAAACATGTAAACTGAGAAAAACTGAGAAAAATGCTGATAAAAAATTGGAAAAATGAGAAAAAATAAAAACTGAGATTAACTGAGAAAAAATACTGAGAAAAAAACTGAGAATAACAGAGAAAAACTGAGAAAAACTGAAAAAAACTGTGAAGAAAAACTGAGAAAAAGAACTGAAACAAACTGAGAAAAACTGAGAAGAAAATCTGAGAAAGACAGAGCAGAAAAACTGAGAAAAAAAATTATTAAAAAAAACTGAGAATAAAAACGAAGAACTGAGAAGAAAAACTGAGAAAAAAACTGACCAGAAAAGCTGAGAAGATAAACTGCAGAAAAACTTAGAAAAAATCTGAAAGGAACTGAGAAAGAAAATTAAGAAAAACTGAGAAAAATGGACAGAAAATAACCAAGAAAAATTGAAAAAGAAGAAAACTCTGAGAAAAAATAAGAAAAAATGAGAAAAAACGAGAAAAACTGAGAAAAACTAACAAAAGGTGAGAAAAGATGAGAAAAAATGAGAAAATATGAGAAAAACTGTGAGAAAATGAGGTAAAAATGAGAAAAACTGAGAGAAAATTGAAAAAACATGTAAACTGAGAAAAATTGAGAAAAAGCTGATAACAATTTGGAAAAATGTGAAAAAATGAGAAAAACTGAGAATAACTGAGAAAAAATACTGAGAAAAAACTGAAAATAACAGAGAAAATCTGAGAATAACTGAAAAAAACTGAGAAGAAAAACTGAGAAAAAAATCTGGAAAAAACAGAAAAACTGAGAAGAAAATATGAGAAAAACTGAGCAGAAAAACTGAGAAAAAAATCTGTTAAAAAAAACTGAGAAGAAAACGAAGAACTGAGAAGAAAAACTGAGGAAAAAAACTGACCAGAAAAGCTGAGAAGATAAACTGAGCATAAAAACTTAGAAAAAATCTGAAAGAAACTGAGAAAGAAAATTAAGAAAAACTGAGAAAAATGGACAGAAAATAACCAAGAAAAATTGAAAAAGAAGAAAACACTGAGAAAAAATGAGAAAAAACAAGAAAAACTGAGAAAAACTGACAAAAGGTGAGAAAAGATGAGAAAAAATGAGAAAATATGAGAAAAACTGTGAAAAAATGAGGTAAAAATGAGAAAAACTGAGAGAAAATTGAAAAAACAAGTAAACTGAGAAAAACTGAGAAAAAGCTGATAAAAATTTGGAAAAATGTGAAAAAATGAGAAAAACTGAAAAAATTAGGTTAAAAATGAGAAAAACTGAGAAAAAAATGAAAAAACAAGGAAACCGAGAAAAACTGAGAAAAATGCTGAAAAAAATTGGAAAAATGAGAAAAAATAAAAACTGAGATTAACTGAGAAAAAATACTGAGAAAAAAACTGAGAATAACTGAGAGAAAAACTGAGAAAAACTGAAAAAAACTGTGAAGAAAAACTGAGAAAAAGAACTGAAACAAACTGAGAAAAACTGAGAAGAAAATCTGAGAAAGACAGAGCAGAAAAACTGAGAAAAAAAATTATTAAAAAAACTGAGAATAAAAACGAAGAACTGAGCAGAAAAACTGAGAAAAAAACTGACCAGAAAAGCTGAGAAGATAAACTGCAGAAAAACTTAGAAAAAATCTGAAAGAAACTGAGAAAGAAAATTAAGAAAAACTGAGAAAAATGGACAGAAAATAACCAAGAAAAATTTAAAAAGAAGAAAACACTGAGAAAAAATGAGAAAAAATGAGAAAAAACGAGAAAAACTGAGAAAAACTGACAAAAGGTGAGAAAAGATGAGAAAAAATGAGAAAATATGAGAAAAACTGTGAAAAAATGAGGTAAAAATGAGAAAAACTGAGAGAAAATTGAAAAAACAAGTAAACTGAGAAAAACTGAGAAAAAGCTGATAAAAATTTGGAAAAATGTGAAAAAATGAGAAAAACTGAAAAAATTAGGTTAAAAATGAGAAAAACTGAGAAAAAAATGAAAAAACAAGGAAACCGAGAAAAACTGAGAAAAATGCTGAAAAAAATTGGAAAAATGAGAAAAAATAAAAACTGAGATTAACTGAGAAAAAATACTGAGAAAAAAACTGAGAATAACTGAGAGAAAAACTGAGAAAAACTGAAAAAAACTGTGAAGAAAAACTGAGAAAAAGAACTGAAACAAACTGAGAAAAACTGAGAAGAAAATCTGAGAAAGACAGAGCAGAAAAACTGAGAAAAAAAATTATTAAAAAAACTGAGAATAAAAACGAAGAACTGAGCAGAAAAACTGAGAAAAAAACTGACCAGAAAAGCTGAGAAGATAAACTGCAGAAAAACTTAGAAAAAATCTGAAAGAAACTGAGAAAGAAAATTAAGAAAAACTGAGAAAAATGGACAGAAAATAACCAAGAAAAATTTAAAAAGAAGAAAACACTGAGAAAAAATGAGAAAAAATGAGAAAAAACGAGAAAAACTGAGAAAAACTGACAAAAGGTGAGAAAAGATGAGAAAAAATGAGAAAATATGAGAAAAACTGTGAAAAAATGAGGTAAAAATGAGAAAAACTGAGAGAAAATTGAAAAAACAAGTAATCTGAGAAAAACTGAGAAAAAGCTGATAAAAATTTGGAAAAATGTGAAAAAATGAGAAAAACTGAGAATAACTGAGAAAAAATACTGAGAAAAAACTGAAAATAACAGAGAAAATCTGAGAATAACTGAAAAAAACAGAAGAAAAAATGAGAAAAAAATCTGGAAAAAACAGAAAAACTGAGAAGAAAATATGAGAAAAACTGAGCAGAAAAACTGAGAAAAAAATCTATTAAAAAAAACTGAGAAGAAAACAAGAACTGAGAAGAAAAACTGAGGGAAAAAACTGACCAGAAAAGCTGAGAAGATAAACTGAGCATAAAAACTTAGAAAAAATCTGAAAAAAATTAGAAAGAAAATTAAGAGAAACTGAGAAAAATGGACAGGAAATAACTAAGAAAAACTGAAAAAGAAGAAAAAACTGAGAAAAAATGAGAAAAACTGAGAAAAACTGACAAAAGGTGAGAAAAGGTGAGAAAAATGACAAAATATGAGAAAAACTGAGAAAAAATGAGTTAAAAATGAGAAAAACTGAGAAAAACTGAGAATAACTGAGAAAAAATACTGAAAAAAAACTGAGAATAACTGAGAGAAAAACTGAGAAAAACTGAGAAGAAAAACTGAGAAACAAAACTGAAAAAAACTGAGAAAAACTGAAGAAAATCTGAGAAAAACTAAGCAGAAAAGCTGAGAAAATAAACTATTAAAAAAAACTGAGAAAAAAATCTATTTAAGAAACTGAGAATAAAAACGAAGAAGAACTGAGAAAAAAACTGAGAATAACTGAGAAAATAACAAAGAAAAACTGAAAAAGAAGAAAAAACTGAGAAAAAATGAGAAAAAATGAGAAAAACTGATAAAAACAGAAAAAGATGAGCAAAGGTGAGAAAAAATGAGAAAATATGAGAAAAACTGAAATAATTAGGTTAAAAATGAGAAAAACTGAGAAAAAAATGAAAAAACAAGGAAACCGAGAAAAACTGAGAAAAAGCTGATAAAAAATTGGAAAAATTAGAAAAAATAAAAATTGAGATTAACTGAGAAAAAATACTGAGAAAAAAACTGAGAATAACAGAGAAAAACTGAGAAAAACTGAAAAAAACTGTGAAGAAAAACTGAGAAAAAGAACTGAAACAAACTGAGAAAAACTGAGAAGAAAATCTGAGAAAGACAGAGCAGAAAAACTGAGAAAAAAAATTATTAAAAAAAACTGAGAATAAAAACGAAGAACTGAGAAGAAAAACTGAGAAAAAAACTGACCAGAAAAGCTGAGAAGATAAACTGCAGAAAAACTTAGAAAAAATCTGAAAGGAACTGAGAAAGAAAATTAAGAAAAACTGAGAAAAATGGACAGAAAATAACCAAGAAAAATTGAAAAAGAAGAAAACTCTGAGAAAAAATAAGAAAAAATGAGAAAAAACGAGAAAAACTGAGAAAAACTAACAAAAGGTGAGAAAAGATGAGAAAAAATGAGAAAATATGAGAAAAACTGTGAGAAAATGAGGTAAAAATGAGAAAAACTGAGAGAAAATTGAAAAAACATGTAAACTGAGAAAAATTGAGAAAAAGCTGATAACAATTTGGAAAAATGTGAAAAAATGAGAAAAACTGAGAATAACTGAGAAAAAATACTGAGAAAAAACTGAAAATAACAGAGAAAATCTGAGAATAACTGAAAAAAACTGAGAAGAAAAACTGAGAAAAAAATCTGGAAAAAACAGAAAAACTGAGAAGAAAATATGAGAAAAACTGAGCAGAAAAACTGAGAAAAAAATCTGTTAAAAAAAACTGAGAAGAAAACGAAGAACTGAGAAGAAAAACTGAGGAAAAAAACTGACCAGAAAAGCTGAGAAGATAAACTGAGCATAAAAACTTAGAAAAAATCTGAAAGAAACTGAGAAAGAAAATTAAGAAAAACTGAGAAAAATGGACAGAAAATAACCAAGAAAAATTGAAAAAGAAGAAAACACTGAGAAAAAATGAGAAAAAACAAGAAAAACTGAGAAAAACTGACAAAAGGTGAGAAAAGATGAGAAAAAATGAGAAAATATGAGAAAAACTGTGAAAAAATGAGGTAAAAATGAGAAAAACTGAGAGAAAATTGAAAAAACAAGTAAACTGAGAAAAACTGAGAAAAAGCTGATAAAAATTTGGAAAAATGTGAAAAAATGAGAAAAACTGAAAAAATTAGGTTAAAAATGAGAAAAACTGAGAAAAAAATGAAAAAACAAGGAAACCGAGAAAAACTGAGAAAAATGCTGAAAAAAATTGGAAAAATGAGAAAAAATAAAAACTGAGATTAACTGAGAAAAAATACTGAGAAAAAAACTGAGAATAACTGAGAGAAAAACTGAGAAAAACTGAAAAAAACTGTGAAGAAAAACTGAGAAAAAGAACTGAAACAAACTGAGAAAAACTGAGAAGAAAATCTGAGAAAGACAGAGCAGAAAAACTGAGAAAAAAAATTATTAAAAAAACTGAGAATAAAAACGAAGAACTGAGCAGAAAAACTGAGAAAAAAACTGACCAGAAAAGCTGAGAAGATAAACTGCAGAAAAACTTAGAAAAAATCTGAAAGAAACTGAGAAAGAAAATTAAGAAAAACTGAGAAAAATGGACAGAAAATAACGAAGAAAAATTTAAAAAGAAGAAAACACTGAGAAAAAATGAGAAAAAATGAGAAAAAACGAGAAAAACTGAGAAAAACTGACAAAAGGTGAGAAAAGATGAGAAAAAATGAGAAAATATGAGAAAAACTGTGAAAAAATGAGGTAAAAATGAGAAAAACTGAGAGAAAATTGAAAAAACAAGTAAACTGAGAAAAACTGAGAAAAAGCTGATAAAAATTTGGAAAAATGTGAAAAAATGAGAAAAACTGAAAAAATTAGGTTAAAAATGAGAAAAACTGAGAAAAAAATGAAAAAACAAGGAAACCGAGAAAAACTGAGAAAAATGCTGAAAAAAATTGGAAAAATGAGAAAAAATAAAAACTGAGATTAACTGAGAAAAAATACTGAGAAAAAAACTGAGAATAACTGAGAGAAAAACTGAGAAAAACTGAAAAAAACTGTGAAGAAAAACTGAGAAAAAGAACTGAAACAAACTGAGAAAAACTGAGAAGAAAATCTGAGAAAGACAGAGCAGAAAAACTGAGAAAAAAAATTATTAAAAAAACTGAGAATAAAAACGAAGAACTGAGCAGAAAAACTGAGAAAAAAACTGACCAGAAAAGCTGAGAAGATAAACTGCAGAAAAACTTAGAAAAAATCTGAAAGAAACTGAGAAAGAAAATTAAGAAAAACTGAGAAAAATGGACAGAAAATAACCAAGAAAAATTTAAAAAGAAGAAAACACTGAGAAAAAATGAGAAAAAATGAGAAAAAACGAGAAAAACTGAGAAAAACTGACAAAAGGTGAGAAAAGATGAGAAAAAATGAGAAAATATGAGAAAAACTGTGAAAAAATGAGGTAAAAATGAGAAAAACTGAGAGAAAATTGAAAAAACAAGTAATCTGAGAAAAACTGAGAAAAAGCTGATAAAAATTTGGAAAAATGTGAAAAAATGAGAAAAACTGAGAATAACTGAGAAAAAATACTGAGAAAAAACTGAAAATAACAGAGAAAATCTGAGAATAACTGAAAAAAACAGAAGAAAAAATGAGAAAAAAATCTGGAAAAAACAGAAAAACTGAGAAGAAAATATGAGAAAAACTGAGCAGAAAAACTGAGAAAAAAATCTATTAAAAAAAACTGAGAAGAAAACAAGAACTGAGAAGAAAAACTGAGGGAAAAAACTGACCAGAAAAGCTGAGAAGATAAACTGAGCATAAAAACTTAGAAAAAATCTGAAAAAAATTAGAAAGAAAATTAAGAGAAACTGAGAAAAATGGACAGAAAATAACTAAGAAAAACTGAAAAAGAAGAAAAAACTGAGAAAAAATGAGAAAAACTGAGAAAAACTGACAAAAGGTGAGAAAAGGTGAGAAAAATGACAAAATATGAGAAAAACTGAGAAAAAATGAGTTAAAAATGAGAAAAACTGAGAAAAACTGAGAATAACTGAGAAAAAATACTGAAAAAAAACTGAGAATAACTGAGAGAAAAACTGAGAAAAACTGAGAAGAAAAACTGAGAAACAAAACTGAAAAAAACTGAGAAAAACTGAAGAAAATCTGAGAAAAACTAAGCAGAAAAGCTGAGAAAATAAACTATTAAAAAAAACTGAGAAAAAAATCTATTTAAGAAACTGAGAATAAAAACGAAGAAGAACTGAGAAAAAAACTGAGAATAACTGAGAAAATAACAAAGAAAAACTGAAAAAGAAGAAAAAACTGAGAAAAAATGAGAAAAAATGAGAAAAACTGATAAAAACAGAAAAAGATGAGCAAAGGTGAGAAAAAATGAGAAAATATGAGAAAAACTGAAATAATTAGGTTAAAAATGAGAAAAACTGAGAAAAAAATGAAAAAACAAGGAAACCGAGAAAAACTGAGAAAAAGCTGATAAAAAATTGGAAAAATTAGAAAAAATAAAAATTGAGATTAACTGAGAAAAAATACTGAGAAAAAAACTGAGAATAACTGAGAGAAAAACTGAGAAAAACTGAAAAAAACTGAAGAAAAACTGAGAAAAAGAACTGAAACAAACTGAGAAAAACTGAGAAGAAAATCTGAGAAAGACAGAGCAGAAAAACTGAGAAAAAAAATGATTAAAAAAACTGAGAATAAAAACGAAGAACTGAGAAGAAAAACTGAGAAAAAAAACTGACCAGAAAAGCTGAGAAGATAAACTGCAGAAAAACTTAGAAAAAATCTGAAAGGAACTGAGAAAGAAAATTAAGAAAAACTGAGAAAAATGGACAGAAAATAACCAAGAAAAATTGAAAAAGAAGAAAACACTGAGAAAAAATGAGAAAAAATGAGAAAAAACGAGAAAAACTGAGAAAAACTGACAAAAGGTGAGAAAAGATGAGAAAAAATGAGAAAATATGAGAAAAACTGTGAAAAAATGAGGTAAAAATGAGAAAAACTGAGAGAAAATTGAAAAAACAAGTAAACGGAGAAAAACTGAGAAAAAGCTGATAAAAATTTGGAAAAATGTGAAAAAATGAGAAAAACTGAGAAAAAGCTGATAAAAATTTGGAAAAATGTGAAAAAATGAGAAAAACTGAGAATAACTGAGAAAAAATACTGAGAAAAAACTGAAAATAACAGAGAAAATCTGAGAATAACTGAAAAAAACTGAGAAGAAAAACTGAGAAAAAAATCTGGAAAAAACAGAAAAACTGAGAAGAAAATATGAGAAAAACTGAGCAGAAAAACTGAGAAAAAAATCTATTAAAAAAAACTGAGAAGAAAACGAAGAACTGAGAAGAAAAACTGAGGAAAAAAACTGACCAGAAAAGCTGAGAAGATAAACTGCAGAAAAACTTAGAAAAAATCTAAAAGGAACTGAGAAAGAAAATTAAGAAAAACTGAGAAAAATGGACAGAAAATAACCAAGAAAAATTGAAAAAGAAGAAAACACTGAGAAAAAATGAGAAAAAATGAGAAAAACGAGAAAAACTGAGAAAAACTGACAAAAGGTGAGAAAAGATGAGAAAAAATTAGAAAATATGAGAAAAACTGTGAAAAAATGAGGTAAAAATGAGAAAAACTGAGAGAAAATTGAAAAAACATGTAAACTGAGAAAAACTGAGAAAAATGCTGATAAAAAATTGGAAAAATGAGAAAAAATAAAAACTGAGATTAACTGAGAAAAAATACTGAGAAAAAAACTGAGAATAACAGAGAAAAACTGAGAAAAACTGAAAAAAACTGTGAAGAAAAACTGAGAAAAAGAACTGAAACAAACTGAGAAAAACTGAGAAGAAAATCTGAGAAAGACAGAGCAGAAAAACTGAGAAAAAAAATTATTAAAAAAAACTGAGAATAAAAACGAAGAACTGAGAAGAAAAACTGAGAAAAAAACTGACCAGAAAAGCTGAGAAGATAAACTGCAGAAAAACTTAGAAAAAATCTGAAAGGAACTGAGAAAGAAAATTAAGAAAAACTGAGAAAAATGGACAGAAAATAACCAAGAAAAATTGAAAAAGAAGAAAACTCTGAGAAAAAATAAGAAAAAATGAGAAAAAACGAGAAAAACTGAGAAAAACTAACAAAAGGTGAGAAAAGATGAGAAAAAATGAGAAAATATGAGAAAAACTGTGAGAAAATGAGGTAAAAATGAGAAAAACTGAGAGAAAATTGAAAAAACATGTAAACTGAGAAAAATTGAGAAAAAGCTGATAACAATTTGGAAAAATGTGAAAAAATGAGAAAAACTGAGAATAACTGAGAAAAAATACTGAGAAAAAACTGAAAATAACAGAGAAAATCTGAGAATAACTGAAAAAAACTGAGAAGAAAAACTGAGAAAAAAATCTGGAAAAAACAGAAAAACTGAGAAGAAAATATGAGAAAAACTGAGCAGAAAAACTGAGAAAAAAATCTATTAAAAAAAACTGAGAAGAAAACGAAGAACTGAGAAGAAAAACTGAGGAAAAAAACTGACCAGAAAAGCTGAGAAGATAAACTGAGCATAAAAACTTAGAAAAAATCTGAAAGAAACTGAGAAAGAAAATTAAGAAAAACTGAGAAAAATGGACAGAAAATAACCAAGAAAAATTGAAAAAGAAGAAAACACTGAGAAAAAATGAGAAAAAACAAGAAAAACTGAGAAAAACTGACAAAAGGTGAGAAAAGATGAGAAAAAATGAGAATATATGAGAAAAACTGTGAAAAAATGAGGTAAAAATGAGAAAAACTGAGAGAAAATTGAAAAAACAAGTAAACTGAGAAAAACTGAGAAAAAGCTGATAAAAATTTGGAAAAATGTGAAAAAATGAGAAAAACTGAAAAAATTAGGTTAAAAATGAGAAAAACTGAGAAAAAAATGAAAAAACAAGGAAACCGAGAAAAACTGAGAAAAATGCTGAAAAAAATTGGAAAAATGAGAAAAAATAAAAACTGAGATTAACTGAGAAAAAATACTGAGAAAAAAACTGAGAATAACTGAGAGAAAAACTGAGAAAAACTGAAAAAAACTGTGAAGAAAAACTGAGAAAAAGAACTGAAACAAACTGAGAAAAACTGAGAAGAAAATCTGAGAAAGACAGAGCAGAAAAACTGAGAAAAAAAATTATTAAAAAAACTGAGAATAAAAACGAAGAACTGAGCAGAAAAACTGAGAAAAAAACTGACCAGAAAAGCTGAGAAGATAAACTGCAGAAAAACTTAGAAAAAATCTGAAAGAAACTGAGAAAGAAAATTAAGAAAAACTGAGAAAAATGGACAGAAAATAACCAAGAAAAATTTAAAAAGAAGAAAACACTGAGAAAAAATGAGAAAAAATGAGAAAAAACGAGAAAAACTGAGAAAAACTGACAAAAGGTGAGAAAAGATGAGAAAAAATGAGAAAATATGAGAAAAACTGTGAAAAAATGAGGTAAAAATGAGAAAAACTGAGAGAAAATTGAAAAAACAAGTAAACTGAGAAAAACTGAGAAAAAGCTGATAAAAATTTGGAAAAATGTGAAAAAATGAGAAAAACTGAGAATAACTGAGAAAAAATACTGAGAAAAAACTGAAAATAACAGAGAAAATCTGAGAATAACTGAAAAAAACAGAAGAAAAACTGAGAAAAAAATCTGGAAAAAACAGAAAAACTGAGAAGAAAATATGAGAAAAACTGAGCAGAAAAACTGAGAAAAAAATCTATTAAAAAAAACTGAGAACAAAACGAAGAACTGAGAAGAAAAACTGAGGGAAAAAACTGACCAGAAAAGCTGAGAAGATAAACTGAGCATAAAAACTTAGAAAAAATCTGAAAAAAATTAGAAAGAAAATTAAGAGAAACTGAGAAAAATGGACAGAAAATAACTAAGAAAAACTGAAAAAGAAGAAAAAACTGAGAAAAAATGAGAAAAACTGAGAAAAACTGACAAAAGGTGAGAAAAGGTGAGAAAAATGACAAAATATGAGAAAAACTGTGAAAAAATGAGTTAAAAATGAGAAAAACTGAGAAAAACTGAGAATAACTGAGAAAAAATACTGAAAAAAAACTGAGAATAACTGAGAGAAAAACTGAGAAAAACTGAGAAGAAAAACTGAGAAACAAAACTGAAAAAAACTGAGAAAAACTGAAGAAAATCTGAGAAAAACTAAGCAGAAAAGCTGAGAAAATAAACTATTAAAAAAAACTGAGAAAAAAATCTATTTAAGAAACTGAGAATAAAAACGAAGAAGAACTGAGAAAAAAACTGAGAATAACTGAGAAAATAACAAAGAAAAACTGAAAAAGAAGAAAAAACTGAGAAAAAATGAGAAAAAATGAGAAAAACTGATAAAAACAGAAAAAGATGAGCAAAGGTGAGAAAAAATGAGAAAATATGAGAAAAACTGAAATAATTAGGTTAAAAATGAGAAAAACTGAGAAAAAAATGAAAAAACAAGGAAACCGAGAAAAACTGAGAAAAAGCTGATAAAAAATTGGAAAAATTAGAAAAAATAAAAATTGAGATTAACTGAGAAAAAATACTGAGAAAAAAACTGAGAATAACTGAGAGAAAAACTGAGAAAAACTGAAAAAAACTGTGAAGAAAAACTGAGAAAAAGAACTGAAACAAACTGAGAAAAACTGAGAAGAAAATCTGAGAAAGACAGAGCAGAAAAACTGAGAAAAAAAATTATTAAAAAAACTGAGAATAAAAACGAAGAACTGAGAAGAAAAACTGAGAAAAAAAACTGACCAGAAAAGCTGAGAAGATAAACTGCAGAAAAACTTAGAAAAAATCTGAAAGGAACTGAGAAAGAAAATTAAGAAAAACTGAGAAAAATGGACAGAAAATAACCAAGAAAAATTGAAAAAGAAGAAAACACTGAGAAAAAATGAGAAAAAATGAGAAAAACGAGAAAAACTGAGAAAAACTGACAAAAGGTGAGAAAAGATGAGAAAAAATGAGAAAATATGAGAAAAACTGTGAAAAAATGAGGTAAAAATGAGAAAAACTGAGAGAAAATTGAAAAAACATGTAAACTGAGAAAAACTGAGAAAAATGCTGATAAAAAATTGGAAAAATGAGAAAAAATAAAAACTGAGATTAACTGAGAAAAAATACTGAGAAAAAAACTGAGAATAACAGAGAAAAACTGAGAAAAACTGAAAAAAACTGTGAAGAAAAACTGAGAAAAAGAACTGAAACAAACTGAGAAAAACTGAGAAGAAAATCTGAGAAAGACAGAGCAGAAAAACTGAGAAAAAAAATTATTAAAAAAAACTGAGAATAAAAACGAAGAACTGAGAAGAAAAACTGAGAAAAAAACTGACCAGAAAAGCTGAGAAGATAAACTGCAGAAAAACTTAGAAAAAATCTGAAAGGAACTGAGAAAGAAAATTAAGAAAAACTGAGAAAAATGGACAGAAAATAACCAAGAAAAATTGAAAAAGAAGAAAACTCTGAGAAAAAATAAGAAAAAATGAGAAAAAACGAGAAAAACTGAGAAAAACTAACAAAAGGTGAGAAAAGATGAGAAAAAATGAGAAAATATGAGAAAAACTGTGAGAAAATGAGGTAAAAATGAGAAAAACTGAGAGAAAATTGAAAAAACATGTAAACTGAGAAAAATTGAGAAAAAGCTGATAACAATTTGGAAAAATGTGAAAAAATGAGAAAAACTGAGAATAACTGAGAAAAAATACTGAGAAAAAACTGAAAATAACAGAGAAAATCTGAGAATAACTGAAAAAAACTGAGAAGAAAAACTGAGAAAAAAATCTGGAAAAAACAGAAAAACTGAGAAGTAAATATGAGAAAAACTGAGCAGAAAAACTGAGAAAAAAATCTATTAAAAAAAACTGAGAAGAAAACGAAGAACTGAGAAGAAAAACTGAGGAAAAAAACTGACCAGAAAAGCTAAGAAGATAAACTGAGCATAAAAACTTAGAAAAAATCTGAAAGAAACTGAGAAAGAAAATTAAGAAAAACTGAGAAAAATGGACAGAAAATAACCAAGAAAAATTGAAAAAGAAGAAAACACTGAGAAAAAATGAGAAAAAACAAGAAAAACTGAGAAAAACTGACAAAAGGTGAGAAAAGATGAGAAAAAATGAGAAAATATGAGAAAAACTGTGAAAAAATGAGGTAAAAATGAGAAAAACTGAGAGAAAATTGAAAAAACAAGTAAACTGAGAAAAACTGAGAAAAAGCTGATAAAAATTTGGAAAAATGTGAAAAAATGAGAAAAACTGAAAAAATTAGGTTAAAAATGAGAAAAACTGAGAAAAAAATGAAAAAACAAGGAAACCAAGAAAAACTGAGAAAAATGCTGAAAAAAATTGGAAAAATGAGAAAAAATAAAAACTGAGATTAACTGAGAAAAAATACTGAGAAAAAAACTGAGAATAACTGAGAGAAAAACTGAGAAAAACTGAAAAAAACTGTGAAGAAAAACTGAGAAAAAGAACTGAAACAAACTGAGAAAAACTGAGAAGAAAATCTGAGAAAGACAGAGCAGAAAAACTGAGAAAAAAAATTATTAAAAAAACTGAGAATAAAAACGAAGAACTGAGCAGAAAAACTGAGAAAAAAACTGACCAGAAAAGCTGAGAAGATAAACTGCAGAAAAACTTAGAAAAAATCTGAAAGAAACTGAGAAAGAAAATTAAGAAAAACTGAGAAAAATGGACAGAAAATAACCAAGAAAAATTGAAAAAGAAGAAAACACTGAGAAAAAATGAGAAAAAATGAGAAAAAACGAGAAAAACTGAGAAAAACTGACAAAAGGTGAGAAAAGATGAGAAAAAATGAGAAAATATGAGAAAAACTGTGAAAAAATGAGGTAAAAATGAGAAAAACTGAGAGAAAATTGAAAAAACAAGTAAACTGAGAAAAACTGAGAAAAAGCTGATAAAAATTTGGAAAAATGTGAAAAAATGAGAAAAACTGAGAATAACTGAGAAAAAATACTGAGAAAAAACTGAAAATAACAGAGAAAATCTGAGAATAACTGAAAAAAACTGAGAAGAAAAACTGAGAAAAAAATCTGGAAAAAACAGAAAAACTGAGAAGAAAATATGAGAAAAACTGAGCAGAAAAACTGAGAAAAAAATCTATTAAAAAAAACTGAGAAGAAAACGAAGAACTGAGAAGAAAAACTGAGGAAAAAAACTGACCAGAAAAGCTGAGAAGATAAACTGCAGAAAAACTTAGAAAAAATCTGAAAGGAACTGAGAAAGAAAATTAAGAAAAACTGAGAAAAATGGACAGAAAATAACCAAGAAAAATTGAAAAAGAAGAAAACACTGAGAAAAAATGAAAAAAACTGTGAAGAAAAACTGAGAAAAAGAACTGAAACAAACTGAGAAATACTGAGAAGAAAATCTGAGAAAGACAGAGCAGAAAAACTGAGCAAAAAAATTATTACAAAAACTGAGAATAAAAACGAAGAACTGAGCAGAAAAACTGAGAAAAAAACTGACCAGAAAAGCTGAGAAGATAAACTGCAGAAAAACTTAGAAAAAATCTGAAAGAAACTGAGAAAGAAAATTAAGAAAAACTGAGAAAAATGGACAGAAAATAACCAAGAAAAATTTAAAAAGAAGAAAACACTGAGAAAAAATGAGAAAAAATGAGAAAAAACGAGAAAAACTGAGAAAAACTGAGAAAAGGTGAGAAAAGATGAGAAAAAATGAGAAAATATGAGAAAAACTGTGAAAAAATGAGGTAAAAATGAGAAAAACTGAGAGAAAATTGAAAAAACAAGTAAACTGAGAAAAACTGAGAAAAAGCTGATAAAAATTTGGAAAAATGTGAAAAAATGAGAAAAACTGAGAATAACTGAGAAAAAATACTGAGAAAAAACTGAAAATAACAGAGAAAATCTGAGAATAACTGAAAAAAACTGAGAAGAAAAACTGAGAAAAAAATCTGGAAAAAACAGAAAAACTGAGAAGAAAATATGAGAAAAACTGAGCAGAAAAACTGAGAAAAAAATCTATTAAAAAAAACTGAGAAGAAAACGAAGAACTGAGAAGAAAAACTGAGGGAAAAAACTGACCAGAAAAGCTGAGAAGATAAACTGAGCATAAAAACTTAGAAAAAATCTGAAAAAAATTAGAAAGAAAATTAAGAGAAACTGAGAAAAATGGACAGAAAATAACTAAGAAAAACTGAAAAAGAAGAAAAAACTGAGAAAAAATGAGAAAAACTGAGAAAAACTGACAAAAGGTGAGAAAAGGTGAGAAAAATGACAAAATATGAGAAAAACTGTGAAAAAATGAGTTAAAAATGAGAAAAACTGAGAAAAACTGAGAATAACTGAGAAAAAATACTGAAAAAAAACTGAGAATAACTGAGAGAAAAACTGAGAAAAACTGAGAAGAAAAACTGAGAAACAAAACTGAAAAAAACTGAGAAAAACTGTAGAAAATCTGAGAAAAACTAAGCAGAAAAGCTGAGAAAATAAACTATTAAAAAAAACTGAGAAAAAAATCTATTTAAGAAACTGAGAATAAAAACGAAGCAGAACTGAGAAAAAAACTGAGAATAACTGAGAAAATAACAAAGAAAAACTGAAAAAGAAGAAAAAACTGAGAAAAAATGAGAAAAAATGAGAAAAACTGATAAAAACAGAAAAAGATGAGCAAAGGTGAGAAAAAATGAGAAAATATGAGAAAAACTGAAAAAATTAGGTTAAAAATGAGAAAAACTGAGAAAAAAATGAAAAAACAAGGAAACCGAGAAAAACTGAGAAAAAGCTGATAAAAAATTGGAAAAATGAGAAAAAATAAAAACTGAGATTAACTGAGAAAAAATACTGAGAAAAAAACTGAGAATAACTGAGAGAAAAACTGAGAAAAACTGAAAAAAACTGTGAAGAAAAACTGAGAAAAAGAACTGAAACAAACTGAGAAAAACTGAGAAGAAAATCTGAGAAAGACAGAGCAGAAAAACTGAGAAAAAAAATTATTTAAAAAACTGAGAATAAAAACGAAGAACTGAGAAGAAAAACTGAGAAAAAAACTGACCAGAAAAGCTGAGAAGATAAACTGCAGAAAAACTTAGAAAAAATCTGAAAGAAACTGAGAAAGAAAATTAAGAAAAACTGAGAAAAATGGACAGAAAATAACCAAGAAAAATTGAAAAAGAAGAAAACACTGAGAAAAAATGAGAAAAAATGAGAAAAAACGAGAAAAACTGAGAAAAACTGACAAAAGGTGAGAAAAGATGAGAAAAAATGAGAAAATATGAGAAAAACTGTGAAAAAATGAGGTAAAAATGAGAAAAACTGAGAGAAAATTGAAAAAACAAGTAAACGGAGAAAAACTGAGAAAAAGCTGATAAAAATTTGGAAAAATGTGAAAAAATGAGAAAAACTGAAAAAATTAGGTTAAAAATGAGAAATACTGAGAAAAAAATGAAAAAACAAGGAAACCGAGAAAAACTGAGAAAAAGCTGATAAAAAATTGGAAAAATGAGAAAAAATAAAAACTGAGATTAACTGAGAAAAAATACTGAGAAAAAAACTGAATAACTGAGAGAAAAACTGAGAAAAACTGAAAAAAACTGTGAAGAAAAACTGAGAAAAAGAACTGAAACAAACTGAGAAAAACTGAGAAGAAAATCTGAGAAAGACAGAGCAGAAAAACTGAGAAAAAAAATTATTAAAAAAACTGAGAATAAAAACGAAGGACTGAGAAGAAAAACTGAGAAAAAAACTGACCAGAAAAGCTGAGAAGATAAACTGCAGAAAAACTTAGAAAAAATCTGAAAGGAACTGAGAAAGAAAATTAAGAAAAACTGAGAAAAATGGACAGAAAATAACCAAGAAAAATTGAAAAAGAAGAAAACACTGAGAAAAAATGAGAAAAAATGAGAAAAAACGAGAAAAACTGAGAAAAACTGACAAGTGAGAAAAGATGAGAAAAAATGAGAAAATACGAGAAAAACTGTGAAAAAATGAGGTGAAAATGAGAAAAACTGAGAGAAAATTGAAAAAACATGTAAACTGAGAAAAACTGAGAAAAAGCTGATAAAAATTTGGAAAAATGTGAAAAAATGAGAAAAACTGAGAATAACTGAGAAAAAATACTGAGAAAAAACTGAAAATAACAGAGAAAATCTGAGAATAACTGAAAAAAACTGAGAAGAAAAACTGAGAAAAAAATCTGGAAAAAACAGAAAAACTGAGAAGAAAATATGAGAAAAACTGAGCAGAAAAACTGAGAAAAAAATCTATTAAAAAAAACTGAGAAGAAAACGAAGAACTGAGAAGAAAAACTGAGGAAAAAAACTGACCAGAAAAGCTGAGAAGATAAACTGAGCATAAAAACTTAGAAAACATCTGAAAAAAACTGAGAAAGAAAATTAAGAGAAACTGAGAAAAATGGACAGAAAATAACTAAGAAAAACTGAAAAGAAGAAAAAACTGAGAAAAAATGAGAAAAAACAAGAAAAACTGAGAAAAACTGACAAAAGGTGAGAAAAGATGAGAAAAAATGAAAATATGAGAAAAACTGTGAAAAAATGAGGTAAAAATGAGAAAAACTGAGAGAAAATTGAAAAAACAAGTAAACTGAGAAAAACTGAGAAAAAGCTGATAAAAATTTGGAAAAATGTGAAAAAATGAGAAAAACTGAAAAAATTAGGTTAAAAATGAGAAAAACTGAGAAAAAAATGAAAAAACAAGGAAACCGAGAAAAACTGAGAAAAATGCTGAAAAAAATTGGAAAAATGAGAAAAAATAAAAACTGAGATTAACTGAGAAAAAATACTGAGAAAAAAACTGAGAATAACTGAGAGAAAAACTGAGAAAAACTGAAAAAAACTGTGAAGAAAAACTGAGAAAAAGAACTGAAACAAACTGAGAAAAACTGAGAAGAAAATCTGAGAAAGACAGAGCAGAAAAACTGAGAAAAAAAATTATTAAAAAAACTGAGAATAAAAACGAAGAACTGAGCAGAAAAACTGAGAAAAAAACTGACCAGAAAAGCTGAGAAGATAAACTGCAGAAAAACTTAGAAAAAATCTGAAAGAAACTGAGAAAGAAAATTAAGCAAAACTGAGAAAGATGGACAGAAAATAACCAAGAAAAATTGAAAAAGAAGAAAACACTGAGAAAAAATGAGAAAAAATGAGAAAAAACGAGAAAAACTGAGAAAAACTGACAAAAGGTGAGAAAAGATGAGAAAAAATGAGAAAATATGAGAAAAACTGTGAAAAAATGAGGTAAAAATGAGAAAAACTGAGAGAAAATTGAAAAAACAAGTAAACTGAGAAAAACTGAGAAAAAGCTGATTAAAATTTGGAAAAATGTGAAAAAATGAGAAAAACTGAGAATAACTGAGAAAAAATACTGAGAAAAAACTGAAAATAACAGAGAAAATCTGAGAATAACTGAAAAAAACTGAGAAGAAAAACTGAGAAAAAAATCTGGAAAAAACAGAAAAACTGAGAAGAAAATATGAGAAAAACTGAGCAGAAAAACTGAGAAAAAAATCTATTAAAAAAAACTGAGAAGAAAACGAAGAACTGAGAAGAAAAACTGAGGGAAAAAACTGACCAGAAAAGCTGAGAAGATAAACTGAGCATAAAAACTTAGAAAAAATCTGAAAGAAACTGAGAAAGAAAATTAAGAAAAACTGAGAAAAATGGACAGAAAATAACCAAGAAAAATTGAAAAAGAAGAAAACACTGAGAAAAAATGAGAAAAAACAAGAAAAACTGAGAAAAACTGACAAAAGGTGAGAAAAGATGAGAAAAAATGAGAAAATATGAGAAAAACTGTGAAAAAATGAGGTAAAAATGAGAAAAACTGAGAAAATTGAAAAAACAAGTAAACTGAGAAAAACTGAGAAAAAGCTGATAAAAATTTGGAAAAATGTGAAAAAATGAGAAAAACTGAAAAATTAGGTTAAAAATGAGAAAAACTGAGAAAAAAATGAAAAAACAAGGAAACCGAGAAAAACTGAGAAAAAGCTGATAAAAAATTGGAAAAATGAGAAAAAATAAAAACTGAGATTAACTGAGAAAAAATACTGAGAAACAAACTGAGAATAACTGAGAGAAAAACTGAGAAAAACTGAAAAAAACTGTGAAGAAAAATTGAGAAAAAGAACTGAAACAAACTGAGAAAAACTGAGAAGAAAATCTGAGAAAGACAGAGCAGAAAAACTGAGAAAAAAAATTATTAAAAAAACTGAGAATAAAAACGAAGAACTGAGAAGAAAAACTGAGAAAAAAACTGACCAGAAAAGCTGAGAAGATAAACTGCAGAAAAACTTAGAAAAAATCTGAAAGGAACTGAGAAAGAAAATTAAGAAAAACTGAGAAAAATGGACAGAAAATAACCAAGAAAAATTGAAAAAGAAGAAAACACTGAGAAAAAATGAGAAAAAATGAGAAAAAACGAGAAAAACTGAGAAAAACTGACAAAAGGTGAGAAAAGATGAGAAAAAATGAGAAAATATGAGAAAAACTGTGAAAAAATGAGGTAAAAATGAGAAAAACTGAGAGAAAATTGAAAAAACAAGTAAACTGAGAAAAACTGAGAAAAAGCTGAAAAAAATTGGAAAAATGAGAAAAAATAAAAACTGAGATTAACTGAGAAAAAATACTGAGAAACAAACTGAGAATAACTGAGAGAAAAACTGAGAAAAACTGAAAAAAACTGTGAAGAAAAACTGAGAAAAAGAACTGAAACAAACTGAGAAAAACTGAGAAGAAAATCTGAGAAAGACAGAGCAGAAAAACTGAGAAAAAAAATTATTAAAAAAACTGAGAGTAAAAACGAAGAACTGAGAAGAAAAACTGAGGAAAAAACTGACCAGAAAAGCTGAGAAGATAAACTGCAGAAAAACTTAGAAAAAATCTGAAAGGAACTGAGAAAGAAAATTAAGAAAAACTGAGAAAAATGGACAGAAAATAACCAAGAAAAATTGAAAAAGAAGAAAACACTGAGAAAAAATGAGAAAAAACGAGAAAAACTGAGAAAAACTGACAAAAGGTGAGAAAAGATGAGAAAAAATGAGAAAATACGAGAAAAACTGTGAAAAAATGAGGTAAAAATGAGAAAAACTGAGAGAAAATTGAAAAAACATGTAAACTGAGAAAAACTGAGAAAAAGCTGATAAAAATTTGGAAAAATGTGAAAAAATGAGAAAAACTGAGAATAACTGAGAAAAAATACTGAGAAAAAACTGAAAATAACAGAGAAAATCTGAGAATAACTGAAAAAAACTGAGAAGAAAAACTGAGAAAAAAATCTGGAAAAAAGAGAAAAACTGAGAAGAAAATATGAGAAAAACTAAGCAGAAAAACTGAGAAAAAAATCTATTAAAAAAACTGAGAAGAAAACGAAGAACTGAGAAGAAAAACTGAGGAAAAAAACTGACCAGAAAAGCTGAGAAGATAAACTGAGCACAAAAACTTAGAAAAAATCTGAAAGACACTGAGAAAGAAAATTAAGAAAAACTGAGAAAAATGGACAGAAAATAACCAAGAAAAATTGAAAAAGAAGAAAACACTGAGAAAAAATGAGAAAAAACAAGAAAAACTGAGAAAAACTGACAAAAGGTGAGAAAAGATGAGAAAAAATGAGAAAATATGAGAAAAACTGTGAAAAAATGAGGTAAAAATGAGAAAAACTGAGAGAAAATTGAAAAAACAAGTAAACTGAGAAAAACTGAGAAAAAGCTGATAAAAATTTGGAAAAATGTGAAAAAATGAGAAAAACTGAAAAAATTAGGTTAAAAATGAGAAAAACTGAGAAAAAAATGAAAAAACAAGGAAACCGAGAAAACTGAGAAAAATGCTGAAAAAAATTGGAAAAATGAGAAAAAATAAAAACTGAGATTAACTGAGAAAAAATACTGAGAAAAAAACTGAATAACTGAGAGAAAAACTGAGAAAAACTGAAAAAAACTGTGAAGAAAAACTGAGAAAAAGAACTGAAACAAACTGAGAAAAACTGAGAAGAAAATCTGAGAAAGACAGAGCAGAAAAACTGAGAAAAAAAATTATTAAAAAAACTGAGAATAAAAACGAAGAACTGAGCAGAAAAACTGAGAAAAAAACTGACCAGAAAAGCTGAGAAGATAAACTGCAGAAAAACTTAGAAAAAATCTGAAAAAACTGAGAAAGAAAATTAAGAAAAACTGAGAAAAATGGACAGAAAATAACCAAGAAAAATTGAAAAAGAAGAAAACACTGAGAAAAAATGAGAAAAAATGAGAAAAAACGAGAAAAACTGAGAAAAACTGACAAAAGGTGAGAAAAGATGAGAAAAAATGAGAAAATATGAGAAAAACTGTGAAAAAATTAGGTAAAAATGAGAAAAACTGAGAGAAAATTGAAAAAAACATGTAAACTGAGAAAAACTGAGAAAAAGCTGATAAAAATTTGGAAAAATGTGAAAAAATGAGAAAAACTGAGAATAACTGAGAAAAAATACTGAGAAAAAACTGAAAATAACAGAGAAAATCTGAGAATAACTGAAAAAAACTGAGAAGAAAAACTGAGAAAAAAATCTGGAAAAAACAGAAAAACTGAGAATAAAATATGAGAAAAACTAAGCAGAAAAACTGAGAAAAAAATCTATTAAAAAAAACTGAGAAGAAAACGAAGAACTGAGAAGAAAAACTGAGGAAAAAAACTGACCAGAAAAGCTGAGAAGATAAACTGAGCATAAAAACTTAGAAAAAATCTGAAAGAAACTGAGAAAGAAAATTAAGAAAAACTGAGAAAAATGGACAGAAAATAACCAAGAAAAATTGAAAAAGAAGAAAACACTGAGAAAAAATGAGAAAAAATGAGAAAAAACGAGAAAAACTGAGAAAAACTGACAAAAGGTGAGAAAAGATGAGAAAAAATGAGAAGATATGAGAAAAACTGAAAAAATGAGGTAAAAATGAGAAAAACTGAGAGAAAATTGAAAAAACAAGTAAACTGAGAAAAACTGAGAAAAAGCTGATAAAAATTTGGAAAAATGTGAAAAAATGAGAAAAACTGAGAATAACTGAGAAAAAATACTGAGAAAAAACTGAAAATAACAGAGAAAATCTGAGAATAACTGAAAAAAACTGAGAAGAAAAACTGAGAAAAAAATCTGGAAAAAACAGAAAAACTGAGAAGAAAATATGAGAAAAACTGAGCAGAAAAACTGAGAAAAAAATCTATTTAAAAAAACTGAGAAGAAAACGAAGAACTGAGAAGAAAAACTGAGGGAAAAAACTGACCAGAAAAGCTGAGAAGATAAACTGAGCATAAAAACTTAGAAAAAATCTGAAAAAACTGAGAAAGAAAATTAAGAAAAACTGAGAAAAATGGACAGAAAATAACCAAGAAAAATTGAAAAAGAAGAAAACACTGAGAAAAAATGAGAAAAAACAAGAAAAACTGAGAAAAACTGACAAAAGGTGAGAAAAGATGAGAAAAAATGAGAAAATATGAGAAAAACTGTGAAAAAATGAGGTAAAAATGAGAAAAACTGAGAGAAAATTGAAAAAACAAGTAAACTGAGAAAAACTGAGAAAAAGCTGATAAAAATTTGGAAAAATGTGAAAAAATGAGAAAAACTGAAAAAATTAGGTTAAAAATGAGAAAAACTGAGAAAAAAATGAAAAAACAAGGAAACCGAGAAAAACTGAGAAAAATGCTGAAAAAAATTGGAAAAATGAGAAAAAATAAAAACTGAGATTAAGTGAGAAAAAATACTGAGAAAAAAACTGAGAATAACTGAGAGAAAAACTGAGAAAAACTGAAAAAAACTGTGAAGAAAAACTGAGAAAAAGAACTGAAACAAACTGAGAAAAACTGAGAAGAAAATCTGAGAAAGACAGAGCAGAAAAACTGAGAAAAAAAATTATTAAAAAAACTGAGAATAAAAACGAAGAACTGAGCAGAAAAACTGAGAAAAAAACTGACCAGAAAAGCTGAGAAGATAAACTGCAGAAAAACTTAGAAAAAATCTGAAAGGAACTGAGAAAGAAAATTAAGAAAAACTGAGAAAAATGGACAGAAAATAACCAAGAAAAATTGAAAAAGAAGAAAACACTGAGAAAAAATGAGAAAAAATGAGAAAAAACGAGAAAAACTGAGAAAAACTGACAAAAGGTGAGAAAAGATGAGAAAAAATGAGAAAATATGAGAAAAACTGAAAAAATGAGGTAAAAATGAGAAAAACTGAGAGAAAATTGAAAAAACAAGTAAACTGAGAAAAACTGAGAAAAAGCTGATAAAAATTTGGAAAAATGTGAAAAAATGAGAAAAACTGAGAATAACTGAGAAAAAATACTGAGAAAAAACTGAAAATAACAGAGAAAATCTGAGAATAACTGAAAAAAACTGAGAAGAAAAACTGAGAAAAAAATCTGGAAAAAACAGAAAAACTGAGAAGAAAATATGAGAAAAACTGAGCACAAAAACTGAGAAAAAAATCTATTAAAAAAAACTGAGAAGAAAACGAAGAACTGAGAAGAAAAACTGAGGAAAAAACTGACCAGAAAAGCTGAGAAGATAAACTGAGCATAAAAACTTAGAAAAAATCTGAAAGCAACTGAGAAAGAAAATTAAGAAAAACTGAGAAAAATGGACAGAAAATAACCAAGAAAAATTGAAAAAGAAGAAAACACTGAGAAAAAATGAGAAAAAATGAGAAAAAACGAGAAAAACTGAGAAAAACTGACAAAAGGTGAGAAAAGATGAGAAAAAATGCGAAAATATGAGAAAAACTGAAAAAATGAGGTAAAAATGAGAAAAACTGAGAAAATTGAAAAAACAAGTAAACGGAGAAAAACTGAGAAAAAGCTGATAAAAATTTGGAAAAATGTGAAAAAATGAGAAAAACTGAAAAAATTAGGTTAAAAATGAGAAAAACTGAGAAAAAAATGAAAAAACAAGGAAACCGAGAAAAACTGAGAAAAAGCTGATAAAAAATTGGAAAAATGAGAAAAAATAAAAACTGAGATTAACTGAGAAAAAATACTGAGAAAAAAACTGAATAACTGAGAGAAAAACTGAGAAAAACTGAAAAAAACTGTGAAGAAAAACTGAGAAAAAGAACTGAAACAAACTGAGAATAACTGAGAAGAAAATCTGAGAAAGACAGAGCAGAAAAACTGAGAAAAAAAACTATGAAAAAAACTGAGAATAAAAACGAAGGACTGAGAAGAAAAACTGAGAAAAAAACTGACCAGAAAAGCTGAGAAGATAAAGTGCAGAAAAACTTAGAAAAAATCTGAAAGGAACTGAGAAAGAAAATTAAGAAAAACTGAGAAAAATGGACAGAAAATAACCAAGAAAAATTGAAAAAGAAGAAAACACTGAGAAAAAATGAGAAAAAATGAGAAAAAACGAGAAAAACTGAGAAAAACTGACAAGTGAGAAAAGATGAGAAAAAATGAGAAAATACGAGAAAAACTGTGAAAAAATGAGGTAAAAATGAGAAAAACTGAGAGAAAATTGAAAAAACATGTAAACTGAGAAAAACTGAGAAAAAGCTGATAAAAATTTGGAAAAATGTGAAAAAATGAGAAAAACTGAGAATAACTGAGAAAAAATACTGAGAAAAAACTGAAAATAACAGAGAAAATCTGAGAATAACTGAAAAAAACTGAGAAGAAAAACTGAGAAAAAAATCTGGAAAAAACAGAAAAACTGAGAAGAAAATATGAGAAAAACTGAGCAGAAAAACTGAGAAAAAAATCTATTTAAAAAAACTGAGAAGAAAACGAAGAACTGAGAAGAAAAACTGAGGGAAAAAACTGACCAGAAAAGCTGAGAAGATAAACTGAGCATAAAAACTTAGAAAAAATCTGAAAAAACTGAGAAAGAAAATTAAGAAAAACTGAGAAAAATGGACAGAAAATAACCAAGAAAAATTGAAAAAGAAGAAAACACTGAGAAAAAATGAGAAAAAACAAGAAAAACTGAGAAAAACTGACAAAAGGTGAGAAAAGATGAGAAAAAATGAGAAAATATGAGAAAAATTGTGAAAAAATGAGGTAAAAATGAGAAAAACTGAGAGAAAATTGAAAAAACAAGTAAACTGAGAAAAACTGAGAAAAAGCTGATAAAAATTTGGAAAAATGTGAAAAAATGAGAAAAACTGAAAAAATTAGGTTAAAAATGAGAAAAACTGAGAAAAAAATGAAAAAACAAGGAAACCGAGAAAAACTGAGAAAAATGCTGAAAAAAATTGGAAAAATGAGAAAAAATAAAAACTGAGATTAAGTGAGAAAAAATACTGAGAAAAAAACTGAGAATAACTGAGAGAAAAACTGAGAAAAACTGAAAAAAACTGTGAAGAAAAACTGAGAAAAAGAACTGAAACAAACTGAGAAAAACTGAGAAGAAAATCTGAGAAAGACAGAGCAGAAAAACTGAGAAAAAAAATTATTAAAAAAACTGAGAATAAAAACGAAGAACTGAGCAGAAAAACTGAGAAAAAAACTGACCAGAAAAGCTGAGAAGATAAACTGCAGAAAAACTTAGAAAAAATCTGAAAGGAACTGAGAAAGAAAATTAAGAAAAACTGAGAAAAATGGACAGAAAATAACCAAGAAAAATTGAAAAAGAAGAAAACACTGAGAAAAAATGAGAAAAAATGAGAAAAAACGAGAAAAACTGAGAAAAACTGACAAAAGGTGAGAAAAGATGAGAAAAAATGAGAAAATATGAGAAAAACTGAAAAAATGAGGTAAAAATGAGAAAAACTGAGAGAAAATTGAAAAAACAAGTAAACTGAGAAAAACTGAGAAAAAGCTGATAAAAATTTGGAAAAATGTGAAAAAATGAGAAAAACTGAGAATAACTGAGAAAAAATACTGAGAAAAAACTGAAAATAACAGAGAAAATCTGAGAATAACTGAAAAAAACTGAGAAGAAAAACTGAGAAAAAAATCTGGAAAAAACAGAAAAACTGAGAAGAAAATATGAGAAAAACTGAGCACAAAAACTGAGAAAAAAATCTATTAAAAAAAACTGAGAAGAAAACGAAGAACTGAGAAGAAAAACTGAGGAAAAAACTGACCAGAAAAGCTGAGAAGATAAACTGAGCATAAAAACTTAGAAAAAATCTGAAAGCAACTGAGAAAGAAAATTAAGAAAAACTGAGAAAAATGGACAGAAAATAACCAAGAAAAATTGAAAAAGAAGAAAACACTGAGAAAAAATGAGAAAAAATGAGAAAAAACGAGAAAAACTGAGAAAAACTGACAAAAGGTGAGAAAAGATGAGAAAAAATGAGAAAATATGAGAAAAACTGAAAAAATGAGGTAAAAATGAGAAAAACTGAGAAAATTGAAAAAACAAGTAAACGGAGAAAAACTGAGAAAAAGCTGATAAAAATTTGGAAAAATGTGAAAAAATGAGAAAAACTGAAAAAATTAGGTTAAAAATGAGAAAAACTGAGAAAAAAATGAAAAAACAAGGAAACCGAGAAAAACTGAGAAAAAGCTGATAAAAAATTGGAAAAATGAGAAAAAATAAAAACTGAGATTAACTGAGAAAAAATACTGAGAAAAAAACTGAATAACTGAGAGAAAAACTGAGAAAAACTGAAAAAAACTGTGAAGAAAAACTGAGAAAAAGAACTGAAACAAACTGAGAATAACTGAGAAGAAAATCTGAGAAAGACAGAGCAGAAAAACTGAGAAAAAAAATTATTAAAAAAACTGAGAATAAAAACGAAGGACTGAGAAGAAAAACTGAGAAAAAAACTGACCAGAAAAGCTGAGAAGATAAAGTGCAGAAAAACTTAGAAAAAATCTGAAAGGAACTGAGAAAGAAAATTAAGAAAAACTGAGAAAAATGGACAGAAAATAACCAAGAAAAATTGAAAAAGAAGAAAACACTGAGAAAAAATGAGAAAAAATGAGAAAAAACGAGAAAAACTGAGAAAAACTGACAAGTGAGAAAAGATGAGAAAAAATGAGAAAATACGAGAAAAACTGTGAAAAAATGAGGTAAAAATGAGAAAAACTGAGAGAAAATTGAAAAAACATGTAAACTGAGAAAAACTGAGAAAAAGCTGATAAAAATTTGGAAAAATGTGAAAAAATGAGAAAAACTGAGAATAACTGAGAAAAAATACTGAGAAAAAACTGAAAATAACAGAGAAAATCTGAGAATAACTGAAAAAAACTGAGAAGAAAAACTGAGAAAAAAATCTGGAAAAAACAGAAAAACTGAGAAGAAAATATGAGAAAAACTGAGCAGAAAAACTGAGAAAAAAATCTATTAAAAAAAACTGAGAAGAAAACGAAGAACTGAGAAGAAAAACTGAGGAAAAAAACTGACCAGAAAAGCTGAGAAGATAAACTGAGCATAAAAACTTAGAAAAAATCTGAAAGAAACTGAGAAAGAAAATTAAGAAAAACTGAGAAAAATGGACAGAAAATAACCAAGAAAAATTGAAAAGGAAGAAAACACTGAGAAAAAATGAGAAAAAACAAGAAAAACTGAGAAAAACTGACAAAAGGTGAGAAAAGATGAGAAAAAATGAGAAAATATGAGAAAAATTGTTAAAAAATGAGGTAAAAATGAGAAAAACTGAGAGAAAATTGAAAAAACAAGTAAACTGAGAAAAACTGAGAAAAAGCTGATAAAAATTTGGAAAAATGTGAAAAAATGAGAAAAACTGAAAAAATTAGGTTAAAAATGAGAAAAACTGAGAAAAAAATGAAAAAACAAGGAAACCGAGAAAAACTGAGAAAAATGCTGAAAAAAATTGGAAAAATGAGAAAAAATAAAAACTGAGATTAAGTGAGAAAAAATACTGAGAAAAAAACTGAGAATAACTGAGAGAAAAACTGAGAAAAACTGAAAAAAACTGTGAAGAAAAACTGAGAAAAAGAACTGAAACAAACTGAGAAAAACTGAGAAGAAAATCTGAGAAAGACAGAGCAGAAAAACTGAGAAAAAAAATTATTTAAAAAACTGAGAATAAAAACGAAGAACTGAGCAGAAAAACTGAGAAAAAAACTGACCAGAAAAGCTGAGAAGATAAACTGCAGAAAAACTTAGAAAAAATCTGAAAGGAACTGAGAAAGAAAATTAAGAAAAACTGAGAAAAATGGACAGAAAATAACCAAGAAAAATTGAAAAAGAAGAAAACACTGAGAAAAAATGAGAAAAAATGAGAAAAAACGAGAAAAACTGAGAAAAACTGACAAAAGGTGAGAAAAGATGAGAAAAAATGAGAAAATATGAGAAAAACTGTGAAAAAATGAGGTAAAAATGAGAAAAACTGAGAGAAAATTGAAAAAACAAGTAAACTGAGAAAAACTGAGAAAAAGCTGATAAAAATTTGGAAAAATGTGAAAAAATGAGAAAAACTGAGAATAACTGAGAAAAAATACTGAGAAAAAACTGAAAATAACAGAGAAATCTGAGAATAACTGAAAAAAACTGAGAAGAAAAACTGAGAAAAAAATCTGGAAAAAACAGAAAAACTGAGAAGAAAATATGAGAAAAACTGAGCAGAAAAACTGAGAAAAAAATCTATTTAAAAAAACTGAGAAGAAAACGAAGAACTGAGAAGAAAAACTGAGGGAAAAAACTGACCAGAAAAGCTGAGAAGATAAACTGAGCATAAAAACTTAGAAAAAATCTGAAAAAACTGAGAAAGAAAATTAAGAAAAACTGAGAAAAATGGACAGAAAATAACCAAGAAAAATTGAAAAAGAAGAAAACACTGAGAAAAAATGAGAAAAAACAAGAAAAACTGAGAAAAACTGACAAAAGGTGAGAAAAGATGAGAAAAAATGAGAAAATATGAGAAAAACTGTGAAAAAATGAGGTAAAAATGAGAAAAACTGAGAGAAAATTGAAAAAACAAGTAAACTGAGAAAAACTGAGAAAAAGCTGATAAAAATTTGGAAAAATGTGAAAAAATGAGAAAAACTGAAAAAATTAGGTTAAAAATGAGAAAAACTGAGAAAAAAATGAAAAAACAAGGAAACCGAGAAAAACTGAGAAAAATGCTGAAAAAAATTGGAAAAATGAGAAAAAATAAAAACTGAGATTAAGTGAGAAAAAATACTGAGAAAAAAACTGAGAATAACTGAGAGAAAAACTGAGAAAAACTGAAAAAAACTGTGAAGAAAAACTGAGAAAAAGAACTGAAACAAACTGAGAAAAACTGAGAAGAAAATCTGAGAAAGACAGAGCAGAAAAACTGAGAAAAAAAATTATTAAAAAAACTGAGAATAAAAACGAAGAACTGAGCAGAAAAACTGAGAAAAAAACTGACCAGAAAAGCTGAGAAGATAAACTGCAGAAAAACTTAGAAAAAATCTGAAAGGAACTGAGAAAGAAAATTAAGAAAAACTGAGAAAAATGGACAGAAAATAACCAAGAAAAATTGAAAAAGAAGAAAACACTGAGAAAAAATGAGAAAAAATGAGAAAAAACGAGAAAAACTGAGAAAAACTGACAAAAGGTGAGAAAAGATGAGAAAAAATGAGAAAATATGAGAAAAACTGAAAAAATGAGGTAAAAATGAGAAAAACTGAGAGAAAATTGAAAAAACAAGTAAACTGAGAAAAACTGAGAAAAAGCTGATAAAAATTTGGAAAAATGTGAAAAAATGAGAAAAACTGAGAATAACTGAGAAAAAATACTGAGAAAAAACTGAAAATAACAGAGAAAATCTGAGAATAACTGAAAAAAACTGAGAAGAAAAACTGAGAAAAAAATCTGGAAAAAACAGAAAAACTGAGAAGAAAATATGAGAAAAACTGAGCAGAAAAACTGAGAAAAAAATCTATTTAAAAAAACTGAGAAGAAAACGAAGAACTGAGAAGAAAAACTGAGGGAAAAAACTGACCAGAAAAGCTGAGAAGATAAACTGAGCATAAAAACTTAGAAAAAATCTGAAAAAACTGAGAAAGAAAATTAAGAAAAACTGAGAAAAATGGACAGAAAATAACCAAGAAAAATTGAAAAAGAAGAAAACACTGAGAAAAAATGAGAAAAAACAAGAAAAACTGAGAAAAACTGACAAAAGTTGAGAAAAGGTGAGAAAAATGACAAAATATGAGAAAAACTGTGAAGAAATGAGGTAAAAATGAGAAAAACTGAGAAAAACTGAGAATAACTGAGAAAAAATACTGAGAAAAAACTGAAAATAACAGAGAAAATCTGAGAATAACTGAAAAAAACTGAGAAGAAAATCTGAGAAAGACAGAGCAGAAAAACTGAGAAAAAAAATTATTTAAAAAACTGAGAATAAAAACGAAGAACTGAGCAGAAAAACTGAGAAAAAAACTGACCAGAAAAGCTGAGAAGATAAACTGCAGAAAAACTTAGAAAAAATCTGAAAGGAACTGAGAAAGAAAATTAAGAAAAACTGAGAAAAATGGACAGAAAATAACCAAGAAAAATTGAAAAAGAAGAAAACACTGAGAAAAAATGAGAAAAAATGAGAAAAAACGAGAAAAACTGAGAAAAACTGACAAAAGGTGAGAAAAGATGAGAAAAAATGAGAAAATATGAGAAAAACTGTGAAAAAATGAGGTAAAAATGAGAAAAACTGAGAGAAAATTGAAAAAACAAGTAAACTGAGAAAAACTGAGAAAAAGCTGATAAAAATTTGGAAAAATGTGAAAAAATGAGAAAAACTGAGAATAACTGAGAAAAAATACTGAGAAAAAACTGAAAATAACAGAGAAATCTGAGAATAACTGAAAAAAACTGAGAAGAAAAACTGAGAAAAAAATCTGGAAAAAACAGAAAAACTGAGAAGAAAATATGAGAAAAACTGAGCAGAAAAACTGAGAAAAAAATCTATTTAAAAAAACTGAGAAGAAAACGAAGAACTGAGAAGAAAAACTGAGGGAAAAAACTGACCAGAAAAGCTGAGAAGATAAACTGAGCATAAAAACTTAGAAAAAATCTGAAAAAACTGAGAAAGAAAATTAAGAAAAACTGAGAAAAATGGACAGAAAATAACCAAGAAAAATTGAAAAAGAAGAAAACACTGAGAAAAAATGAGAAAAAACAAGAAAAACTGAGAAAAACTGACAAAAGGTGAGAAAAGATGAGAAAAAATGAGAAAATATGAGAAAAACTGTGAAAAAATGAGGTAAAAATGAGAAAAACTGAGAGAAAATTGAAAAAACAAGTAAACTGAGAAAAACTGAGAAAAAGCTGATAAAAATTTGGAAAAATGTGAAAAAATGAGAAAAACTGAAAAAATTAGGTTAAAAATGAGAAAAACTGAGAAAAAAATGAAAAAACAAGGAAACCGAGAAAAACTGAGAAAAATGCTGAAAAAAATTGGAAAAATGAGAAAAAATAACAACTGAGATTAAGTGAGAAAAAATACTGAGAAAAAAACTGAGAATAACTGAGAGAAAAACTGAGAAAAACTGAAAAAAACTGTGAAGAAAAACTGAGAAAAAGAACTGAAACAAACTGAGAAAAACTGAGAAGAAAATCTGAGAAAGACAGAGCAGAAAAACTGAGAAAAAAAATTATTAAAAAAACTGAGAATAAAAACGAAGAACTGAGCAGAAAAACTGAGAAAAAAACTGACCAGAAAAGCTGAGAAGATAAACTGCAGAAAAACTTAGAAAAAATCTGAAAGGAACTGAGAAAGAAAATTAAGAAAAACTGAGAAAAATGGACAGAAAATAACCAAGAAAAATTGAAAAAGAAGAAAACACTGAGAAAAAATGAGAAAAAATGAGAAAAAACGAGAAAAACTGAGAAAAACTGACAAAAGGTGAGAAAAGATGAGAAAAAATGAGAAAATATGAGAAAAACTGAAAAAATGAGGTAAAAATGAGAAAAACTGAGAGAAAATTGAAAAAACAAGTAAACTGAGAAAAACTGAGAAAAAGCTGATAAAAATTTGGAAAAATGTGAAAAAATGAGAAAAACTGAGAATAACTGAGAAAAAATACTGAGAAAAAACTGAAAATAACAGAGAAAATCTGAGAATAACTGAAAAAAACTGAGAAGAAAAACTGAGAAAAAAATCTGGAAAAAACAGAAAAACTGAGAAGAAAATATGAGAAAAACTGAGCAGAAAAACTGAGAAAAAAATCTATTTAAAAAAACTGAGAAGAAAACGAAGAACTGAGAAGAAAAACTGAGGGAAAAAACTGACCAGAAAAGCTGAGAAGATAAACTGAGCATAAAAACTTAGAAAAAATCTGAAAAAACTGAGAAAGAAAATTAAGAAAAACTGAGAAAAATGGACAGAAAATAACCAAGAAAAATTGAAAAAGAAGAAAACACTGAGAAAAAATGAGAAAAAACAAGAAAAACTGAGAAAAACTGACAAAAGTTGAGAAAAGGTGAGAAAAATGACAAAATATGAGAAAAACTGTGAAGAAATGAGGTAAAAATGAGAAAAACTGAGAAAAACTGAGAATAACTGAGAAAAAATACTGAGAAAAAACTGAAAATAACAGAGAAAATCTGAGAATAACTGAAAAAAACTGAGAAGAAAAACTGAGAAAAAAATCTGGAAAAAACAGAAAAACTGAGAAGAAAATATGAGAAAAACTGAGCAGAAAAACTGAGAAAAAAATCTATTAAAAAAAACTGAGAAGAAAACGAAGAACTGAGAAGAAAAACTGAGGAAAAAAACTGACCAGAAAAGCTGAGAAGATAAACTGAGCATAAAAACTTAGAAAAAATCTGAAAGAAACTGAGAAAGAAAATTAAGAAAAACTGAGAAAAATGGACAGAAAATAACCAAGAAAAATTGAAAAGGAAGAAAACACTGAGAAAAAATGAGAAAAAACAAGAAAAACTGACAAAAGGTGAGAAAAGAGGAGAAAAAATGAGAAAATATGAGAAAAACTGTGAAAAAATGAGGTAAAAATGAGAAAAACTGAGAGAAAATTGAAAAAAGAAGTAAACTGAGAAAAACTGAGAAAAAGCTGATAAAAATTTGGAAAAATGTGAAAAAATGAGAAAAACTGAAAAAATTAGGTTAAAAATGAGAAAAACTGAGAAAAAAATGAAAAAACAAGGAAACCGAGAAAAACTGAGAAAAATGCTGAAAAAAATTGGAAAAATGAGAAAAAATAAAAACTGAGATTAAGTGAGAAAAAATACTGAGAAAAAAACTGAGAATAACTGAGAGAAAAACTGAGAAAAACTGAAAAAAACTGTGAAGAAAAACTGAGAAAAAGAACTGAAACAAACTGAGAAAAACTGAGAAGAAAATCTGAGAAAGACAGAGCAGAAAAACTGAGAAAAAAAATTATTAAAAAAACTGAGAATAAAAACGAAGAACTGAGCAGAAAAACTGAGAAAAAAACTGACCAGAAAAGCTGAGAAGATAAACTGCAGAAAAACTTAGAAAACATCTGAAAGGAACTGAGAAAGAAAATTAAGAAAAACTGAGAAAAATGGACAGAAAATAACCAAGAAAAATTGAAAAAGAAGAAAACACTGAGAAAAAATGAGAAAAAATGAGAAAAAACGAGAAAAACTGAGAAAAACTGACAAAAGGTGAGAAAAGATGAGAAAAAATGAGAAAATATGAGAAAAACTGAAAAAATGAGGTAAAAATGAGAAAAACTGAGAGAAAATTGAAAAAACAAGTAAACTGAGAAAAACTGAGAAAAAGCTGATAAAAATTTGGAAAAATGTGAAAAAATGAGAAAAACTGAGAATAACTGAGAAAAAATACTGAGAAAAAACTGAAAATAACAGAGAAAATCTGAGAATAACTGAAAAAAACTGAGAAGAAAAACTGAGAAAAAAATCTGGAAAAAACAGAAAAACTGAGAAGAAAATATGAGAAAAACTGAGCAGAAAAACTGAGAAAAAAATCTATTTAAAAAAACTGAGAAGAAAACGAAGAACTGAGAAGAAAAACTGAGGGAAAAAACTGACCAGAAAAGCTGAGAAGATAAACTGAGCATAAAAACTTAGAAAAAATCTGAAAAAACTGAGAAAGAAAATTAAGAAAAACTGAGAAAAATGGACAGAAAATAACCAAGAAAAATTGAAAAAGAAGAAAACACTGAGAAAAAATGAGAAAAAACAAGAAAAACTGAGAAAAACTGACAAAAGGTGAGAAAAGATGAGAAAAAATGAGAAAATATGAGAAAAACTGTGAAAAAATGAGGTAAAAATGAGAAAAACTGAGAGAAAATTGAAAAAACAAGTAAACTGAGAAAAACTGAGAAAAAGCTGATAAAAATTTGGAAAAATGTGAAAAAATGAGAAAAACTGAAAAATTAGGTTAAAAATGAGAAAAACTGAGAAAAAAATGAAAAAACAAGGAAACCGAGAAAAACTGAGAAAAATGCTGAAAAAAATTGGAAAAATGAGAAAAAATAAAAACTGAGATTAACTGAGAAAAAATACTGAGAAAAAAACTGAGACTAACTGAGAGAAAAACTGAGAAAAACTGAAAAAAACTGTGAAGAAAAACTGAGAAAAAGAACTGAAACAAACTGAGAAAAACTGAGAAGAAAATCTGAGAAAGACAGAGCAGAAAAACTGAGAAAAAAACTGACCAGAAAAGCTGAGAAGATAAACTGCAGAAAAACTTAGAAAAAATCTGAAAGAAACTGAGAAAGAAAATTAAGAAAAACTGAGAAAAATGGACAGAAAATAACCAAGAAAAATTGAAAAAGAAGAAAACACTGAGAAAAAATGAGAAAAAATGAGAAAAAACGAGAAAAACTGAGAAAAACTGACAAAAGGTGAGAAAAGATGAGAAAAAATGAGAAAATATGAGAAAAACTGTGAAAAAATGAGGTAAAAATGAGAAAAACTGCGAGAAAATTGAAAAAACAAGTAAACTGAGAAAAACTGAGAAAAAGCTGATAAAAATTTGGAAAAATGTGAGAAAATGAGAAAAACTGAGAATAACTGAGAAAAAATACTGAGAAAAAACTGAAAATAACAGAGAAAATCTGAGAATAACTGAAAATAACTGTGAAGAAAAACTGAGAAAAAGAACTGAAACAAACTGAGAAAAACTGAGAAGAAAATCTGAGAAAGACAGAGCAGAAAAACTGAGAAAAAAAATTATTAAAAAAACTGAGAATAAAAACGAAGAACTGAGAAGAAAAACTGAGAAAAAAAACTGACCAGAAAAGCTGAGAAGATAAACTGCAGAAAAACTTAGAAAAAATCTGAAAGAAACTGAGAAAGAAAATTAAGAAAAACTGAGAAAAATGGACAGAAAATAACCAAGAAAAATTGAAAAAGAAGAAAACACTGAGAACAAATGAGAAAAAATGAGAAAAAACGAGAAAAACTGAGAAAAACTGACAAAAGGTGAGAAAAGATGAGAAAAAATGAGAAAATATGAGAAAAACTGTGAAAAAATGAGGTAAAATGAGAAAAACTGAGAGAAAATTGAAAAAAACATGTAAACTGAGAAAAACTGAGAAAAAGCTGATAAAAATTTGGAAAAATGTGAAAAAATGAGGAAAACTGAGAATAACTGAGAAAAAATACTGAGAAAAAACTGAAAATAACAGAGAAAATCTGAGAATAACTGAAAAAAACTGAGAAGAAAAACTGAGAAAAAAATCTGGAAAAAACAGAAAAACTGAGAAGAAAATATGAGAAAAACTGAGCAGAAAAACTGAGAAAAAAATCTATTAAAAAAAACTGAGAAGAAAACGAAGAACTGAGAAGAAAAACTGAGGAAAAAAACTGACCAGAAAAGCTGAGAAGATAAACTGAGCATAAAAACTTAGAAAAAATCTGAAAGAAACTGAGAAAGAAAATTAAGAAAAACTGAGAAAAATGGACAGAAAATAACCAAGAAAAATTGAAAAAGAAGAAAACACTGAGAAAAAATGAGAAAAAATGAGAAAAAACGAGAAAAACTGAGAAAAACTGACAAAAGGTGAGAAAAGATGAGAAAAAATGAGAAAATATGAGAAAAACTGTGAAAAAATGAGGTAAAAATGAGAAAAACTGAGAGAAAATTGAAAAAACAAGTAAACTGAGAAAAACTGAGAAAAAGCTGATAAAAATTTGGAAAAATGTGAAAAAATGAGAAAAACTGAGAATAACTGAGAAAAAATACTGAGAAAAAACTGAAAATAACAGAGAAATCTGAGAATAACTGAAAAAAACTGAGAAGAAAAACTGAGAAAAAAATCTGGAAAAAACAGAAAAACTGAGAAGAAAATATGAGAAAAACTGAGCAGAAAAACTGAGAAAAAAATCTATTTAAAAAAACTGAGAAGAAAACGAAGAACTGAGAAGAAAAACTGAGGGAAAAAACTGACCAGAAAAGCTGAGAAGATAAACTGAGCATAAAAACTTAGAAAAAATCTGAAAAAACTGAGAAAGAAAATTAAGAAAAACTGAGAAAAATGGACAGAAAATAACCAAGAAAAATTGAAAAAGAAGAAAACACTGAGAAAAAATGAGAAAAAACAAGAAAAACTGAGAAAAACTGACAAAAGGTGAGAAAAGATGAGAAAAAATGAGAAAATATGAGAAAAATTGTGAAAAAATGAGGTAAAAATGAGAAAAACTGAGAGAAAATTGAAAAAACAAGTAAACTGAGAAAAACTGAGAAAAAGCTGATAAAAATTTGGAAAAATGTGAAAAAATGAGAAAAACTGAAAAAATTAGGTTAAAAATGAGAAAAACTGAGAAAAAAATGAAAAAACAAGGAAACCGAGAAAAACTGAGAAAAATGCTGAAAAAAATTGGAAAAATGAGAAAAAATAAAAACTGAGATTAAGTGAGAAAAAATACTGAGAAAAAAACTGAGAATAACTGAGAGAAAAACTGAGAAAAACTGAAAAAAACTGTGAAGAAAAACTGAGAAAAAGAACTGAAACAAACTGAGAAAAACTGAGAAGAAAATCTGAGAAAGACAGAGCAGAAAAACTGAGAAAAAAAATTATTAAAAAAACTGAGAATAAAAACGAAGAACTGAGCAGAAAAACTGAGAAAAAAACTGACCAGAAAAGCTGAGAAGATAAACTGCAGAAAAACTTAGAAAACATCTGAAAGGAACTGAGAAAGAAAATTAAGAAAAACTGAGAAAAATGGACAGAAAATAACCAAGAAAAATTGAAAAAGAAGAAAACACTGAGAAAAAATGAGAAAAAATGAGAAAAAACGAGAAAAACTGAGAAAAACTGACAAAAGGTGAGAAAAGATGAGAAAAAATGAGAAAATATGAGAAAAACTGAAAAAATGAGGTAAAAATGAGAAAAACTGAGAGAAAATTGAAAAAACAAGTAAACTGAGAAAAACTGAGAAAAAGCTGATAAAAATTTGGAAAAATGTGAAAAAATGAGAAAAACTGAGAATAACTGAGAAAAAATACTGAGAAAAAACTGAAAATAACAGAGAAAATCTGAGAATAACTGAAAAAAACTGAGAAGAAAAACTGAGAAAAAAATCTGGAAAAAACAGAAAAACTGAGAAGAAAATATGAGAAAAACTGAGCAGAAAAACTGAGAAAAAAATCTATTTAAAAAAACTGAGAAGAAAACGAAGAACTGAGAAGAAAAACTGAGGGAAAAAACTGACCAGAAAAGCTGAGAAGATAAACTGAGCATAAAAACTTAGAAAAAATCTGAAAAAACTGAGAAAGAAAATTAAGAAAAACTGAGAAAAATGGACAGAAAATAACCAAGAAAAATTGAAAAAGAAGAAAACACTGAGAAAAAATGAGAAAAAACAAGAAAAACTGAGAAAAACTGACAAAAGGTGAGAAAAGATGAGAAAAAATGAGAAAATATGAGAAAAACTGTGAAAAAATGAGGTAAAAATGAGAAAAACTGAGAGAAAATTGAAAAAACAAGTAAACTGAGAAAAACTGAGAAAAAGCTGATAAAAATTTGGAAAAATGTGAAAAAATGAGAAAAACTGAAAAATTAGGTTAAAAATGAGAAAAACTGAGAAAAAAATGAAAAAACAAGGAAACCGAGAAAAACTGAGAAAAATGCTGAAAAAAATTGGAAAAATGAGAAAAAATAAAAACTGAGATTAACTGAGAAAAAATACTGAGAAAAAAACTGAGACTAACTGAGAGAAAAACTGAGAAAAACTGAAAAAAACTGTGAAGAAAAACTGAGAAAAAGAACTGAAACAAACTGAGAAAAACTGAGAAGAAAATCTGAGAAAGACAGAGCAGAAAAACTGAGAAAAAAACTGACCAGAAAAGCTGAGAAGATAAACTGCAGAAAAACTTAGAAAAAATCTGAAAGAAACTGAGAAAGAAAATTAAGAAAAACTGAGAAAAATGGACAGAAAATAACCAAGAAAAATTGAAAAAGAAGAAAACACTGAGAAAAAATGAGAAAAAATGAGAAAAAACGAGAAAAACTGAGAAAAACTGACAAAAGGTGAGAAAAGATGAGAAAAAATGAGAAAATATGAGAAAAACTGTGAAAAAATGAGGTAAAAATGAGAAAAACTGCGAGAAAATTGAAAAAACAAGTAAACTGAGAAAAACTGAGAAAAAGCTGATAAAAATTTGGAAAAATGTGAGAAAATGAGAAAAACTGAGAATAACTGAGAAAAAATACTGAGAAAAAACTGAAAATAACAGAGAAAATCTGAGAATAACTGAAAATAACTGTGAAGAAAAACTGAGAAAAAGAACTGAAACAAACTGAGAAAAACTGAGAAGAAAATCTGAGAAAGACAGAGCAGAAAAACTGAGAAAAAAAATTATTAAAAAAACTGAGAATAAAAACGAAGAACTGAGAAGAAAAACTGAGAAAAAAAACTGACCAGAAAAGCTGAGAAGATAAACTGCAGAAAAACTTAGAAAAAATCTGAAAGAAACTGAGAAAGAAAATTAAGAAAAACTGAGAAAAATGGACAGAAAATAACCAAGAAAAATTGAAAAAGAAGAAAACACTGAGAACAAATGAGAAAAAATGAGAAAAAACGAGAAAAACTGAGAAAAACTGACAAAAGGTGAGAAAAGATGAGAAAAAATGAGAAAATATGAGAAAAACTGTGAAAAAATGAGGTAAAATGAGAAAAACTGAGAGAAAATTGAAAAAAACATGTAAACTGAGAAAAACTGAGAAAAAGCTGATAAAAATTTGGAAAAATGTGAAAAAATGAGGAAAACTGAGAATAACTGAGAAAAAATACTGAGAAAAAACTGAAAATAACAGAGAAAATCTGAGAATAACTGAAAAAAACTGAGAAGAAAAACTGAGAAAAAAATCTGGAAAAAACAGAAAAACTGAGAAGAAAATATGAGAAAAACTGAGCAGAAAAACTGAGAAAAAAATCTATTAAAAAAAACTGAGAAGAAAACGAAGAACTGAGAAGAAAAACTGAGGAAAAAAACTGACCAGAAAAGCTGAGAAGATAAACTGAGCATAAAAACTTAGAAAAAATCTGAAAGAAACTGAGAAAGAAAATTAAGAAAAACTGAGAAAAATGGACAGAAAATAACCAAGAAAAATTGAAAAAGAAGAAAACACTGAGAAAAAATGAGAAAAAATGAGAAAAAACGAGAAAAACTGAGAAAAACTGACAAAAGGTGAGAAAAGATGAGAAGAAATGAGAAGATATGAGAAAAACTGGGAAAAAATGAGGTAAAACTGAGAGAAAATTGAAAAAACAAGTAAACTGAGAGAAACTGAGAAAAATGGACAGAAAATAACTAAGAAAAACTGAAAAAGAAGAAAAAACTGAGAAAAAATGAGAAAAACTGAGAAAAACTGACAAAAGGTGAGAAAAGGTGAGAAAAATGACAAAATATGAGAAAAACTGTGAAAAAATGAGGTAAAAATGAGAAAAACTGAGAAAAAAATTGAATAAACAAGGAAACTGAGAAAAACTGAGAAAAAGCTGATAAAAAATTGGAAAAATGAGAAAAACTGAGAAAAACTGAGAATAACTGAGAAAAAATACTGAAAAAAAACTGAGAATAACTGAGAGAAAAACTGAGAAAAACTGAGAAGAAAAACTGAGAAACAAAACTGAAAAAAACTGAGAAAAACTAAGCAGAAAAGCTGAGAAAATAAACTATTAAAAAAAACTGAGAAAAAAAACTAATTAAGAAACTGAGAATAAAAACGAAGAAGAACTGAGAAAAAAACTGAGAATAACTGAGAAAATAACAAAGAAAAACTGAGAAAGAAGAAAAAACTGAGAAAAAATGAGAAAAATGAGAAAAACTGATAAAAACATACAAAAGATGAGAAAAGGTGAGAAAAATGACAAAATATGAGAAAAAATGTAAAAATGAGGTAAAAATGAGCAAAACTGAGAAAAAAATTGAATAAACAAGGAAACTGAGAAAAACTGAGAAAAAGCTGATAAAAAATTGGAAAAATGAGAAAAAATAAAAACTGAGATTAACTGAGAAAAAATACTGAGAAAAAAACTGAGAATAACTGAGAGAAAAACTGAGAAAAACTGAGAAGAAAAACTGAGAAACAAAACTGAAAAAAACTGAGAAAAACTAAGCAGAAAAGCTGAGAAAATAAACTATTAAAAAAAACTGAGAAAAAAATCTGGAAAAAACAGAAATACTGAGAAGAAAATATGAGAAAAACTGAGCAGAAAAACTGAGAAAAAAATCTATTAAAAAAAACTGCGAAGGAAACGAAGAACTGAGAAGAAAAACTGAGGAAGAAAACTGACCAGAAAAGCTGAGAAGATAAACTGAGCATAAAAACTTAGAAAAAATCTGAAAAAACTGAGAAAGAAAATTAAGAGAAACTGAGAAAAATGGACAGAAAATAACTAAGAAAAACTGAAAAAGAAGAAAAAACTGAGAAAAAATGAGAAAAACTGAGAAAAACTGACAAAAGGTGAGAAAAGGTGAGAAAAATGACAAAATATGAGAAAAACTGTGAAAAAATGAGGTAAAAATGAGAAAAACTGAGAAAAAAATTGAATAAACAAGGAAACTGAGAAAAACTGAGAAAAAGCTGATAAAAAATTGGAAAAATGAGAAAAACTGAGAATAACTGAGAAAAAATACTGAAAAAAAACTGAGAATAACTGAGAGAAAAACTGAGAAAAACTGAGAAGAAAAACTGAGAAACAAAACTGAAAAAAACTGAGAACAAAAACTATTTAAGAAACTGAGAATAAAAACGAAGAAGAACTGAGAAAAAAACTGAGAATAACTGAGAAAATAACAAAGAAAAACTGAAAAAGAAGAAAAAACTGAGAAAAAATGAGAAAAATGAGAAAAACTGATAAAAACATACAAAAGATGAGAAAAGGTGAGAAAAAATGAGAAAATATGAGAAAAACTGAAAAAATGAGGTAAAAATGAGAAAAACTGAGAAAAAGTTGAAAAACAAGTAAACTGAGAAAAACTGAAAAAGCTGATAAAAAATTGGAAAAATGATGAAAAATGAGAAAAACTGAGGATAACTGAGAAAAAACACTGAGAAAAAAACTGAGAATAACTGAGAGAAAATCTGAGAAAAATTGAAAAAAATTGAGAAGAAAAACTGAGAAAAATAACTGAAACAAACAGAAAAACTGAGAAGAAAATCTTAGAAAAACTGAGCAGAAAAACTGAGAATATAAAATATTAAAATAAACTGGAAAAAAACTATTAAAAAACTGAGAATAAAAACGAAGAACCGAGAAGAAAAACTGACAGAAAAACTGACAAAAAAAACCTGAGAAAACATGAGAAGAAAATCTGAGAAAAACTGAAAAAGACTGTGAAGAAAAACTGGAAAAAGAACTGAAACAAACTGAGAAAAACTGAGAAGAAAATCTGAGAAAGACAGAGCAGAAAAACTGAGAAAAAAAATATGAAAAAAACTGAGAATAAAAACGAAGAAGAACTGAGAAGAAAAACTGAGAGAAAAACTGACCAGAGAAGCTGAGAAGATAAACTGAGCAGAAAAACTTAGAAAACATCTGAAAAAAACTGAGAAAGAAAATTAAGAAAATCTGAGAAAAAGAACTGAAACAAACTGAGAAAAACTGAGAAGAAAATCTGAGAAAGACAGAGCAGAAAAACTGAGAAAAAAAATTATTAATAAAACTGAGAATAAAAACGAAGAACTGAGAAGAAAAACTGAGAAAAAAACTGACCAGAAAAGCTGAGAAGATAAACTGCAGAAAAACTTAGAAAAAATCTGAAAGGAGCTGAGAAAGAAAATTAAGAAAAACTGAGAAAAATGGACAGAAAATAACCAAGAAAAATTGAAAAAGAAGAAAACACTGAGAAAAAATGAGAAAAAATGAGAGAAAACGAGAAAAACTGAGAAAAACTGACAAAAGGTGAGAAAAGATGAGAAAAAATGAGAAAATATGAGAAAAACTGTGAAAAAATGAGGTAAAAATGAGAAAAACTGAGAGAAAATTGAAAAAACAAGTAAACTTAGAAAAACTGAGAAAAAGCTGATAAAAATTTGGAAAAATGTGAAAAAATGAGAAAAACTGAGAATAACTGAGAAAAAATACTGAGAAAAAACTGAAAATAACAGAGAGAAAATCTGAGAATAACTGAAAAAAACTGAGAAGAAAAACTGAGAAAAAAATCTGGAAAAAACAGAAAAACTGAAAAAAATCTGAGAAAAACTAAGCAGAAAAACTGAGAAAATAAACTATTAAAAAAAACTGAGAAAAAAAACTATTTAAAAAACTGAGAATAAAAACGAATAAAACTGAGAAAAAAACTGAGAATAACTGAGAAAATAACAAAGAAAAACTGAAAAAGAAGAAAAAACTGAGAAAAAATGAGAAAAAATGAGAAAAACTGATAAAAACAGAAAAAGATGAGCAAAGGTGAGAAAAAATTTGAAAATATGAGAAAAACTGAAAAAATTAGGTTAAAAATGAGAAAAACTGAGAAAAAAATGAAAAAACAAGGAAACCGAGAAAAACTGAGAAAAAGCTGATAAAAAATTGGAAAAATGAGAAAAAATAAAAACTGAGATTAACTGAGAAAAAATACTGAGAAAAAAACTGAGAATAACTGAGAGAAAAACTGAGAAAAACTGAAAAAAACCGTGAAGAAAAACTGAGAAAAAGAACTGAAACAAACTGAGAAAAACTGAGAAGAAAATCTGAGAAAGACAGAGCAGAAAAACTGAGAAAAAAAACTATGAAAAAAACTGAGAATAAAAACGAAGAACTGAGAAGAAAAACTGAGAAAAAAACTGACCAGAAAAGCTGAGAAGATAAACAGCAGAAAAACTTAGAAAAAATCTGAAAGAAACTGAGAAAGAAAATTAAGAAAAACTGAGAAAAATGGACAGAAAATAACCAAGAAAAATTGAAAAAGAAGAAAACACTGAGAAAAAATGAGAAAAAATGAGAGAAAACGAGAAAAACTGAGAAAAACTGACAAAAGGTGAGAAAAGATGAGAAAAAATGAGAAAATATGAGAAAAACTGTGAAAAAATGAGGTAAAAATGAGAAAAACTGAGAGAAAATTGAAAAAACAAGTAAACTTAGAAAAACTGAGAAAAAGCTGATAAAAATTTGGAAAAATGTGAAAAAATGAGAAAAACTGAGAATAACTGAGAAAAAATACTCAGAAAAAACTGAAAATAACAGAGAAAATCTGAGAATAACTGAAAAAAACTGAGAAGAAAAACTGAGAAAAAAATCTGGAAAAAACAGAAAAACTGAAAAAAATCTGAGAAAAACTAAGCAGAAAAACTGAGAAAATAAACTATTAAAAAAAACTGAGAAAAAAAACTATTTAAAAAACTGAGAATAAAAACGAATAAAACTGAGAAAAAAACTGAGAATAACTGAGAAAATAACAAAGAAAAACTGAAAAAGAAGAAAAAACTGAGAAAAAATGAGAAAAAATGAGAAAAACTGATAAAAACAGAAAAAGATGAGCAAAGGTGAGAAAAAATTTGAAAATATGAGAAAAACTGAAAAAATTAGGTTAAAAATGAGAAAAACTGAGAAAAAAATGAAAAAACAAGGAAACCGAGAAAAACTGAGAAAAAGCTGATAAAAAATTGGAAAAATGAGAAAAAATAAAAACTGAGATTAACTGAGAAAAAATACTGAGAAAAAAACTGAGAATAACTGAGAGAAAAACTGAGAAAAACTGAAAAAAACCGTGAAGAAAAACTGAGAAAAAGAACTGAAACAAACTGAGAAAAACTGAGAAGAAAATCTGAGAAAGACAGAGCAGAAAAACTGAGAAAAAAAACTATGAAAAAAACTGAGAATAAAAACGAAGAACTGAGAAGAAAAACTGAGAAAAAAACTGACCAGAAAAGCTGAGAAGATAAACAGCAGAAAAACTTAGAAAAAATCTGAAAGAAACTGAGAAAGAAAATTAAGAAAAACTGAGAAAAATGGACAGAAAATAACCAAGAAAAATTGAAAAAGAAGAAAACACTGAGAAAAAATGAGAAAAAATGAGAGAAAACGAGAAAAACTGAGAAAAACTGACAAAAGGTGAGAAAAGATGAGAAAAAATGAGAAAATATGAGAAAAACTGTGAAAAAATGAGGTAAAAATGAGAAAAACTGAGAGAAAATTGAAAAAACAAGTAAACTTAGAAAAACTGAGAAAAAGCTGATAAAAATTTGGAAAAATGTGAAAAAATGAGAAAAACTGAGAATAACTGAGAAAAAATACTCAGAAAAAACTGAAAATAACAGAGAAAATCTGAGAATAACTGAAAAAAACTGAGAAGAAAAACTGAGAAAAAAATCTATTAAAAAAAACTGAGAAGAAAACGAAGAACTGAGAAGAAAAACTGAGGGAAAAAACTGACCAGAAAAGCTGAGAAGATAAACTGAGCAGAAAAACTTAGAAAAAATCTGAAAAAACTGAGAAAGAAAATTAAGAGAAACTGAGAAAAATGGACAGAAAATAACTAAGAAAAACTGAAAAAGAAGAAAAAACTGAGAAAAAATGAGAAAAACTGAGAAAAACTGACAAAAGGTGAGAAAAGGTGAGAAAAATGACAAAATATGAGAAAAACTGTGAAAAAATGAGGTAAAAATGAGAAAAACTGAGAAAAACTGAGAATAACTGAGAAAAAATACTGAAAAAAAACTGAGAATAACTGAGAGAAAAACTGAGAAAAACTGAGAAGAAAAACTGAGAAACAAAACTGAAAAAAACTGAGAAAAACTGAAGAAAATCTGAGAAAAACTAAGCAGAAAAGCTGAGAAAATAAACTATTAAAAAAAACTGAGAACAAAAACTATTTAAGAAACTGAGAATAAAAACGAAGAAGAACTGAGAAAAAAACTGAGAATAACTGAGAAAATAACAAAGAAAAACTGAAAAAGAAGAAAAAACTGAGAAAAAATGAGAAAAATGAGAAAAACTGATAAAAAAATACAAAAGATGAGAAAAGGTGAGAAAAATGAGAAAATATGAGAAAAACTGAAAAAATGAGATAAAAATGAGAAAAACTGAGAAAAAATTGAAAAACAAGTAAACTGAGAAAAACTGAGAAAAAGCTGATAAAAAATTGGAAAAATGAGAAAAAATGAGAAAAACTGAGGATAACTGAGAAAAAACACTGAGAAAAAAACTGAGAATAACTGAGAGAAAATCTGAGAAAAATTGAAAAAAATTGAGAAGAAAAACTGAGAAAAATAACTGAAACAAACAGAAAAACTGAGAAGAAAATCTTAGAAAAACTGAGCAGAAAAACTGAGAATATAAAATATTAAAATAAACTGGAAAAAAAACTATTAAAAAACTGAGAATAAAAACGAAGAACCGAGAAGAAAAACTGACAGAAAAACTGACAAAAAAAAACTGAGAAAACATGAGAAGAAAATCTGTGAAAAACTGAAGAAGACTGTGAAGAAAAACTGGAAAAAGAACTGAAACAAACTGAGAAAAACTGAGAAGAAAATCTGAGAAAGACAGAGCAGAAAAACTGAGAAAAAAAACTATGAAAAAAACAGAAAAACGGAGAAGAAAATATGAGAAAAACTGAGCAGAAAAACTGAGAAAAAAATCTATTAAAAAAAACTGAGAAGAAAACGAAGAACTGAGAAGAAAAACTGAGGAAAAAAACTGACCAGAAAAGCTGAGAAGATAAACTGAGCATAAAAACTTAGAAAAAATCTGAAAAAACTGAGAAAGAAAATTAAGAGAAACTGAGAAAAATGGACAGAAAATAACTAAGAAAAATTGAAAAAGAAGAAAAAACTGAGAAAAAATGAGAAATACTGAGAAAAACTGACAAAAGGTGAGAAAAGGTGAGAAAAATGACAAAATATGAGAAAAACTGTGAAAAAATGAGGTAAAAATGAGAAAAACTGAGAAAAACTGAGAATAACTGAGAAAAAACACTGAGAAAAAAACTGAGAATAACTGAGAGAAAATCTGAGAAAAATTGAAAAAAATTGAGAAGAAAAACTGAGAAAAATAACTGAAACAAACAGAAAAACTGAGAAGAAAATCTTAGAAAAACTGAGCAGAAAAACTGAGAATCAAAACTGAAAAAAACTGAGAAAAACTGAAGAAAATCTGAGAAAAACTAAGCAGAAAAGCTGAGAAAATAAACTATTAAAAAAAACTGAGAAAAAAAACTATTTAAGAAACTGATAATAAAAACGACGAAGAACTGAGAAAAAAACTGAGAATAACTGAGAAAATAACAAAGAAAAACTGAAAAAGAAGAAAAAACTGAGAAAAAATGAGAAAAATGAGAAAAACTGATAAAAACATACAAAAGATGAGAAAAGGTGAGAAAAAATGAGAAAATATGAGAAAAACTGAAAAAATGAGGTAAAAATGAGAAAAACAGAAAAAATTGAAAAACAAGTAAACTGAGAAAAACTGAGAAAAAGCTGATAAAAAATTGGAAAAATGAGAAAAAATGAGAAAAACTGAGGATAACTGAGAAAAAACACTGAGAAAAATACTGAGAATAACTGAGAGAAAATCTGAGAAAAATTGAAAAAAATTGAGAAGAAAAACTGAGAAAAATAACTGAAACAAACAGAAAAACTGAGAAGAAAATCTTAGAAAAACTGAGCAGAAAAACTGAGAATATAAAATATTAAAATAAACTGGAAAAAAAACTATTAAAAAACTGAGAATAAAAACAAAGAACCGAGAAGAAAAACTGACAAAAAAACTGAAAAAAACTGAGAAAACATGAGAAGAAAATCTGAGAAAAACTGAGCAGAAAAACTGAGAAAAAAAACTATGAAAAAAACTGAGAATAAAAACGAAGAAGAACTGAGAAGAAAAACTGAGAGAAAAACTGACCAGAAAAGCTGAGAAGATAAACTGAGCAGAAAAACTTAGAAAACATCTGAAAAAAACTGAGAAAGAAAATTAAGAAAATCCGAGAAAAAGAACTGAAACAAACTGAGAAAAACTGAGAAGAAAATCTGAGAAATACAGAACAGAAAAACTAAGAAAAAAAATTATTACAAAAACTGAGAACAAAAACGAAGAACTGAGAAGAAAAACTGAGAAAAAAACTGACCAGAAAAGCTGAGAAGATAAACAGCAGAAAAACTTAGAAAAAATCTGAAAGAAACTGAGAAAGAAAATTAAGAAAAACTGAGAAAAATGGTCAGAAAATAACTAAGAAAAATTGAAAAAGAAGAAAACACTGAGAAAAAATGAGAAAAAATGAGAAAAAACGAGAAAAACTGAGAAAAACTGACAAAAGGTGAGAAAAGATGAGAAAAAATGAGAAAATATGAGAAAAACTGAAAAAATGAGGTAAAAATGAGAAAAACTGAGAGAAAATTGAAAAAACAAGTAAACTGAGAAAAACTGAGAAAAAGCTGATAAAAATTTGGAAAAATGTGAAAAAATGAGAAAAACTGAGAATAACTGAGAAAAAATACTGAGAACAAACTGAAAATAACAGAGAAAATCTGAGAATAACTGAAAAAAGCTGAGAAGAAAAATTGAGAAAAAAATCTGGAAAAAACAGAAAAACTGAGAAGAAAATATGAGAAAAACTGAGCAGAAAAACTGAGAAAAAAATCTATTAAAAAAAACTGAGAAGAAAACGAAGAACTGAGAAGAAAAACTGAGGAAGAAAACTGACCAGAAAAGCTGAGAAGATAAACTGAGCATAAAAACTTAGAAAAAATCTGAAAAAACTGAGAAAGAAAATTAAGAGAAACTGAGAAAAATGGACAGAAAATAACTAAGAAAAACTGAAAAAGAAGAAAAAACTGAGAAAAAATGAGAAAAACTGAGAAAAACTGACAAAAGGTGAGAAAAGGTGAGAAAAATGACAAAATATGAGAAAAACTGTGAAAAAATGAGGTAAAAATGAGAAAAACTGAGAAAAAAATTGAATAAACAAGGAAACTGAGAAAAACTGAGAAAAAGCTGATAAAAAATTGGAAAAATGAGAAAAACTGAGAAAAACTGAGAATAACTGAGAAAAAATACTGAAAAAAAACTGAGAATAACTGAGAGAAAAACTGAGAAAAACTGAGAAGAAAAACTGAGAAAAAATGAGAAAAATGAGAAAAACTGATAAAAACATACAAAAGATGAGAAAAGGTGAGAAAAAATGAGAAAATATGAGAAAAACTGAAAAAATGAGGCAAAAATGAGAAAAACTGAGAAAAAATTGGAAAAATGAGAAAAAATGAGAAAAACTGAGGATAACTGAGAAAAAACACTGAGAAAAAAACTGAGAATAACTGAGAGAAAATCTGAGAAAAATTGAAAAAAATTGAGAAGAAAAACTGAGAAAAATAACTGAAACAAACAGAAAAACTGAGAAGAAAATCTTAGAAAAACTGAGCAGAAAAACTGAGAATCAAAACTGAAAAAAACTGAGAAAAACTGAAGAAAATCTGAGAAAAACTAAGCAGAAAAGCTGAGAAAATAAACTATTAAAAAAAACTGAGAAAAAAAACTATTTAAGAAACTGATAATAAAAACGAAGAAGAACTGAGAAAAAAACTGAGAATAACTGAGAAAATAACAAAGAAAAACTGAAAAAGAAGAAAAAACTGAGAAAAAATGAGAAAAATGAGAAAAACTGATAAAAACATACAAAAGATGAGAAAAGGTGAGAAAAAATGAGAAAATATGAGAAAAACTGAAAAAATGAGGTAAAAATGAGAAAAACTGAGAAAAAATTGAAAAACAAGTAAACTGAGAAAAACTGAGAAAAAGCTGATAAAAAATTGGAAAAATGAGAAAAAATGAGAAAAACTGAGGATAACTGAGAAAAAACACTGAGAAAAATACTGAGAATAACTGAGAGAAAATCTGAGAAAAATTGAAAAAAATTGAGAAGAAAAACTGAGAAAAATAACTGAAACAAACAGAAAAACTGAGAAGAAAATCTTAGAAAAACTGAGCAGAAAAACTGAGAATATAAAATATTAAAATAAACTGGAAAAAAAACTATTAAAAAACTGAGAATAAAAACAAAGAACCGAGAAGAAAAACTGACAAAAAAACTGAAAAAAACTGAGAAAACATGAGAAGAAAATCTGAGAAAAACTGAGCAGAAAAACTGAGAAAAAAAACTATGAAAAAAACTGAGAATAAAAACGAAGAAGAACTGAGAAGAAAAACTGAGAGAAAAACTGACCAGAAAAGCTGAGAAGATAAACTGAGCAGAAAAACTTAGAAAACATCTGAAAAAAACTGAGAAAGAAAATTAAGAAAATCCGAGAAAAAGAACTGAAACAAACTGAGAAAAACTGAGAAGAAAATCTGAGAAATACAGAGCAGAAAAACTAAGAAAAAAAATTATTACAAAAACTGAGAATAAAAACGAAGAACTGAGAAGAAAAACTGAGAAAAAAACTGACCAGAAAAGCTGAGAAGATAAACAGCAGAAAAACTTAGAAAAAATCTGAAAGAAACTGAGAAAGAAAATTAAGAAAAACTGAGAAAAATGGTCAGAAAATAACTAAGAAAAATTGAAAAAGAAGAAAACACTGAGAAAAAATGAGAAAAAATGAGAAAAAACGAGAAAAACTGAGAAAAACTGACAAAAGGTGAGAAAAGATGAGAAAAAATGAGAAAATATGAGAAAAACTGAAAAAATGAGGTAAAAATGAGAAAAACTGAGAGAAAATTGAAAAAACAAGTAAACTGAGAAAAACTGAGAAAAAGCTGATAAAAATTTGGAAAAATGTGAAAAAATGAGAAAAACTGAGAATAACTGAGAAAAAATACTGAGAACAAACTGAAAATAACAGAGAAAATCTGAGAATAACTGAAAAAAACAGAAGAAAAACTGAGAAAAAAATCTGGAAAAAACAGAAAAACTGAGAAGAAAATATGAGAAAAACTGAGCAGAAAAACTGAGAAAAAAATCTATTAAAAAAAACTGAGAAGAAAACGAAGAACTGAGAAGAAAAACTGAGGAAAAAAACTGACCAGAAAAGCTGAGAAGATAAACTGAGCATAAAAACTTAGAAAAAATCTGAAAAAACTGAGAAAGAAAATTAAGAGAAACTGAGAAAAATGGACAGAAAATAACTAAGAAAAACTGAAAAAGAAGAAAAAACTGAGAAAAAATAAGAAAAACTGAGAAAAACTGACAAAAGGTGAGAAAAGGTGAGAAAAATGACAAAATATGAGAAAAACTGTGAAAAAATGAGGTAAAAATGAGAAAAACTGAGAAAAAAATTGAATAAACAAGGAAACTGAGAAAAACTGAGAAAAAGCTGATAAAAAATTGGAAAAATGAGAAAAACTGAGAAAAACTGAGAATAACTGAGAAAAAATACTGAAAAAAAACTGAGAATAACTGAGAGAAAAACTGAGAAAAACTGAGAAGAAAAACTGAGAAACAAAACTGAAAAAAACTGAGAAAAACTGAAGAAAATCTGGGAAAAACTAAGCAGAAAAGCTGAGAAAATAAACTATTAAAAAAAACTGAGAAAAAAAACTATGTAAGAAACTGAGAATAAAAACGAAGAAGAACTGAGAAAAAAACTGAGAATAACTGAGAAAATAACAAAGAAAAACTGAAAAAGAAGAAAAAACTGAGAAAAAATGAGAAAAATGAGAAAAACTGATAAAAACATACAAAAGATGAGAAAAGGTGAGAAAAAATGAGAAAATATGAGAAAAACTGAAAAAATGAGGCAAAAATGAGAAAAACTGAGAAAAAATTGGAAAAATGAGAAAAAATGAGAAAAACTGAGGATAACTGAGAAAAAACACTGAGAAAAAAACTGAGAATAACTGAGAGAAAATCTGAGAAAAATTGAAAAAAATTGAGAAGAAAAACTGAGAAAAATAACTGAAACAAACAGAAAAACTGAGAAGAAAATCTTAGAAAAACTGAGCAGAAAAACTGAGAATCAAAACTGAAAAAAACTGAGAAAAACTGAAGAAAATCTGAGAAAAACTAAGCAGAAAAGCTGAGAAAATAAACTATTAAAAAAAACTGAGAAAAAAAACTATTTAAGAAACTGATAATAAAAACGAAGAAGAACTGAGAAAAAAACTGAGAATAACTGAGAAAATAACAAAGAAAAACTGAAAAAGAAGAAAAAACTGAGAAAAAATGAGAAAAATGAGAAAAACTGATAAAAACATACAAAAGATGAGAAAAGGTGAGAAAAAATGAGAAAATATGAGAAAAACTGAAAAAATGAGGTAAAAATGAGAAAAACTGAGAAAAAATTGAAAAACAAGTAAACTGAGAAAAACTGAGAAAAAGCTGATAAAAAATTGGAAAAATGAGAAAAAATGAGAAAAACTGAGGATAACTGAGAAAAAACACTGAGAAAAATACTGAGAATAACTGAGAGAAAATCTGAGAAAAATTGAAAAAAATTGAGAAGAAAAACTGAGAAAAATAACTGAAACAAACAGAAAAACTGAGAAGAAAATCTTAGAAAAACTGAGCAGAAAAACTGAGAATATAAAATATTAAAATAAACTGGAAAAAAAACTATTAAAAAACTGAGAATAAAAACAAAGAACCGAGAAGAAAAACTGACAAAAAAACTGAAAAAAACTGAGAAAACATGAGAAGAAAATCTGAGAAAAACTGAGCAGAAAAACTGAGAAAAAAAACTATGAAAAAAACTGAGAATAAAAACGAAGAAGAACTGAGAAGAAAAACTGAGAGAAAAACTGACCAGAAAAGCTGAGAAGATAAACTGAGCAGAAAAACTTAGAAAACATCTGAAAAAAACTGAGAAAGAAAATTAAGAAAATCCGAGAAAAAGAACTGAAACAAACTGAGAAAAACTGAGAAGAAAATCTGAGAAATACAGAGCAGAAAAACTAAGAAAAAAAATTATTACAAAAACTGAGAATAAAAACGAAGAACTGAGAAGAAAAACTGAGAAAAAAACTGACCAGAAAAGCTGAGAAGATAAACAGCAGAAAAACTTAGAAAAAATCTGAAAGAAACTGAGAAAGAAAATTAAGAAAAACTGAGAAAAATGGTCAGAAAATAACTAAGAAAAATTGAAAAAGAAGAAAACACTGAGAAAAAATGAGAAAAAATGAGAAAAAACGAGAAAAACTGAGAAAAACTGACAAAAGGTGAGAAAAGATGAGAAAAAATGAGAAAATATGAGAAAAACTGAAAAAATGAGGTAAAAATGAGAAAAACTGAGAGAAAATTGAAAAAACAAGTAAACTGAGAAAAACTGAGAAAAAGCTGATAAAAATTTGGAAAAATGTGAAAAAATGAGAAAAACTGAGAATAACTGAGAAAAAATACTGAGAACAAACTGAAAATAACAGAGAAAATCTGAGAATAACTGAAAAAAACAGAAGAAAAACTGAGAAAAAAATCTGGAAAAAACAGAAAAACTGAGAAGAAAATATGAGAAAAACTGAGCAGAAAAACTGAGAAAAAAATCTATTAAAAAAAACTGAGAAGAAATGAGAAAAACTGAAAAAATGAGATAAAAATGAAAAAAACTGAGAATAACTGAGAGAAAATCTGAGAAAAATTGAAAAAAATTGAGAAGAAAAACTGAGAAAAATAACTGAAACAAACAGAAAAACTGAGAAGAAAATCTTAGAAAAACTGAGCAGAAAAACTGAGAACATAAAATATTAAAATAAACTGGAAAAAAAACTATTAAAAAACTGAGAATAAAAACGAAGAACCGAGAAGAAAAACTGACAAAAAAACTGAAAAAAACTGAGAAAACATGAGAAGAAAATCTGAGAAAAACTGAGCAGAAAAACTGAGAAAAAAAACTATGAAAAAAACTGAGAATAAAAACGAAGAAGAACTGAGAAGAAAAACTGAGAGAAAAACTGACCAGAAAAGCTGAGAAGATAAACTGAGCAGAAAAACTTAGAAAAAATCTGAAAGAAACTGAGAAAGAAAATTAAGAAAAACTGAGAAAAATGGTCAGAAAATAACTAAGAAAAATTGAAAAAGAAGAAAAAACTGAGAAAAAATGAGAAAAACTGAGAAAAACTGACAAAAGGTGAGAAAAGGTGAGAAAAATGACAAAATATGAGAAAAACTGTGAAAAAATGAGGTAAAAATGAGAAAAACTGAGAAAAACTGAGAATAACTGAGAAAAAATACTGAAAAAAAACTGAGAATAACTGAGAGAAAAACTGAGAAAAACTGAGAAGAAAAACTGAGAAACAAAACTGAAAAAAACTGAGAAAAACTGAAGAAAATCTGAGAAAAACTAAGCAGAAAAGCTGAGAAAATAAACTATTAAAAAAACTGAGAAAAAAAACTATTTAAGAAACTGAGAATAAAAACGAAGAAGAACTGAGAAAAAAACTGAGAATAACTGAGAAAATAACAAAGAAAAACTGAAAAAGAAGAAAAAACTGAGAAAAAATGAGAAAAATGAGAAAAACTGATAAAAACATACAAAAGATGAGAAAAGGTGAGAAAAAAATGAGAAAATATGAGAAAAACTGAAAAAATGAGGTAAAAATGAGAAAAACAGAAAAAATTGAAAAACAAGTAAACTGAGAAAAACTGAGAAAAAGCTGATAAAAAATTGGAAAAATGAGAAAAAATGATGAAAAACTGAGGATAACTGAGAAAAAACACTGAGAAAAATACTGAGAATAACTGAGAGAAAATCTGAGAAAAATTGAAAAAAATTGAGAAGAAAAACTGAGAAAAATAACTGAAACAAACAGAAAAACTGAGAAGAAAATCTTAGAAAAACTGAGCAGAAAAACTGAGAATATAAAATATTAAAATAAACTGGAAAAAAAACTATTAAAAAACTGAGAATAAAAACGAAGAAGAACTGAGAAGAAAAACTGACAAAAAAAACTGAGAAAACATGAGACGAAAATCTGAGAAAAACTGAAAAAGACTGTGAAGAAAAACTGAGAAAAAGAACTGAAACAAACTGAGAAAAACTGAGAAGAAAATCTGAGAAAGACAGAGCAGAAAAACTGAGAAAAAAAACTATGAAAAAAACTGAGAATAAAAACGAAGAAGAACTGAGAAGAAAAACTGAGAGAAAAACTGACCAGAAAAGCTGAGAAGATAAACTGAGCAGAAAAACTTAGAAAACATCTGAAAAAAACTGAGAAAGAAAATTAAGAAAATCTGAGAAAAAGAACTGAAAGAAACTGAGAAAAACTGAGAAGAAAATCTGAGAAATACAGAGCAGAAAAACTAAGAAAAAAAATTATTACAAAAACTGAGAATAAAAACGAAGAACTGAGAAGAAAAACTGAGAAAAAAACTGACCAGAAAAGCTGAGAAGATAAACTGCAGAAAAACTTAGAAAAAATCTGAAAGAAACTGAGAAAGAAAATTAAGAAAAACTGAGAAAAATGGACAGAAAATAACCAAGAAAAATTGAAAAAGAAGAAAACACTGAGAAAAAATGAGAAAAAATGAGAAAAAACGAGAAAAACTGAGAAAAACTGACAAAAGGTGAGAAAAGATGAGAAAAATGAGAAAATATGAGAAAAACTGTGAAAAAATGAGGTAAAAATGAGAAAAACTGAGAGAAAATTGAAAAAACAAGTAAACTTAGAAAAACTGAGAAAAAACTTATAAAAATTTGGAAAAATGTGAAAAAATGAGAAAAACTGAGAATAACTGAGAAAAAATACTGAGAAAAAACTGAAAATAACAGAGAAAATCTGAGAATAACTGAAAAAAACTGAGAAGAAAAACTGAGAAAAAAATCTGGAAAAAAGAGAAAAACTGAGAAGAAAATATGAGAAAAACTGAGCAGAAAAACTGAGAAAAAAATCTATTAAAAAAAACTGAGAAGAAAACGAAGAACTGAGAAGAAAAACTGAGGAAAAAAACTGACCAGAAAAGCTGAGAAGATAAACTGAGCATAAAAACTTAGAAAAAATCTGAAAAAACTGAGAAAGAAAATTAAGAGAAACTGAGAAAAATGGACAGAAAATTACTAAGAAAAATTGAAAAAGAAGAAAAAACTGAGAAAAAATGAGAAAAACTGAGAAAAACTGACAAAAGGTGAGAAAAGGTGAGAAAAATGACAAAATATGAGAAAAACTGTGAAAAAATGAGGTAAAAATGAGAAAAACTGAGAAAAACTGAGAATAACTGAGAAAAAATACTGAAAAAAAACTGAGAATAACTGAGAGAAAAACTGAGAAAAACTGAGAAGAAAAACTGAGAAACAAAACTGAAAAAAACTGAGAAAAACTGAAGAAAATCTGAGAAAAACTAAGCAGAAAAGCTGAGAAAATAAACTATTAAAAAAACTGAGAAAAAAAACTATTTAAGAAACTGAGAATAAAAACGAAGAAGAACTGAGAAAAAAACTGAGAATAACTGAGAAAATAACAAAGAAAAACTGAAAAAGAAGAAAAAACTGAGAAAAAATGAGAAAAATGAGAAAAACTGATAAAAACATACAAAAGATGAGAAAAGGTGAGAAAAAAATGAGAAAATATGAGAAAAACTGAAAAAATGAGGTAAAAATGAGAAAAACAGAAAAAATTGAAAAACAAGTAAACTGAGAAAAACTGAGAAAAAGCTGATAAAAAATTGGAAAAATGAGAAAAAATGAGGAAAAACTGAGGATAACTGAGAAAAAACACTGAGAAAAATACTGAGAATAACTGAGAGAAAATCTGAGAAAAATTGAAAAAAATTGAGAAGAAAAACTGAGAAAAATAACTGAAACAAACAGAAAAACTGAGAAGAAAATCTTAGAAAAACTGAGCAGAAAAACTGAGAATATAAAATATTAAAATAAACTGGAAAAAAAACTATTAAAAAACTGAGAATAAAAACAAAGAACCGAGAAGAAAAACTGACAAAAAAACTGAAAAAAACTGAGAAAACATGAGAAGAAAATCTGAGAAAGACAGAGCAGAAAAACTGAGAAAAAAAATTATTAAAAAAACTGAGAATAAAAACGAAGAACTGAGAAGAAAAACTGAGAAAAAAACTGACCAGAAAAGCTGAGAAGATAAACTGCAGAAAAACTTAGAAAAAATCTGAAAGAAACTGAGAAAGAAAATTAAGAAAAACTGAGAAAAATGGACAGAAAGTAACCAAGAAAAATTGAAAAAGAAGAAAACACTGAGAAAAAATGAGAAAAAATGAGAAAAAACGAGAAAAACTGAGAAAAACTGACAAAAGGTGAGAAAAGATGAGAAAAAATGAGAAAATATGAGAAAAACTGCGAAAAAATGAGGTAAAAATGAGAAAAACTGAGAGAAAATTGAAAAAACAAGTAAACTGAGAAAAACTGAGAAAAAGCTGATAAAAATTTGGAAAAATGTGAAAAAATGAGAAAAACTGAGAATAACTGAGAAAAAATACTGAGAACAAACTGAAAATAAAAGAGAAAATCTGAGAATAACTGAAAAAAACTGAGAAGAAAAACTGAGAAAAAAATCTGGAAAAAACAGAAAAACTGAGAAGAAAATATGAGAAAAACTGAGAAGAAAAACTGAGAAAAAAATCTATTAAAAAAAACTGAGAAGAAAACGAAGAACTGAGAAGAAAAACTGAGGAAGAAAACTGACCAGAAAAGCTGAGAAGATAAACTGAGCATAAAAACTTAGAAAAAATCTGAAAAAACTGAGAAAGAAAATTAAGAGAAACTGAGAAAAATGGACAGAAAATAACTAAGAAAAACTGAAAAAGAAGAAAAAACTGAGAAAAAATGAGAAAAACTGAGAAAAACTGAAAAAATTAGGTTAAAAATGAGAAAAACTGAGAAAAAAATGAAAAAACAAGGAAACCGAGAAAAACTGAGAAAAAGCTGATAAAAAATTGGAAAAATGAGAAAAAATAAAAACTGAGATTAACTGAGAAAAAATACTGAGAAAAAAACTGAGAATAACTGAGAGAAAAACTGAGAAAAACTGAAAAAAACTGTGAAGAAAAACTGAGAAAAAGAACTGAAACAAACTGAGAAAAACTGAGAAGAAAATCTGAGAAAGACAGAGCAGAAAAACTGAGAAAAAAAATTATTAAAAAAACTGAGAATAAAAACGAAGAACTGAGAAGAAAAACTGAGAAAAAAACTGACCAGAAAAGCTGAGAAGATAAACTGCAGAAAAACTTAGAAAAAATCTGAAAGAAACTGAGAAAGAAAATGAAGAAAAACTGAGAAAAATGGACAGAAACTAACCAAGAAAAATTGAAAAAGAAGAAAACACTGAGAAAAAATGAGAAAAAATGAGAAAAAACGAGAAAAACTGAGAAAAACTGACAAAAGGTGAGAAAAGATGAGAAAAAATGAGAAAATATGAGAAAAACTGTGAAAAAATGAGGTAAAATGAGAAAAACTGAGAGAAAATTGAAAAAACAAGTAAACTTAGAAAAACTGAGAAAAAACTGATAAAAATTTGGAAAAATGTGAAAAAATGAGAAAAACTGAGAATAACTGAGAAAAAATACTGAGAAAAAACTGAAAATAACAGAGAAAATCTGAGAATAACTGAAAAAAACTGAGAAGAAAAACTGAGAAAAAAATCTGGAAAAAACAGAAAAACTGAGAAGAAAATATGAGAAAAACTGAGCAGAAAAACTGAGAAAAAAATCTATTAAAAAAAACTGAGAAGAAAACGAAGAACTGAGAAGAAAAACTGAGGAAAAAAACTGACCAGAAAAGCTGAGAAGATAAACTGAGCATAAAAACTTAGAAAAAATCTGAAAAAACTGAGAAAGAAAATTAAGAGAAACTGAGAAAAATGGACAGAAAATAACTAAGAAAAATTGAAAAAGAAGAAAAAACTGAGAAAAATGAGAAAAACTGAGAAAAACTGACAAAAGGTGAGAAAAGGTGAGAAAAATGACAAACTATGAGAAAAACTGTGAAAAAATGAGGTAAAAATGAGAAAAACTGAGAAAAACTGAGAATAACTGAGAAAAAATACTGAAAAAAAACTGAGAATAACTGAGAGAAAAACTGAGAAAAACTGAGAAGAAAAACTGAGAAACAAAACTGAAAAAAACTGAGAAAAACTGAAGAAAATCTGAGAAAAACTAAGCAGAAAAGCTGAGAAAATAAACTATTAAAAAAACTGAGAAAAAAAACTATTTAAGAAACTGAGAATAAAAACGAAGAAGAACTGAGAAAAAAACTGAGAATAACTGAGAAAATAACAAAGAAAAACTGAAAAAGAAGAAAAAACTGAGAAAAAATGAGAAAAATGAGAAAAACTGATAAAAACATACAAAAGATGAGAAAAGGTGAGAAAAAATGAGAAAAAATGAGAAAAACTGAAAAAATGAGATAAAAATGAAAAAAACTGAGAATAACTGAGAGAAAATCTGAGAAAAATTGAAAAAAATTGAGAAGAAAAACTGAGAAAAATAACTGAAACAAACAGAAAAACTGAGAAGAAAATCTTAGAAAAACTGAGCAGAAAAACTGAGAATATAAAATATTAAAATAAACTGGAAAAAAAACGATTAAAAAACTGAGAATAAAAACGAAGAACCGAGAAGAAAAACTGACAGAAAAACTGACAAAAAAAACTGAGAAAACATGAGAAGAAAATCTGAGAAAAACTGAAAAAGACTGTGAAGAAAAACTGGAAAAAGAACTGAAACAAACTGAGAAAAACTGAGAAGAAAATCTGAGAAAGACAGAGCAGAAAAACTGAGAAAAAAAACTATGAAAAAAATGAGAATAAAAACGAAGAAGAACTGAGAAGAAAAACTGAGAGAAAAACTGACCAGAAAAGCTGAGAAGATAAACTGAGCAGAAAAACTTAGAAAACATCTGAAAAAAACTGAGAAAGAAAATTAAGAAAATCCGAGAAAAAGAACTGAAACAAACTGAGAAAAACTGAGAAGAAAATCTGAGAAAGACAGAGCAGAAAAACTAAGAAAAAAAATTATTACAAAAACTGAGAATAAAAACGAAGAACTGAGAAGAAAAACTGAGAAAAAAACTGACCAGAAAAGCTGAGAAGATAAACAGCAGAAAAACTTAGAAAAAATCTGAATGAAACTGAAAGAAAATTAAGAAAAACTGAGAAAAATGGTCAGAAAATAACTAAGAAAAATTGAAAAAGTAGAAAACACTGAGAAAAAATGAGAAAAAATGAGAAAAAACGAGAAAAACTGAGAAAAACTGACAAAAGGTGAGAAAAGATGAGAAAAAATGAGAAAATATGAGAAAAACTGTGAAAAAATGAGGTAAAAATGAGAAAAACTGAGAAAAAAATTGAATAAACAAGGAAACTGAGAAAAACTGAGAAAAAGCTGATAAAAAATTGGAAAAATGAGAAAAACTGAGAAAAACTGAGAATAACTGAGAAAAAATACTGAAAAAAAACTGAGAATAACTGAGAGAAAAACTGAGAAAAACTGAGAAGAAAAACTGAGAAACAAAACTGAAAAAAACTGAGAAAAACTGAAGAAAATCTGAGAAAAACTAAGCAGAAAAGCTGAGAAAATAAACTATTAAAAACAACTGAGAAAAAAAACTGAGAATAACTGAGAAAATAACAAAGAAAAACTGAAAAAGAAGAAAAAACTGAGAAAAAATGAGAAAAATGAGAAAAACTGATAAAAACATACAAAAGATGAGAAAAGGTGAGAAAAAATGAGAAAATATGAGAAAAACTGAAAAAATGAGGTAAAAATGAGAAAAACTGAGAAAAATTGAAAAAAATTGAGAAGAAAAACTGAGAAAAATAACTGAAACAAACAGAAAAACTGAGAAGAAAATCTTAGAAAAACTGAGCAGAAAAACTGAGAATATAAAATATTAAAATAAACTGGAAAAAAAACTATTAAAAAACTGAGAATAAAAACGAAGAACCGAGAAGAAAAACTGACAGAAAAACTGACAAAAAAAAACTGAGAAAACATGAGAAGAAAATCTGAGAAAAACTGAAAAAGACTGTGAAGAAAAACTGGAAAAAGAACTGAAACAAACTGAGAAAAACTGAGAAGAAAATCTGAGAAAGACAGAGCAGAAAAACTGAGAAAAAAAACTATGAAAAAAACTGAGAATAAAAACGAAGAAGAACTGAGAAGAAAAACTGAGAGAAAAACTGACCAGAAAAGCTGAGAAGATAAACTGAGCAGAAAAACTTAGAAAACATCTGAAAAAAACTGAGAAAGAAAATTAAGAAAATCCGAGAAAAAGAACTGAAACAAACTGAGAAAAACTGAGAAGAAAATCTGAGAAAGACAGAGCAGAAAAACTAAGAAAAAAAATTATTACAAAAACTGAGAATAAAAACGAAGAACTGAGAAGAAAAACTGAGAAAAAAACTGACCAGAAAAGCTGAGAAGATAAACAGCAGAAAAACTTAGAAAAAATCTGAAAGAAACTGAGAAAGAAAATTAAGAAAAACTGAGAAAAATGGTCAGAAAATAACTAAGAAAAATTGAAAAAGAAGAAAACACTGAGAAAAAATGAGAAAAAATGAGAAAAAACGAGAAAAACTGAGAAAAACTGACAAAAGGTGAGAAAAGATGAGAAAAAATGAGAAAATATGAGAAAAACTGTGAAAAAATGAGGTAAAAATGAGAAAAACTGAGAAAAAAATTGAATAAACAAGGAAACTGAGAAAAACTGAGAAAAAGCTGATAAAAAATTGGAAAAATGAGAAAAACTGAGAAAAACTGAGAATAACTGAGAAAAAATACTGAAAAAAAAACTGAGAATAACTGAGAGAAAAACTGAGAAAAACTGAGAAGAAAAACTGAGAAACAAAACTGAAAAAAACTGAGAAAAACTGAAGAAAATCTGAGAAAAACTAAGCAGAAAAGCTGAGAAAATAAACTATTAAAAAAAACTGAGAAAAAAAACTATTTAAGAAACTGAGAATAAAAACGAAGAAAAACTGAGAAAAAAACTGAGAATAACTGAGAAAATAACAAAGAAAAACTGAAAAAGAAGAAAAAACTGAGAAAAAATGAGAAAAATGAGAAAAACTGATAAAAACATACAAAAGATGAGAAAAGGTGAGAAAAAATGAGAAAATATGAGAAAAACTGAAAAAATGAGGTAAAAATGAGAAAAACTGAGAAAAAATTGAAAAACAAGTAAACTGAGAAAAACTGAGAAAAAGCTGATAAAAAATTGGAAAAATGAGAAAAAATGAGAAAAACTGAGGATAACTGAGAAAAAACACTGAGAAAAAAACTGAGAATAACTGAGAGAAAATCTGAGAAAAATTGAAAAAAATTGAGAAGAAAAACTGAGAAAAATAACTGAAACAAACAGAAAAACTGAGAAGAAAATCTTAGAAAAACTGAGCAGAAAAATTGAGAATATAAAATATTAAAATAAACTGGAAAAAAAACTATTAAAAAACTGAGAATAAAAACGAAGAACCGAGAAGAAAAACTGACAAAAAAACTGAAAAAAACTGAGAAAACATGAGAAGAAAATCTGAGACAAACTGAGCAGAAAAACTGAGAAAAAAAACTATGAAAAAAACTGAGAATAAAAACGAAGAAGAACTGAGAAGAAAAACTGAGAGAAAAACTGACCAGAAAAGCTGAGAAGATAAACTGAGCAGAAAAACTTAGAAAACATCTGAAAAAAACTGAGAAAGAAAATTAAGAAAAACTGAGAAAAAGAACTGAAACAAACTGAGAAAAACTGAGAAGAAAATCTGAGAAAGACAGAGCAGAAAAACTAAGAAAAAAAATTATTACAAAAACTGAGAATAAAAACGAAGAAATGAGAAGAAAAACTGAGAAAAAAAACTGACCAGAAAAGCTGAGAAGATAAACAGCAGAAAAAGTTAGAAAAAATCTGAAAGAAACTGAGAAAGAAAATTAAGAAAAACTGAGAAAAATGGTCAGAAAATAACTAAGAAAAATTGAAAAAGAAGAAAACACTGAGAAAAAATGAGAAAAAATGAGAAAAAACGAGAAAAACTGAGAAAAACTGACAAAAGGTGAGAAAAGATGAGAAAAAATGAGAAAATATGAGAAAAACTGAAAAAATGAGGTAAAAATGAGAAAAACTGAGAGAAAATTGAAAAAACAAGTAAACTGAGAAAAACTGAGAAAAAGCTGATAAAAATTTGGAAAAATGTGAAAAAATGAGAAAAACTGAGAATAACTGAGAAAAAATACTGAGAACAAACTGAAAATAACAGAGAAAATCTGAGAATAACTGAAAAAAACTGACAAGAAAAACTGAGAAAAAAATCTGGAAAAAACAGAAAAACTGAGAAGAAAATATGAGAAAAACTGAGCAGAAAAACTGAGAAAAAAATCTATTAAAAAAAACTGAGAAGAAAACGAAGAACTGAGAAGAAAAACTGAGGAAGAAAACTGACCAGAAAAGCTGAGAAGATAAACTGAGCATAAAAACTTAGAAAAAATCTGAAAAAACTGAGAAAGAAAATTAAGAGAAACTGAGAAAAATGGACAGAAAATAACTCAGAAAAACTGAAAAAGAAGAAAAAACTGAGAAAAAATGAGAAAAATGAGAAAAACTGATAAAAACATACAAAAGATGAGAAAAGGTGAGAAAAAATGAGAAAATATGAGAAAAACTGAAAAAATGAGGTAAAAATGAGAAAAACTGAGAAAAAGTTGAAAAACAAGTAAACTGAGAAAAACTGAGAAAAAGCTGATAAAAAATTGGAAAAATGAGAAAAAATGAGAAAAACTGAGGATAACTGAGAAAAAACACTGAGAAAAAAACTGAGAATAACTGAGAGAAAATCTGAGAAAAATTGAAAAAAATTGAGAAGAAAAACTGAGAAAAATAACTGAAACAAACAGAAAAACTGAGAAGAAAATCTTAGAAAAACTGAGCAGAAAAACTGAGAATATAAAATATTAAAATAAACTGGAAAAAAACTATTAAAAAACTGAGAATAAAAACGAAGAACCGAGAAGAAAAACTGACAGAAAAACTGACAAAAAAAACTGAGAAAACATGAGAAGAAAATCTGAGAAAAACTGAAAAAGACTGTGAAGAAAAACTGGAAAAAGAACTGAAACAAACTGAGAAAAACTGAGAAGAAAATCTGAGAAAGACAGAGCAGAAAAACTGAGAAAAAAAATATGAAAAAAACTGAGAATAAAAACGAAGAACTGAGAAGAAAAACTGAGAGAAAAACTGACCAGAGAAGCTGAGAAGATAAACTGAGCAGAAAAACTTAGAAAACATCTGAAAAAAACTGAGAAAGAAAATTAAGAAAATCTGAGAAAAAGAACTGAAACAAACTGAGAAAAACTGAGAAGAAAATCTGAGAAAGACAGAGCAGAAAAACTAAGAAAAAAAATTATTACAAAAACTGAGAATAAAAACGAAGAACTGAGAAGAAAAACTGAGAAAAAAACTGACCAGAAAAGCTGAGAAGATAAACAGCAGAAAAACTTAGAAAAAATCTGAATGAAACTGAGAAAGAAAATTAAGAAAAACTGAGAAAAATGGTCAGAAAATAACTAAGAAAAATTGAAAAAGAAGAAAACACTGAGAAAAAATGAGAAAAAATGAGAAAAAACGAGAAAAACTGAGAAAAACTGACAAAAGGTGAGAAAAGATGAGAAAAAATGAGAAAATATGAGAAAAACTGTGAAAAAATGAGGTAAAAATGAGAAAAACTGAGAGAAAATTGAAAAAACAAGTAAACTGAGAAAAAATGAGAAAAAGCTGATAAAAATTTGGAAAAATGTGAAAAAATGAGAAAAACTGAGAATAACTGAGAAAAAATACTGAGAAAAAACTGAAAATAACAGAGAGAAAATCTGAGAATAACTGAAAAAAACTGAGAAGAAAAACTGAGAAAAAAATCTGGAAAAAACAGAAAAACTGAAAAAAATCTGAGAAAAACTAAGCAGAAAAACTGAGAAAATAAACTATTAAAAAAAACTGAGAAAAAAAACTATTTAAAAAACTGAGAATAAAAACGAAGAAAACTGAGAAAAAAACTGAGAATAACTGAGAAAATAACAAAGAAAAACTGAAAAAAAAAAACTGAGAAAAAATGAGAAAAAATGAGAAAAACTGATAAAAACAGAAAAAGATGAGCAAAGGTGAGAAAAAATGAGAAAATATGAGAAAAACTGAAAAAATTAGGTTAAAAATGAGAAAAACTGAGAAAAAAATGAAAAAACAAGGAAACCGAGAAAAACTGAGAAAAAGCTGATAAAAAATTGGAAAAATGAGAAAAAATAAAAACTGAGATTAACTGAGAAAAAATACTGAGAAAAAAACTGAGAATAACTGAGAGAAAAACTGAGAAAAACTGAAAAAAACTGTGAAGAAAAACTGAGAAAAAGAACTGAAACAAACTGAGAAAAACTGAGAAGAAAATCTGAGAAAGACAGAGCAGAAAAACTGAGAAAAAAAATTATTAAAAAAACTGAGAATAAAAACGAAGAACTGAGAAGAAAAACTGAGAAAAAAACTGACCAGAAAAGCTGAGAAGATAAACTGCAGAAAAACTTAGAAAAAATCTGAAAGAAACTGAGAAAGAAAATTAAGAAAAACTGAGAAAAATGGACAGAAAATAACCAAGAAAAATTGAAAAAGAAGAAAACACTGAGAAAAAAATGAGAAAAAATGAGAAAAAACGAGAAAAACTGAGAAAAACTGACAAAAGGTGAGAAAAGATGAGAAAAAATGAGAAAATATGAGAAAAACTGTGAAAAAATGAGGTAAAAATGAGAAAAACTGAGAGAAAATTGAAAAAACAAGTAAACTTAGAAAAACTGAGAAAAAGCTGATAAAAATTTGGAAAAATGTGAAAAAATGAGAAAAACTGAGAATAACTGAGAAAAAATACTGAGAAAAAACTGAAAATAACAGAGAAAATCTGAGAATAACTGAAAAAAACTGAGAAGAAAAACTGAGAAAAAAATCTGGAAAAAACAGAAAAACTGAGAAGAAAATATGAGAAAAAATGAGCAGAAAAACTGAGAAAAAAATATATTTAAAAAAACTGAGAAGAAAACGAAGAACTGAGAAGAAAAACTGAGGAAAAAAACTGACCAGAAAAGCTGAGAAGATAAACTGAGCATAAAAACTTAGAAAAAATCTGAAAAAACTGAGAAAGAAAATTAAGAAAAACTGAGAAAAATGGACAGAAACTAACCAAGAAAAATTGAAAAAGAAGAAAACACTGAGAAAAAATGAGAAAAAATGAGAAAAAACGAGAAAAACTGAGAAAAACTGACAAAAGGTGAGAAAAGATGAGAAAAAATGAGAAAATATGAGAAAAACTGTGAAAAAATGAGGTAAAAATGAGAAAAACTGAGAGAAAATTGAAAAAACAAGTAAACTTAGAAAAACTGAGAAAAAACTGATAAAAATTTGGAAAAATGTGAAAAAATGAGAAAAACTGAGAATAACTGAGAAAAAATACTGAGAAAAAACTGAAAATAACAGAGAAAATCTGAGAATAACTGAAAAAAACTGAGAAGAAAAACTGAGAAAAAAATCTGGAAAAAACAGAAAAACTGAGAAGAAAATATGAGAAAAACTGAGCAGAAAAACTGAGAAAAAAATCTATTAAAAAAAACTGAGAAGAAAACGAAGAACTGAGAAGAAAAACTGAGAGAAAAACTGACCAGAAAAGCTGAGAAGATAAACTGAGCAGAAAAACTTAGAAAACATCTGAAAAAAACTGAGAAAGAAAATTAAGAAAAACTGAGAAAAAGAACTGAAACAAACTGAGAAAAACTGAGAAGAAAATCTGAGAAAGACAGAGCAGAAAAACTAAGAAAAAAAATTATTACAAAAACTGAGAATAAAAACGAAGAAATGAGAAGAAAAACTGAGAAAAAAACTGACCAGAAAAGCTGAGAAGATAAACAGCAGAAAAACTTAGAAAAAATCTGAAAGAAACTGAGAAAGAAAATTAAGAAAAACTGAGAAAAATGGTCAGAAAATAACTAAGAAAAATTGAAAAAGAAGAAAACACTGAGAAAAAATGAGAAAAAATGAGAAAAAACGAGAAAAACTGAGAAAAACTGACAAAAGGTGAGAAAAGATGAGAAAAAATGAGAAAATATGAGAAAAACTGAAAAAATGAGGTAAAAATGAGAAAAACTGAGAGAAAATTGAAAAAACAAGTAAACTGAGAAAAACTGAGAAAAAGCTGATAAAAATTTGGAAAAATGTGAAAAAATGAGAAAAACTGAGAATAACTGAGAAAAAATACTGAGAACAAACTGAAAATAACAGAGAAAATCTGAGAATAACTGAAAAAAACTGACAAGAAAAACTGAGAAAAAAATCTGGAAAAAACAGAAAAACTGAGAAGAAAATATGAGAAAAACTGAGCAGAAAAACTGAGAAAAAAATCTATTAAAAAAAACTGAGAAGAAAACGAAGAACTGAGAAGAAAAACTGAGGAAGAAAACTGACCAGAAAAGCTGAGAAGATAAACTGAGCATAAAAACTTAGAAAAAATCTGAAAAAACTGAGAAAGAAAATTAAGAGAAACTGAGAAAAATGGACAGAAAATAACTCAGAAAAACTGAAAAAGAAGAAAAAACTGAGAAAAAATGAGAAAAACTGAGAAAAACTGACAAAAGGTGAGAAAAGGTGAGAAAAATGACAAAATATGAGAAAAACTGTGAAAAAATGAGGTAAAAATGAGAAAAACTGAGAAAAACTGAGAATAACTGAGAAAAAATACTGAAAAAAAACTGAGAATAACTGAGAGAAAAACTGAGAAAAACTGAGAAGAAAAACTGAGAAACAAAACTGAAAAAAACTGAGAAAAACTGAAGAAAATCTGAGAAAAACTAAGCAGAAAAGCTGAGAAAATAAACTATTAAAAAAAACTGAGAACAAAAACTATTTAAGAAACTGAGAATAAAAACGAAGAAGAACTGAGAAAAAAACTGAGAATAACTGAGAAAATAACAAAGAAAAACTGAAAAAGAAGAAAAAACTGAGAAAAAATGAGAAAAATGAGAAAAACTGATAAAAACATACAAAAGATGAGAAAAGGTGAGAAAAATGAGAAAATATGAGAAAAACTGAAAAAATGAGGTAAAAATGAGAAAAACTGAGAAAAAGTTGAAAAACAAGTAAACTGAGAAAAACTGAGAAAAAGCTGATAAAAAATTGGAAAAATGAGAAAAAATGAGAAAAACTGAGGATAACTGAGAAAAAACACTGAGAAAAAAACTGAGAATAACTGAGAGAAAATCTGAGAAAAATTGAAAAAAATTGAGAAGAAAAACTGAGAAAAATAACTGAAACAAACAGAAAAACTGAGAAGAAAATCTTAGAAAAACTGAGCAGAAAAACTGAGAATATAAAATATTAAAATAAACTGGAAAAAAAACTATTAAAAAACTGAGAATAAAAACGAAGAACCGAGAAGAAAAACTGACAGAAAAACTGACAAAAAAAAACTGAGAAAACATGAGAAGAAAATCTGAGAAAAACTGAAAAAGACTGTGAAGAAAAACTGGAAAAAGAACTGAAACAAACTGAGAAAAACTGAGAAGAAAATCTGAGAAAGACAGAGCAGAAAAACTGAGAAAAAAAACTATGAAAAAAACTGAGAATAAAAACGAAGAAGAACTGAGAAGAAAAACTGAGAGAAAAACTGACCAGAAAAGCTGAGAAGATAAACTGAGCAGAAAAACTTAGAAAACATCTGAAAAAAACTGAGAAAGAAAATTAAGAAAATCCGAGAAAAAGAACTGAAACAAACTGAGAAAAACTGAGAAGAAAATCTGAGAAAGACAGAGCAGAAAAACTAAGAAAAAAAATTATTACAAAAACTGAGAATAAAAACGAAGAACTGAGAAGAAAAACTGAGAAAAAAACTGACCAGAAAAGCTGAGAAGATAAACAGCAGAAAAACTTAGAAAAAATCTGAAAGAAACTGAGAAAGAAAATTAAGAAAAACTGAGAAAAATGGTCAGAAAATAACTAAGAAAAATTGAAAAAGAAGAAAACACTGAGAAAAAATGAGAAAAAATGAGAAAAAACGAGAAAAACTGAGAAAAACTGACAAAAGGTGAGAAAAGATGAGAAAAAATGAGAAAATATGAGAAAAACTGTGAAAAAATGAGGTAAAAATGAGAAAAACTGAGAAAAAAATTGAATAAACAAGGAAACTGAGAAAAACTGAGAAAAAGCTGACAAAAAATTGGAAAAATGAGAAAAACTGAGAATAACTGAGAAAAAATACTGAAAAAAAACTGAGAATAACTGAGAGAAAAACTGAGAAAAACTGAGAAGAAAAACTGAGAAACAAAACTGAAAAAAACTGAGAAAAACTGAAGAAAATCTGAGAAAAACTAAGCAGAAAAGCTGAGAAAATAAACTATTAAAAAAAACTGAGAAAAAAAACTATTTAAGAAACTGAGAATAAAAACGAAGAAAAACTGAGAAAAAAACTGAGAATAACTGAGAAAATAACAAAGAAAAACTGAAAAAGAAGAAAAAACTGAGAAAAAATGAGAAAAATGAGAAAAACTGATAAAAACATACAAAAGATGAGAAAAGGTGAGAAAAAATGAGAAAATATGAGAAAAACTGAAAAAATGAGGTAAAAATGAGAAAAACTGAGAAAAAATTGAAAAACAAGTAAACTGAGAAAAACTGAGAAAAAGCTGATAAAAAATTGGAAAAATGAGAAAAAATGAGAAAAACTGAGGATAACTGAGAAAAAACACTGAGAAAAAAACTGAGAATAACTGAGAGAAAATCTGAGAAAAATTGAAAAAAATTGAGAAGAAAAACTGAGAAAAATAACTGAAACAAACAGAAAAACTGAGAAGAAAATCTTAGAAAAACTGAGCAGAAAAATTGAGAATATAAAATATTAAAATAAACTGGAAAAAAAACTATTAAAAAACTGAGAATAAAAACGAAGAACCGAGAAGAAAAACTGACAAAAAAACTGAAAAAAACTGAGAAAACATGAGAAGAAAATCTGAGACAAACTGAGCAGAAAAACTGAGAAAAAAAACTATGAAAAAAACTGAGAATAAAAACGAAGAAGAACTGAGAAGAAAAACTGAGAGAAAAACTGACCAGAAAAGCTGAGAAGATAAACTGAGCAGAAAAACTTAGAAAACATCTGAAAAAAACTGAGAAAGAAAATTAAGAAAAACTGAGAAAAAGAACTGAAACAAACTGAGAAAAACTGAGAAGAAAATCTGAGAAAGACAGAGCAGAAAAACTAAGAAAAAAAATTATTACAAAAACTGAGAATAAAAACGAAGAAATGAGAAGAAAAACTGAGAAAAAAAACTGACCAGAAAAGCTGAGAAGATAAACAGCAGAAAAACTTAGAAAAAATCTGAAAGAAACTGAGAAAGAAAATTAAGAAAAACTGAGAAAAATGGTCAGAAAATAACTAAGAAAAATTGAAAAAGAAGAAAACACTGAGAAAAAATGAGAAAAAATGAGAAAAAACGAGAAAAACTGAGAAAAACTGACAAAAGGTGAGAAAAGATGAGAAAAAATGAGAAAATATGAGAAAAACTGAAAAAATGAGGTAAAAATGAGAAAAACTGAGAGAAAATTGAAAAAACAAGTACACTGAGAAAAACTGAGAAAAAGCTGATAAAAATTTGGAAAAATGTGAAAAAATGAGAAAAACTGAGAATAACTGAGAAAAAATACTGAGAACAAACTGAAAATAACAGAGAAAATCTGAGAATAACTGAAAAAAACTGACAAGAAAAACTGAGAAAAAAATCTGGAAAAAACAGAAAAACTGAGAAGAAAATATGAGAAAAACTGAGCAGAAAAACTGAGAAAAAAATCTATTAAAAAAAACTGAGAAGAAAACGAAGAACTGAGAAGAAAAACTGAGGAAGAAAACTGACCAGAAAAGCTGAGAAGATAAACTGAGCATAAAAACTTAGAAAAAATCTGAAAAAACTGAGAAAGAAAATTAAGAGAAACTGAGAAAAATGGACAGAAAATAACTAAGAAAAACTGAAAAAGAAGAAAAAACTGAGAAAAAATGAGAAAAACTGAGAAAAACTGACAAAAGGTGAGAAAAGGTGAGAAAAATGACAAAATATGAGAAAAACTGTGAAAAAATGAGGTAAAAATGAGAAAAACTGAGAAAAAAATTGAATAAACAAGGAAACTGAGAAAAACTGAGAAAAAGCTGATAAAAAATTGGAAAAATGAGAAAAACTGAGAAAAACTGAGAATAACTGAGAAAAAATACTGAAAAAAAACTGAGAATAACTGAGAGAAAAACTGAGAAAAACTGAGAAGAAAAACTGAGAAACAAAACTGAAAAAAACTGAGAAAAACTGAAGAAAATCTGAGAAAAACTAAGCAGAAAAGCTGAGAAAATAAACTATTAAAAAAAACTGAGAACAAAAACTATTTTAGAAACTGAGAATAAAAACGAAGAAGAACTGAGAAAAAAACTGAGAATAACTGAGAAAATAACAAAGAAAAACTGAAAAAGAAGAAAAAACTGAGAAAAAATGAGAAAAATGAGAAAAACTGATAAAAACATACAAAAGATGAGAAAAGGTGAGAAAAATGAGAAAATATGAGAAAAACTGAAAAAATGAGGTAAAAATGAGAAAAACTGAGAAAAAGTTGAAAAACAAGTAAACTGAGAAAAACTGAGAAAAAGCTGATAAAAAATTGGAAAAATGAGAAAAAATGAGAAAAACTGAGGATAACTGAGAAAAAACACTGAGAAAAATACTGAGAATAACTGAGAGAAAATCTGAGAAAAATTGAAAAAAATTGAGAAGAAAAACTGAGAAAAATAACTGAAACAAACAGAAAAACTGAGAAGAAAATCTTAGAAAAACTGAGCAGAAAAACTGAGAATATAAAATATTAAAATAAACTGGAAAAAAAACTATTAAAAAACTGAGAATAAAAACGAAGAACCGAGAAGAAAAACTGACAGAAAAACTGACAAAAAAAAACTGAGAAAACATGAGAAGAAAATCTGAGAAAAACTGAAAAAGACTGTGAAGAAAAACTGGAAAAAGAACTGAAACAAACTGAGAAAAACTGAGAAGAAAATCTGAGAAAGACAGAGCAGAAAAACTGAGAAAAAAAACTATGAAAAAAACTGAGAACAAAAACTATTTAAGAAACTGAGAATAAAAACGAAGAAGAACTGAGAAAAAAACTGAGAATAACTGAGAAAATAACAAAGAAAAACTGAAAAAGAAGAAAAAACTGAGAAAAAATGAGAAAAATGAGAAAAACTGATAAAAACATACAAAAGATGAGAAAAGGTGAGAAAAATGAGAAAATATGAGAAAAACTGAAAAAATGAGGTAAAAATGAGAAAAACTGAGAAAAAGTTGAAAAACAAGTAAACTGAGAAAAACTGAGAAAAAGCTGATAAAAAATTGGAAAAATGAGAAAAAATGAGAAAAACTGAGGATAACTGAGAAAAAACACTGAGAAAAAAACTGAGAATAACTGAGAGAAAATCTGAGAAAAATTGAAAAAAATTGAGAAGAAAAACTGAGAAAAATAACTGAAACAAACAGAAAAACTGAGAAGAAAATCTTAGAAAAACTGAGCAGAAAAACTGAGAATATAAAATATTAAAATAAACTGGAAAAAAAACTATTAAAAAACTGAGAATAAAAACGAAGAACCGAGAAGAAAAACTGACAGAAAAACTGACAAAAAAAAACTGAGAAAACATGAGAAGAAAATCTGAGAAAAACTGAAAAAGACTGTGAAGAAAAACTGGAAAAAGAACTGAAACAAACTGAGAAAAACTGAGAAGAAAATCTGAGAAAGACAGAGCAGAAAAACTGAGAAAAAAAACTATGAAAAAAACTGAGAATAAAAACGAAGAAGAACTGAGAAGAAAAACTGAGAGAAAAACTGACCAGAAAAGCTGAGAAGATAAACTGATCAGAAAAACTTAGAAAACATCTGAAAAAAACTGAGAAAGAAAATTAAGAAAATCCGAGAAAAAGAACTGAAACAAACTGAGAAAAACTGAGAAGAAAATCTGAGAAAGACAGAGCAGAAAAACTAAGAAAAAAAATTATTACAAAAACTGAGAATAAAAACGAAGAACTGAGAAGAAAAACTGAGAAAAAAACTGACCAGAAAAGCTGAGAAGATAAACAGCAGAAAAACTTAGAAAAAATCTGAAAGAAACTGAGAAAGAAAATTAAGAAAAACTGAGAAAAATGGTCAGAAAATAACTAAGAAAAATTGAAAAAGAAGAAAACACTGAGAAAAAATGGGAAAAAATGAGAAAAAACGAGAAAAACTGAGAAAAACTGACAAAAGGTGAGAAAAGATGAGAAAAAATGAGAAAATATGAGAAAAACTGTGAAAAAATGAGGTAAAAATGAGAAAAACTGAGAAAAAAATTGAATAAACAAGGAAACTGAGAAAAACTGAGAAAAAGCTGACAAAAAATTGGAAAAATGAGAAAAACTGAGAAAAACTGAGAATAACTGAGAAAAAATACTGAAAAAAAACTGAGAATAACTGAGAGAAAAACTGAGAAAAACTGAGAAGAAAAACTGAGAAACAAAACTGAAAAAAACTGAGAAAAACTGAAGAAAATCTGAGAAAGACAGAGCAGAAAAACTGAGAAAAAAAACTATGAAAAAAACTGAGAACAAAAACTATTTAAGAAACTGAGAATAAAAACGAAGAAGAACTGAGAAAAAAACTGAGAATAACTGAGAAAATAACAAAGAAAAACTGAAAAAGAAGAAAAAACTGAGAAAAAATGAGAAAAATGAGAAAAACTGATAAAAACATACAAAAGATGAGAAAAGGTGAGAAAAATGAGAAAATATGAGAAAAACTGAAAAAATGAGGTAAAAATGAGAAAAACTGAGAAAAAGTTGAAAAACAAGTAAACTGAGAAAAACTGAGAAAAAGCTGATAAAAAATTGGAAAAATGAGAAAAAATGAGAAAAACTGAGGATAACTGAGAAAAAACACTGAGAAAAAAACTGAGAATAACTGAGAGAAAATCTGAGAAAAATTGAAAAAAATTGAGAAGAAAAACTGAGAAAAATAACTGAAACAAACAGAAAAACTGAGAAGAAAATCTTAGAAAAACTGAGCAGAAAAACTGAGAATATAAAATATTAAAATAAACTGGAAAAAAAACTATTAAAAAACTGAGAATAAAAACGAAGAACCGAGAAGAAAAACTGACAGAAAAACTGACAAAAAAAAACTGAGAAAACATGAGAAGAAAATCTGAGAAAAACTGAAAAAGACTGTGAAGAAAAACTGGAAAAAGAACTGAAACAAACTGAGAAAAACTGAGAAGAAAATCTGAGAAAGACAGAGCAGAAAAACTGAGAAAAAAAACTATGAAAAAAACTGAGAATAAAAACGAAGAAGAACTGAGAAGAAAAACTGAGAGAAAAACTGACCAGAAAAGCTGAGAAGATAAACTGATCAGAAAAACTTAGAAAACATCTGAAAAAAACTGAGAAAGAAAATTAAGAAAATCCGAGAAAAAGAACTGAAACAAACTGAGAAAAACTGAGAAGAAAATCTGAGAAAGACAGAGCAGAAAAACTAAGAAAAAAAATTATTACAAAAACTGAGAATAAAAACGAAGAACTGAGAAGAAAAACTGAGAAAAAAACTGACCAGAAAAGCTGAGAAGATAAACAGCAGAAAAACTTAGAAAAAATCTGAAAGAAACTGAGAAAGAAAATTAAGAAAAACTGAGAAAAATGGTCAGAAAATAACTAAGAAAAATTGAAAAAGAAGAAAACACTGAGAAAAAATGGGAAAAAATGAGAAAAAACGAGAAAAACTGAGAAAAACTGACAAAAGGTGAGAAAAGATGAGAAAAAATGAGAAAATATGAGAAAAACTGTGAAAAAATGAGGTAAAAATGAGAAAAACTGAGAAAAAAATTGAATAAACAAGGAAACTGAGAAAAACTGAGAAAAAGCTGACAAAAAATTGGAAAAATGAGAAAAACTGAGAAAAACTGAGAATAACTGAGAAAAAATACTGAAAAAAAACTGAGAATAACTGAGAGAAAAACTGAGAAAAACTGAGAAGAAAAACTGAGAAACAAAACTGAAAAAAACTGAGAAAAACTGAAGAAAATCTGAGAAAAACTAAGCAGAAAAGCTGAGAAAATAAACTATTAAAAAAAACTGAGAAAAAAACTATTTAAGAAACTGAGAATAAAAACGAAGAAAAACTGAGAAAAAAACTGAGAATAACTGAGAAAATAACAAAGAAAAACTGAAAAAGAAGAAAAAACTGAGAAAAAATGAGAAAAATGAGAAAAACTGATAAAAACATACAAAAGATGAGAAAAGGTGAGAAAAAATGAGAAAATATGAGAAAAACTGAAAAAATGAGGTAAAAATGAGAAAAACTGAGAAAAAATTGAAAAACAAGTAAACTGAGAAAAACTGAGAAAAAGCTGATAAAAAATTGGAAAAATGAGAAAAAATGAGAAAAACTGAGGATAACTGAGAAAAAACACTGAGAAAAAAACTGAGAATAACTGAGAGAAAATCTGAGAAAAATTGAAAAAAATTGAGAAGAAAAACTGAGAAAAATAACTGAAACAAACAGAAAAACTGAGAAGAAAATCTTAGAAAAACTGAGCAGAAAAATTGAGAATATAAAATATTAAAATAAACTGGAAAAAAAACTATTAAAAAACTGAGAATAAAAACGAAGAACCGAGAAGAAAAACTGACAAAAAAACTGAAAAAAACTGAGAAAACATGAGAAGAAAATCTGAGACAAACTGAGCAGAAAAACTGAGAAAAAAAACTATGAAAAAAACTGAGAATAAAAACGAAGAAGAACTGAGAAGAAAAACTGAGAGAAAAACTGACCAGAAAAGCTGAGAAGATAAACTGAGCAGAAAAACTTAGAAAACATCTGAAAAAAACTGAGAAAGAAAATTAAGAAAAACTGAGAAAAAGAACTGAAACAAACTGAGAAAAACTGAGAAGAAAATCTGAGAAAGACAGAGCAGAAAAACTAAGAAAAAAAATTATTACAAAAACTGAGAATAAAAACGAAGAAATGAGAAGAAAAACTGAGAAAAAAAACTGACCAGAAAAGCTGAGAAGATAAACAGCAGAAAAACTTAGAAAAAATCTGAAAGAAACTGAGAAAGAAAATTAAGAAAAACTGAGAAAAATGGTCAGAAAATAACTAAGAAAAATTGAAAAAGAAGAAAACACTGAGAAAAAATGAGAAAAAATGAGAAAAAACGAGAAAAACTGAGAAAAACTGACAAAAGGTGAGAAAAGATGAGAAAAAATGAGAAAATATGAGAAAAACTGAAAAAATGAGGTAAAAATGAGAAAAACTGAGAGAAAATTGAAAAAACAAGTAAACTGAGAAAAACTGAGAAAAAGCTGATAAAAATTTGGAAAAATGTGAAAAAATGAGAAAAACTGAGAATAACTGAGAAAAAATACTGAGAACAAACTGAAAATAACAGAGAAAATCTGAGAATAACTGAAAAAAACTGACAAGAAAAACTGAGAAAAAAATCTGGAAAAAACAGAAAAACTGAGAAGAAAATATGAGAAAAACTGAGCAGAAAAACTGAGAAAAAAATCTATTAAAAAAAACTGAGAAGAAAACGAAGAACTGAGAAGAAAAACTGAGGAAGAAAACTGACCAGAAAAGCTGAGAAGATAAACTGAGCATAAAAACTTAGAAAAAATCTGAAAAAACTGAGAAAGAAAATTAAGAGAAACTGAGAAAAATGGACAGAAAATAACTAAGAAAAACTGAAAAAGAAGAAAAAACTGAGAAAAAATGAGAAAAACTGAGAAAAACTGACAAAAGGTGAGAAAAGGTGAGAAAAATGACAAAATATGAGAAAAACTGTGAAAAAATGAGGTAAAAATGAGAAAAACTGAGAAAAAAATTGAATAAACAAGGAAACTGAGAAAAACTGAGAAAAAGCTGATAAAAAATTGGAAAAATGAGAAAAACTGAGAAAAACTGAGAATAACTGAGAAAAAATACTGAAAAAAAACTGAGAATAACTGAGAGAAAAACTGAGAAAAACTGAGAAGAAAAACTGAGAAACAAAACTGAAAAAAACTGAGAAAAACTGAAGAAAATCTGAGTAAACTAAGCAGAAAAGCTGAGAAAATAAACTATTAAAAAAAACTGAGAACAAAAACTATTTTAGAAACTGAGAATAAAAACGAAGAAGAACTGAGAAAAAAACTGAGAATAACTGAGAAAATAACAAAGAAAAACTGAAAAAGAAGAAAAAACTGAGAAAAAATGAGAAAAATGAGAAAAACTGATAAAAACATACAAAAGATGAGAAAAGGTGAGAAAAATGAGAAAATATGAGAAAAACTGAAAAAATGAGGTAAAAATGAGAAAAACTGAGAAAAAGTTGAAAAACAAGTAAACTGAGAAAAACTGAGAAAAAGCTGATAAAAAATTGGAAAAATGAGAAAAAATGAGAAAAACTGAGGATAACTGAGAAAAAACACTGAGAAAAAAACTGAGAATAACTGAGAGAAAATCTGAGAAAAATTGAAAAAAATTGAGAAGAAAAACTGAGAAAAATAACTGAAACAAACAGAAAAACTGAGAAGAAAATCTTAGAAAAACTGAGCAGAAAAACTGAGAATATAAAATATTAAAATAAACTGGAAAAAAAACTATTAAAAAACTGAGAATAAAAACGAAGAACCGAGAAGAAAAACTGACAGAAAAACTGACAAAAAAAAACTGAGAAAACATGAGAAGAAAATCTGAGAAAAACTGAAAAAGACTGTGAAGAAAAACTGGAAAAAGAACTGAAACAAACTGAGAAAAACTGAGAAGAAAATCTGAGAAAGACAGAGCAGAAAAACTGAGAAAAAAAACTATGAAAAAAACTGAGAATAAAAACGAAGAAGAACTGAGAAGAAAAACTGAGGAAAAAAACTGACCAGAAAAGCTGAGAAGATAAACTGAGCATAAAAACTGAGAAAAAATCTGAAAAAACTGAGAAAGAAAATTAAGAGAAACTGAGAAAAAGAACTGAAACAAACTGAGAAAAACTGAGAAGAAAATCTGAGAAAGACAGAGCAGAAAAACTAAGAAAAAAAATTATTACAAAAACTGAGAATAAAAACGAAGAACTGAGAAGAAAAACTGAGAAAAAAACTGACCAGAAAAGCTGAGAAGATAAACAGCAGAAAAACTTAGAAAAAATCTGAAAGAAACTGAGAAAGAAAATTGAGAAAAACTGAGAAAAATGGTCAGAAAATAACTAAGAAAAATTGAAAAAGAAGAAAACACTGAGAAAAAATGAGAAAAAATGAGAAAAAACGAGAAAAACTGAGAAAAACTGACAAAAGGTGAGAAAAGATGAGAAAAAATGAGAAAATATGAGAAAAACTGTGAAAAAATGAGGTAAAAATGAGAAAAACTGAGAGAAAATTGAAAAAACAAGTAAACTGAGAAAAAATGAGAAAAAGCTGATAAAAATTTGGAAAAATGTGAAAAAATGAGAAAAACTGAGAATAACTGAGAAAAAATACTGAGAAAAAACTGAAAATAACAGAGAGAAAATCTGAGAATAACTGAAAAAAACTGAGAAGAAAAACTGAGAAAAAAATCTGGAAAAAACAGAAAAACTGAAAAAAATCTGAGAAAAACTAAGCAGAAAAACTGAGAAAATAAACTATTAAAAAAAACTGAGAAAAAAAACTATTTAAAAAACTGAGAATAAAAACGAAGAAAACTGAGAAAAAAACTGAGAATAACTGAGAAAATAACAAAGAAAAACTGAAAAAAAAAAACTGAGAAAAAATGAGAAAAAATGAGAAAAACTGATAAAAACAGAAAAAGATGAGCAAAGGTGAGAAAAAATGAGAAAATATGAGAAAAACTGAAAAAATTAGGTTAACAATGAGAAAAACTGAGAAAAAAATGAAAAAACAAGGAAACCGAGAAAAACTGAGAAAAAGCTGATAAAAAATTGGAAAAATGAGAAAAAATAAAAACTGAGATTAACTGAGAAAAAATACTGAGAAAAAAACTGAGAATAACTGAGAGAAAAACTGAGAAAAACTGAAAAAAACTGTGAAGAAAAACTGAGAAAAAGAACTGAAACAAACTGAGAAAAACTGAGAAGAAAATCTGAGAAAGACAGAGCAGAAAAACTGAGAAAAAAAATTATTAAAAAAACTGAGAATAAAAACGAAGAACTGAGAAGAAAAACTGAGAAAAAAACTGACCAGAAAAGCTGAGAAGATAAACTGCAGAAAAACTTAGAAAAAATCTGAAAGAAACTGAGAAAGAAAATTAAGAAAAACTGAGAAAAATGGACAGAAAATAACCAAGAAAAATTGAAAAAGAAGAAAACACTGAGAAAAAATGAGAAAAAATGAGAAAAAACGAGAAAAACTGAGAAAAACTGACAAAAGGTGAGAAAAGATGAGAAAAAATGAGAAAATATGAGAAAAACTGTGAAAAAATGAGGTAAAAATGAGAAAAACTGAGAGAAAATTGAAAAAACAAGTAAACTTAGAAAAACTGAGAAAAAACTGATAAAAATTTGGAAAAATGTGAAAAAATGAGAAAAACTGAGAATAACTGAGAAAAAATACTGAGAAAAAACTGAAAATAACAGAGAAAATCTGAGAATAACTGAAAAAAACTGAGAAGAAAAACTGAGAAAAAAATCTGGAAAAAACAGAAAAACTGAGAAGAAAATATGAGAAAAACTGAGCAGAAAAACTGAGAAAAAAATCTATTAAAAAAACTGAGAAGAAAACGAAGAACTGAGAAGAAAAACTGAGGAAAAAAACTGACCAGAAAAGCTGAGAAGATAAACTGAGCATAAAAACTTAGAAAAAATCTGAAAAAACTGAGAAAGAAAATTAAGAGAAACTGAGAAAAATGGACAGAAAATAACTAAGAAAAACTGAAAAAGAAGAAAAAACTGAGAAAAAATGAGAAAAACTGAGAAAAACTGACAAAAGGTGAGAAAAGGTGAGAAAAATGACAAAATATGAGAAAAACTGTGAAAAAATGAGGTAAAAATGAGAAAAACTGAGAAAAACTGAGAATAACTGAGAAAAAATACTGAAAAAAAACTGAGAATAACTGAGAGAAAAACTGAGAAGAAAAACTGAGAAGAAAAACTGAGAAACAAAACTGAAAAAAACTGAGAAAAACTGAAGAAAATCTGAGAAAAACTAAGCAGAAAAGCTGAGAAAATAAACTATTAAAAAAAACTGAGAAAAAAAACTATTTAAGAAACTGAGAATAAAAACGAAGAAGAACTGAGAAAAAAACTGAGAATAACTGAGAAAATAACAAAGAAAAACTGAAAAAGAAGAAAAAACTGAGAAAAAATGAGAAAAATGAGAAAAACTGATAAAAACATACAAAAGATGTGAAAAAGTGAGAAAAAATGAGAAAATATGAGAAAAACTGAAAAAATGAGGTAAAAATGAGAAAAACTGAGAAAAAATTGAAAAACAAGTAAACTGAGAAAAACTGAGAAAAAGCTGATAAAAAATTGGAAAAATGAGAAAAAATGAGAAAAACTGAGGATAACTGAGAAAAAACACTGAGAAAAAAACTGAGAATAACTGAGAGAAAATCTGAGAAAAATTGAAAAAAATTGAGAAGAAAAACTGAGAAAAATAACTGAAACAAACAGAAAAACTGAGAAGAAAATCTTAGAAAAACTGAGCAGAAAAACTGAGAATATAAAATATTAAAATAAACTGGAAAAAAAACTATTAAAAAACTGAGAATAAAAACGAAGAACCGAGAAGAAAAACTGACAAAAAAACTGAAAAAAACTGAGAAAACATGAGAAGAAAATCTGAGAAAAACTGAAAAAGACTGTGAAGAAAAACTGGAAAAAGAACTGAAACAAACTGAGAAAAACTGAGAAGAAAATCTGAGAAAGACAGAGCAGAAAAACTGAGAAAAAAAATATGAAAAAAACTGAGAATAAAAACGAAGAAGAACTGAGAAGAAAAACTGAGAGAAAAACTGACCAGAGAAGCTGAGAAGATAAACTGAGCAGAAAAACTTAGAAAACATCTGAAAAAAACTGAGAAAGAAAATTAAGAAAATCTGAGAAAAAGAACTGAAACAAACTGAGAAAAACTGAGAAGAAAATCTGAGAAATACAGAGCAGAAAAACTAAGAAAAAAATTATTACAAAAACTGAGAATAAAAACGAAGAACTGAGAAGAAAAACTGAGAAAAAAATCTGGAAAAAACAGAAAAACTGAGAAGAAAATATGAGAAAAACTGAGCAGAAAAACTGAGAAAAAAATCTATTAAAAAAAACTGAGAAGAAAACGAAGAACTGAGAAGAAAAACTGAGGAAGAAAACTGACCAGAAAAGCTGAGAAGATAAACTGAGCATAAAAACTTAGAAAAAGTCTGAAAAAACTGAGAAAGAAAATTAAGAGAAACTGAGAAAAATGGACAGAAAATAACTAAGAAAAACTGAAAAAGAAGAAAAAACTGAGAAAAAATGAGAAAAACTGAGAAAAACTGACAAAAGGTGAGAAAAGGTGAGAAAAATGACAAAATATGAGAAAAACTGTGAAAAAATGAGGTAAAAATGAGAAAAACTGAGAAAAAAATTGAATAAACAAGGAAACTGAGAAAAACTGAGAAAAAGCTGATAAAAAATTGGAAAAATGAGAAAAACTGAGAAAAACTGAGAATAACTGAGAAAAAATACTGAAAAAAAACTGAGAATAACTGAGAGAAAAACTGAGAAAAACTGAGAAGAAAAATTGAGAAACAAAACTGAAAAAAACTGAGAAAAACTGAAGAAAATCTGAGAAAAATTAAGCAGAAAAGCTGAGAAAATAAACTATTAAAAAAACTGAGAACAAAAACTATTTAAGAAACTGAGAATAAAAACGAAGAAGAACTGTGAAAAAAAACTGAGAATAACTGAGAAAATAACAAAGAAAAACTGAAAAAGAAGAAAAAACTGAGAAAAAATGAGAAAAATGAGAAAAACTGATAAAAACATACAAAAGATGAGAAAAGGTGAGAAAAAATGAGAAAATATGAGAAAAACTGAAAAAATGAGGTAAAAATGAGAAAAACTGAGAAAAAGTTGAAAAACAAGTAAACTGAGAAAAACTGAGAAAAAGCTGATAAAAAATTGGAAAAATGAGAAAAAATGAGAAAAACTGAGGATAACTGAGAAAAACACTGAGAAAAAAACTGAGAATAACAGAGAAAATCTGAGAAAAATTGAGAAGAAAAACTGAGAAAAATAACTGAAACAAACAGAAAAACTGAGAAGAAAATCTTAGAAAAACTGAGCAGAAAAACTGAGAATATAAAATATTAAAATAAACTGGAAAAAAAACTATTAAAAAACCGAGAATAAAAACGAAGAACCGAGAAGAAAAACTGACAGAAAAACTGACAAAAAAAAACTGAGAAAACATGAGAAGAAAATCTGAGAAAAACTGAAAAAGACTGTGAAGAAAAACTGGAAAAAGAACTGAAACAAACTGAGAAAAACTGAGAAGAAAATCTGAGAAAGACAGAGCAGAAAAACTGAGAAAAAAAATATGAAAAAAACTGAGAATAAAAACGAAGAAGAACTGAGAAGAAAAACTGAGAGAAAAACTGACCAGAGAAGCTGAGAAGATAAACTGAGCAGAAAAACTTAGAAAACATCTGAAAAAAACTGAGAAAGAAAATTAAGAAAATCTGAGAAAAAGAACTGAAACAAACTGAGAAAAACTGAGAAGAAAATCTGAGAAATACAGAGCAGAAAAACTAAGAAAAAAAATTATGACAAAAACTGAGAATAAAAACGAAGAACTGAGAAGAAAAACTGAGAAAAAAACTGACCAGAAAAGCTGAGAAGATAAACAGCAGAAAAACTTAGAAAAAATCTGAAAGAAACTGAGAAAGAAAATTAAGAAAAACAGAGAAAAATGGTCAGAAAATAACTAAGAAAAATTGAAAAAGAAGAAAACACTGAGAAAAAATGAGAAAAAATGAGAAAAAACGAGAAAAACTGAGAAAAACTGACAAAAGGTGAGAAAAGATGAGAAAAAATGAGAAAATATGAGAAAAACTGTGAAAAAATGAGGTAAAAATGAGAAAAACTGAGAGAAAATTGAAAAAACAAGTAAACTGAGAAAAACTGAGAAAAAGCTGATAAAAATTTGGAAAAATGTGAAAAAATGAGAAAAACTGAGAATAACTGAGAAAAAATACTGAGAAAAAACTGAAAATAACAGAGAGAAAATCTGAGAATAACTGAAAAAAACTGAGAAGAAAAACTGAGAAAAAAATCTGGAAAAAACAGAAAAACTGAAAAAAATCTGAGAAAAACTAAGCAGAAAAACTGAGAAAATAAACTATTAAAAAAAACTGAGAAAAAAAACTATTTAAAAAACTGAGAATAAAAACGAAGAAAACTGAGAAAAAAACTGAGAATAACTGAGAAAATAACAAAGAAAAACTGAAAAAGAAGAAAAAACTGAGAAAAAATGAGAAAAAATGAGAAAAACTGATAAAAACAGAAAAAGATGAGCAAAGGTGAGAAAAAATTAGAAAATATGAGAAAAACTGAAAAAATTAGGTTAAAAATGAGAAAAACTGAGAAAAAAATGAAAAAACAAGGAAACCGAGAAAAACTGAGAAAAAGCTGATAAAAAATTGGAAAAATGAGAAAAAATAAAAACTGAGATTAACTGAGAAAAAATACTGAGAAAAAAACTGAGAATAACTGAGAGAAAAACTGAGAAAAACTGAAAAAAACTGTGAAGAAAAACTGAGAGAAAGAACTGAAACAAACTGAGAAAAACTGAGAAGAAAATCTGAGAAAGACAGAGCAGAAAAACTGAGAAAAAAAATTATTAAAAAAACTGAGAATAAAAACGAAGAACTGAGAAGAAAAACTGAGAAAAAATCTGACCAGAAAAGCTGAGAAGATAAACTGCAGAAAAACTTAGAAAAAATCTGAAAGAAACTGAGAAAGAAAATTAAGAAAAACTAAGAAAAATGGACAGAAAATAACCAAGAAAAATTGAAAAAGAAGAAAACACTGAGAAAAAATGAGAAAAAATGAGAAAAAACGAGAAAAACTGAGAAAAACTGACAAAAGGTGAGAAAAGATGAGAAAAAATGAGAAAATATGAGAAAAACTGTGAAAAAATGAGGTAAAAATGAGAAAAACTGAGAGAAAATTGGAAAAAACAAGTAAACTTAGAAAAACTGAGAAAAAGCTGATAAAAATTTGGAAAAATGTGAAAAAATGAGAAAAACTGAGAATAACTGAGAAAAAATACTGAGAAAAAACTGAAAATAACAGAGAAAATCTGAGAATAACTGAAAAAAACTGAGAAGAAAAACTGAGAAAAAAATCTGGAAAAAACAGAAAAACTGAGAAGAAAATATGAGAAAAACTGAGCAGAAAAACTGAGAAAAAAATCTATTAAAAAAAACTGAGAAGAAAACGAAGAACTGAGAAGAAAAACTGAGAAAAAAACTGACCAGAAAAGCTGAGAAGATAAACAGCAGAAAAACTTAGAAAAAATCTGAAAGAAACTGAGAAAGAAAATTAAGAAAAACTGAGAAAAATGGTCAGAAAATAACTAAGAAAAATTGAAAAAGAAGAAAACACTGAGAAAAAATGAGAAAAAATGAGAAAAAACGAGAAAAACTGAGAAAAACTGACAAAAGGTGAGAAAAGATGAGAAAAAATGAGAAAATATGAGAAAAACTGTGAAAAAATGAGGTAAAAATGAGAAAAACTGAGAGAAAATTGAAAAAACAAGTAAACTGAGTAAAACTGAGAAAAAGCTGATAAAAATTTGGAAAAATGTGAAAAAATGAGAAAAACTGAGAATAACTGAGAAAAAATACTGAGAAAAAACTGAAAATAACAGAGAGAAAATCTGAGAATAACTGAAAAAAACTGAGAAGAAAAACTGAGAAAAAAATCTGGAAAAAACAGAAAAACTGAAAAAAAATCTGAGAAAAACTAAGCAGAAAAACTGAGAAAATAAACTATTAAAAAAAACTGAGAAAAAAAACTATTTAAAAAACTGAGAATAAAAACGAAGAAAACTGAGAAAAAAAACTGAGAATAACTGAGAAAATAACAAAGAAAAACTGAAAAAGAAGAAAAAACTGAGAAAAAATGAGAAAAAATGAGAAAAACTGATAAAAACAGAAAAAGATGAGCAAAGGTGAGAAAAAATTAGAAAATATGAGAAAAACTGAAAAAATTAGGTTAAAAATGAGAAAAACTGAGAAAAAAATGAAAAAACAAGGAAACCGAGAAAAACTGAGAAAAAGCTGATAAAAAATTGGAAAAATGAGAAAAAATAAAAACTGAGATTAACTGAGAAAAAATACTGAGAAAAAAACTGAGAATAACTGAGAGAAAAACTGAGAAAAACTGAAAAAAACTGTGAAGAAAAACTGAGAGAAAGAACTGAAACAAACTGAGAAAAACTGAGAAGAAAATCTGAGAAAGACAGAGCAGAAAAACTGAGAAAAAAAATTATTAAAAAAACTGAGAATAAAAACGAAGAACTGAGAAGAAAAACTGAGAAAAAAACTGACCAGAAAAGCTGAGAAGATAAACTGCAGAAAAACTTAGAAAAAATCTGAAAGAAACTGAGAAAGAAAATTAAGAAAAACTGAGAAAAATGGACAGAAAATAACCAAGAAAAATTGAAAAAGAAGAAAACACTGAGAAAAAATGAGAAAAAATGAGAAAAAACGAGAAAAACTGAGAAAAACTGACAAAAGGTGAGAAAAGATGAGAAAAAATGAGAAAATATGAGAAAAACTGTGAAAAAATGAGGTAAAAATGAGAAAAACTGAGAGAAAATTGGAAAAAACAAGTAAACTTAGAAAAACTGAGAAAAAGCTGATAAAAATTTGGAAAAATGTGAAAAAATGAGAAAAACTGAGAATAACTGAGAAAAAATACTGAGAAAAAACTGAAAATAACAGAGAAAATCTGAGAATAACTGAAAAAAAACAGAAGAAAAACTGAGAAAAAAATCTGGAAAAAACAGAAAAACTGAGAAGAAAATATGAGAAAAACTGAGCAGAAAAACTGAGAAAAAAATCTATTAAAAAAAACTGAGAAGAAAACGAAGAACTGAGAAGAAAAATTGAGGAAAAAAACTGACCAGAAAAGCTGAGAAGATAAACTGAGCATAAAAACTTAGAAAAGATCTGAAAAAACTGAGAAAGAAAATTAAGAGAAACTGAGAAAAATGGACAGAAAATAACTAAGAAAAACTGAAAAAGAAGAAAAAACTGAGAAAAAATGAGAAAAACTGAGAAAAACTGACAAAAGGTGAGAAAAGGTGAGAAAAATGACAAAATATGAGAAAAACTGTGAAAAAATGAGGTAAAAATGAGAAAAACTGAGAAAAACTGAGAATAACTGAGAAAAAATACTGAAAAAAAACTGAGAATAACTGAGAGAAAAACTGAGAAAAACTGAGAAGAAAAACTGAGAAACAAAACTGAAAAAAACTGAGAAAAACTGAAGAAAATCTGAGAAAAACTAAGCAGAAAAGCTCAGAAAATAAACTATTAAAAAAAACTGAGAACAAAAACTATTTAAGAAACTGAGAATAAAAACGAAGAAGAACTGAGAAAAAAACTGAGAATAACTGAGAAAATAACAAAGAAAAACTGAAAAAGAAGAAAAAACTGAGAAAAAATGAGAAAAATGAGAAAAACTGATAAAAACATACAAAAGATGGGAAAAGGTGAGAAAAATGACAAAATATGAGAAAAACTGTAAAAATGAGGCAAAATGAGAAAACCTGAGAAAAAAATTGAATAAACAAGGAAACTGAGAAAAACTGAGAAAAAGCTGATAAAAAATTGGAAAAATGAGAAAAACTGAGAAAAACTGAGAATAACTGAGAAAAAATACTGAAAAAAAACTGAGAATAACTGAGAGAAAATCTGAGAAAAATTGAAAAAAATTGAGAAGAAAAACTGAGAAAAATAACTGAAACAAACAGAAAAACTGAGAAGAAAATCTTAGAAAAACTGAGCAGAAAAACTGAGAATATAAAATATTAAAATAAACTGGAAAAAAAACTATTAAAAAACTGAGAATAAAAACGAAGAACCGAGAAGAAAAACTGACAGAAAAACTGACAAAAAAAACTGAGAAAACATGAGAAGAAAATCTGAGAAAAACTGAAAAAGACTGTGAAGAAAAACTGGAAAAAGAACTGAAACAAACTGAGAAAAACTGAGAAGAAAATCTGAGAAAGACAGAGCAGAAAAACTGAGAAAAAAAATATGAAAAAAACTGAGAATAAAAACGAAGAAGAACTGAGAAGAAAAACTGAGAGAAAAACTGACCAGAGAAGCTGAGAAGATAAACTGAGCAGAAAAACTTAGAAAACATCTGAAAAAAACTGAGAAAGAAAATTAAGAAAATCTGAGAAAAAGAACTGAAACAAACTGAGAAAAACTGAGAAGAAAATCTGAGAAATACAGAGCAGAAAAACTAAGAAAAAAATTATTACAAAAACTGAGAATAAAAACGAAGAACTGAGAAGAAAAACTGAGAAAAAAATCTGGAAAAAACAGAAAAACTGAGAAGAAAATATGAGAAAAACTGAGCAGAAAAACTGAGAAAAAAATCTATTAAAAAAAACTGAGAAGAAAACGAAGAACTGAGAAGAAAAATTGAGGAAGAAAACTGACCAGAAAAGCTGAGAAGATAAACTGAGCATAAAAACTTAGAAAAAATCTGAAAAAACTGAGAAAGAAAATTAAGAGAAACTGAGAAAAATGGACAGAAAATAACTCAGAAAAACTGAAAAAGAAGAAAAAACTGAGAAAAAATGAGAAAAACTGAGAAAAACTGACAAAAGGTGAGAAAAGGTGAGAAAAATGACAAAATATGAGAAAAACTGTGAAAAAATGAGGTAAAAATGAGAAAAACTGAGAAAAACTGAGAATAACTGAGAAAAAATACTGAAAAAAAACTGAGAATAACTGAGAGAAAAACTGAGAAAAACTGAGAAGAAAAACTGAGAAACAAAACTGAAAAAAACTGAGAAAAACTGAAGAAAATCTGAGAAAAACTAAGCAGAAAAGCTGAGAAAATAAACTATTAAAAAAAACTGAGAACAAAAACTATTTAAGAAACTGAGAATAAAAACGAAGAAGAACTGAGAAAAAAACTGAGAATAACTGAGAAAATAACAAAGAAAAACTGAAAAAGAAGAAAAAACTGAAAAAATGAGAAAAATGAGAAAAACTGAGAATAACTGAGAAAAAATACTGAAAAAAAACTGAGAATAACTGAGAGAAAATCTGAGAAAAATTGAAAAAAATTGAGAAGAAAAACTGAGAAAAATAACTGAAACAAACAGAAAAACTGAGAAGAAAATCTTAGAAAAACTGAGCAGAAAAACTGAGAATATAAAATATTAAAATAAACTGGAAAAAAAACTATTAAAAAACTGAGAATAAAAACGAAGAACCGAGAAGAAAAACTGACAGAAAAACTGACAAAAAAAACTGAGAAAACATGAGAAGAAAATCTGAGAAAAACTGAAAAAGACTGTGAAGAAAAACTGGAAAAAGAACTGAAACAAACTGAGAAAAACTGAGGAAAAAAACTGACCAGAAAAGCTGAGAAGATAAACTGAGCATAAAAACTTAGAAAAAATCTGAAAAAACTGAGAAAGAAAATTAAGAAAAACTAAGAAAAATGGACAGAAAATAACCAAGAAAAATTGAAAAAGAAGAAAACACTGAGAAAAAAATGAGAAAAAATGAGAAAAAACGAGAAAAACTGAGAAAAACTGACAAAAGGTGAGAAAAGATGAGAAAAAATGAGAAAATATGAGAAAAACTAAAAAAATGAGGTAAAAATGAGAAAAACTGAGAGAAAATTGAAAAAACAAGTAAACTTAGAAAAACTGAGAAAAAGCTGATAAAAATTTGGAAAAATGTGAAAAAATGAGAAAAACTGAGAATAACTGAGAAAAAATACTGAGAAAAAACTGAAAATAACAGAGAAAATCTGAGAATAACTGAAAAAAACTGAGAAGAAAAACTGAGAAAAAAATCTGGAAAAAACAGAAAAACTGAGAAGAAAATATGAGAAAAAATGAGCAGAAAAACTGAGAAAAAAATCTATTAAAAAAAACTGAGAAGAAAACGAAGAACTGAGAAGAAAAATTGAGGAAGAAAACTGACCAGAAAAGCTGAGAAGATAAACTGAGCATAAAAACTTAGAAAAAATCTGAAAAAACTGAGAAAGAAAATTAAGAGAAACTGAGAAAAATGGACAGAAAATAACTAAGAAAAACTGAAAAAGAAGAAAAAACTGAGAAAAAATGAGAAAAACTGAGAAAAACTGACAAAAGGTGAGAAAAGGTGAGAAAAATGACAAAATATGAGAAAAACTGTGAAAAAATGAGGTAAAAATGAGAAAAACTGAGAAAAACTGAGAATAACTGAGAAAAAATACTGAAAAAAAACTGAGAATAACTGAGAGAAAAACTGAGAAAAACTGAGAAGAAAAACTGAGAAACAAAACTGAAAAAAACTGAGAAAAACTGAAGAAAATCTGAGAAAAACTAAGCAGAAAAGCTGAGAAAATAAACTATTAAAAAAAACTGAGAACAAAAACTATTTAAGAAACTGAGAATAAAAACGAAGAAGAACTGAGAAAAAAACTGAGAATAACTGAGAAAATAACAAAGAAAAACTGAAAAAGAAGAAAAAACTGAAAAAATGAGAAAAATGAGAAAAACTGAGAATAACTGAGAAAAAATACTGAAAAAAAACTGAGAATAACTGAGAGAAAATCTGAGAAAAATTGAAAAAAATTGAGAAGAAAAACTGAGAAAAATAACTGAAACAAACAGAAAAACTGAGAAGAAAATCTTAGAAAAACTGAGCAGAAAAACTGAGAATATAAAATATTAAAATAAACTGGAAAAAAAACTATTAAAAAACTGAGAATAAAAACGAAGAACCGAGAAGAAAAACTGACAGAAAAACTGACAAAAAAAACTGAGAAAACATGAGAAGAAAATCTGAGAAAAACTGAAAAAGACTGTGAAGAAAAACTGGAAAAAGAACTGAAACAAACTGAGAAAAACTGAGGAAAAAAACTGACCAGAAAAGCTGAGAAGATAAACTGAGCATAAAAACTTAGAAAAAATCTGAAAAAACTGAGAAAGAAAATTAAGAAAAACTGAGAAAAATGGACAGAAAATAACCAAGAAAAATTGAAAAAGAAGAAAACACTGAGAAAAAATGAGAAAAAATGAGAAAAAACGAGAAAAACTGAGAAAAACTGACAAAAGGTGAGAAAAGATGAGAAAAAATGAGAAAATATGAGAAAAACTAAAAAAATGAGGTAAAAATGAGAAAAACTGAGAGAAAATTGAAAAAACAAGTAAACTTAGAAAAACTGAGAAAAAGCTGATAAAAATTTGGAAAAATGTGAAAAAATGAGAAAAACTGAGAATAACTGAGAAAAAATACTGAGAAAAAACTGAAAATAACAGAGAAAATCTGAGAATAACTGAAAAAAACTGAGAAGAAAAACTGAGAAAAAAATCTGGAAAAAACAGAAAAACTGAGAAGAAAATATGAGAAAAAATGAGCAGAAAAACTGAGAAAAAAATCTATTAAAAAAAACTGAGAAGAAAACGAAGAACTGAGAAGAAAAACTGAGGAAAAAAACTGACCAGAAAAGCTGAGAAGATAAACTGAGCATAAAAACTTAGAAAAAATCTGAAAAAACTGAGAAAGAAAATTAAGAAAAACTGAGAAAAATGGACAGAAAATAACCAAGAAAAATTGAAAAAGAAGAAAACACTGAGAAAAAAATGAGAAAAAATGAGAAAAAACGAGAAAAACTGAGAAAAACTGACAAAAGGTGAGAAAAAATGAGAAAAAATGAGAAAATATGAGAAAAACTGTGAAAAAATGAGGTAAAAATGAGAAAAACTGAGAGAAAATTGAAAAAACAAGTAAACTTAGAAAAACTGAGAAAAAGCTGATAAAAATTTGGAAAAATGTGAAAAAATGAGAAAAACTGAGAATAACTGAGAAAAAATACTGAGAAAAAACTGAAAATAACAGAGAAAATCTGAGAATAACTGAAAGAAACTGAGAAGAATAACTGAGAAAAAAATCTGGAAAAAACAGAAAAACTGAGAAGAAAATATGAGAAAAAATGAGCAGAAAAACTGAGAAAAAAATCTATTAAAAAAAACTGAGAAGAAAACGAAGAACTGAGAAGAAAAACTGAGGAAAAAAACTGACCAGAAAAGCTGAGAAGATAAACTGAGCATAAAAACTTAGAAAAAATCTGAAAAAACTGAGAAAGAAAATTAAGAGAAACTGAGAAAAATGGACAGAAAATAACTAAGAAAAACTGAAAAAGAAGAAAAAACTGAGAAAAAATGAGAAAAACTGAGAAAAACTGACAAAAGGTGAGAAAAGGTGAGAAAAATGACAAAATATGAGAAAAACTGTGAAAAAATGAGGTAAAAATGAGAAAAACTGAGAAAAACTGAGAATAACTGAGAAAAAATACTGAAAAAAAACTGAGAATAACTGAGAGAAAAACTGAGAAAAACTGAGAAGAAAAACTGAGAAACAAAACTGAAAAAAACTGAGAAAAACTGAAGAAAATCTGAGAAAAACTAAGCAGAAAAGCTGAGAAAATAAACTATTAAAAAAAACTGAGAACAAAAACTATTTAAGTAACTGAGAATAAAAACGAAGAAGAACTGAGAAAAAAACTGAGAATAACTGAGAAAATAACAAAGAAAAACTGAAAAAGAAGAAAAAACTGAGAAAAAATGAGAAAAATGAGAAAAACTGATAAAAACATACAAAAGATGAGAAAAGGTGAGAAAAAATGAGAAAATATGAGAAAAACTGAAAAAATGAGGTAAAAATGAGAAAAACTGAGAAAAAATTGAAAAAACAAGTAAACTGAGAAAAACAGAAAAAGCTGATAAAAAATTGGAAAAATGAGAAAAAATGAGAAAAACTGAGGAGAACTGAGAAAAACACTGAGAAAAAAACTGAGAATAACTGAGAGAAAATCTGAGAAAAATTGAAAAAAATTGAGAAGAAAAACTGAGAAAAATAACTGAAACAAACAGAAAAACTGAGAAGAAAATCTTAGAAAAACTGAGCAGAAAAACTGAGAATATAAAATATTAAAATAAACTGGAAAAAAAACTATTAAAAAACTGAGAATAAAAACGAAGAACCGAGAAGAAAAACTGACAGAAAAACTGACAAAAAAAACTGAGAAAACATGAGAAGAAAATCTGAGAAAAACTGAAAAAGACTGTGAAGAAAAACTGGAAAAAGAACTGAAACAAACTGAGAAAAACTGAGAAGAAAATCTGAGAAAGACAGAGCAGAAAAACTGAGAAAAAAAATATGAAAAAAACTGAGAATAAAAACGAAGAAGAACTGAGAAGAAAAACTGAGAGAAAAACTGACCAGAGAAGCTGAGAAGATAAACTGAGCAGAAAAACTTAGAAAACATCTGAAAAAAACTGAGAAAGAAAATTAAGAAAATCTGAGAAAAAGAACTGAAACAAACTGAGAAAAACTGAGAAGAAAATCTGAGAAATACAGAGCAGAAAAACTAAGAAAAAAATTATTACAAAAACTGAGAATAAAAACGAAGAACTGAGAAGAAAAACTGAGAAAAAAATCTGGAAAAAACAGAAAAACTGAGAAGAAAATATGAGAAAAACTGAGCAGAAAAACTGAGAAAAAAATCTATTAAAAAAAACTGAGAAGAAAACGAAGAACTGAGAAGAAAAATTGAGGAAGAAAACTGACCAGAAAAGCTGAGAAGATAAACTGAGCATAAAAACTTAGAAAAAATCTGAAAAAACTGAGAAAGAAAATTAAGAGAAACTGAGAAAAATGGACAGAAAATAACTCAGAAAAACTGAAAAAGAAGAAAAAACTGAGAAAAAATGAGAAAAACTGAGAAAAACTGACAAAAGGTGAGAAAAGGTGAGAAAAATGACAAAATATGAGAAAAACTGTGAAAAAATGAGGTAAAAATGAGAAAAACTGAGAAAAACTGAGAATAACTGAGAAAAAATACTGAAAAAAAACTGAGAATAACTGAGAGAAAAACTGAGAAAAACTGAGAAGAAAAACTGAGAAACAAAACTGAAAAAAACTGAGAAAAACTGAAGAAAATCTGAGAAAAACTAAGCAGAAAAGCTGAGAAAATAAACTATTAAAAAAAACTGAGAACAAAAACTATTTAAGAAACTGAGAATAAAAACGAAGAAGAACTGAGAAAAAAACTGAGAATAACTGAGAAAATAACAAAGAAAAACTGAAAAAGAAGAAAAAACTGAAAAAATGAGAAAAATGAGAAAAACTGAGAATAACTGAGAAAAAATACTGAAAAAAAACTGAGAATAACTGAGAGAAAATCTGAGAAAAATTGAAAAAAATTGAGAAGAAAAACTGAGAAAAATAACTGAAACAAACAGAAAAACTGAGAAGAAAATCTTAGAAAAACTGAGCAGAAAAACTGAGAATATAAAATATTAAAATAAACTGGAAAAAAAACTATTAAAAAACTGAGAATAAAAACGAAGAACCGAGAAGAAAAACTGACAGAAAAACTGACAAAAAAAACTGAGAAAACATGAGAAGAAAATCTGAGAAAAACTGAAAAAGACTGTGAAGAAAAACTGGAAAAAGAACTGAAACAAACTGAGAAAAACTGAGGAAAAAAACTGACCAGAAAAGCTGAGAAGATAAACTGAGCATAAAAACTTAGAAAAAATCTGAAAAAACTGAGAAAGAAAATTAAGAAAAACTGAGAAAAATGGACAGAAAATAACCAAGAAAAATTGAAAAAGAAGAAAACACTGAGAAAAAAATGAGAAAAAATGAGAAAAAACGAGAAAAACTGAGAAAAACTGACAAAAGGTGAGAAAAGATGAGAAAAAATGAGAAAATATGAGAAAAACTAAAAAAATGAGGTAAAAATGAGAAAAACTGAGAGAAAATTGAAAAAACAAGTAAACTTAGAAAAACTGAGAAAAAGCTGATAAAAATTTGGAAAAATGTGAAAAAATGAGAAAAACTGAGAATAACTGAGAAAAAATACTGAGAAAAAACTGAAAATAACAGAGAAAATCTGAGAATAACTGAAAAAAACTGAGAAGAAAAACTGAGAAAAAAATCTGGAAAAAACAGAAAAACTGAGAAGAAAATATGAGAAAAAATGAGCAGAAAAACTGAGAAAAAAATCTATTAAAAAAAACTGAGAAGAAAACGAAGAACTGAGAAGAAAAATTGAGGAAGAAAACTGACCAGAAAAGCTGAGAAGATAAACTGAGCATAAAAACTTAGAAAAAATCTGAAAAAACTGAGAAAGAAAATTAAGAGAAACTGAGAAAAATGGACAGAAAATAACTAAGAAAAACTGAAAAAGAAGAAAAAACTGAGAAAAAATGAGAAAAACTGAGAAAAACTGACAAAAGGTGAGAAAAGGTGAGAAAAATGACAAAATATGAGAAAAACTGTGAAAAAATGAGGTAAAAATGAGAAAAACTGAGAAAAACTGAGAATAACTGAGAAAAAATACTGAAAAAAAACTGAGAATAACTGAGAGAAAAACTGAGAAAAACTGAGAAGAAAAACTGAGAAACAAAACTGAAAAAAACTGAGAAAAACTGAAGAAAATCTGAGAAAAACTAAGCAGAAAAGCTGAGAAAATAAACTATTAAAAAAAACTGAGAACAAAAACTATTTAAGAAACTGAGAATAAAAACGAAGAAGAACTGAGAAAAAAACTGAGAATAACTGAGAAAATAACAAAGAAAAACTGAAAAAGAAGAAAAAACTGAAAAAATGAGAAAAATGAGAAAAAATGAGAATAACTGAGAAAAAATACTGAAAAAAAACTGAGAATAACTGAGAGAAAATCTGAGAAAAATTGAAAAAAATTGAGAAGAAAAACTGAGAAAAATAACTGAAACAAACAGAAAAACTGAGAAGAAAATCTTAGAAAAACTGAGCAGAAAAACTGAGAATATAAAATATTAAAATAAACTGGAAAAAAAACTATTAAAAAACTGAGAATAAAAACGAAGAACCGAGAAGAAAAACTGACAGAAAAACTGACAAAAAAAACTGAGAAAACATGAGAAGAAAATCTGAGAAAAACTGAAAAAGACTGTGAAGAAAAACTGGAAAAAGAACTGAAACAAACTGAGAAAAACTGAGGAAAAAAACTGACCAGAAAAGCTGAGAAGATAAACTGAGCATAAAAACTTAGAAAAAATCTGAAAAAACTGAGAAAGAAAATTAAGAAAAACTGAGAAAAATGGACAGAAAATAACCAAGAAAAATTGAAAAAGAAGAAAACACTGAGAAAAAATGAGAAAAAATGAGAAAAAACGAGAAAAACTGAGAAAAACTGACAAAAGGTGAGAAAAGATGAGAAAAAATGAGAAAATATGAGAAAAACTAAAAAAATGAGGTAAAAATGAGAAAAACTGAGAGAAAATTGAAAAAACAAGTAAACTTAGAAAAACTGAGAAAAAGCTGATAAAAATTTGGAAAAATGTGAAAAAATGAGAAAAACTGAGAATAACTGAGAAAAAATACTGAGAAAAAACTGAAAATAACAGAGAAAATCTGAGAATAACTGAAAAAAACTGAGAAGAAAAACTGAGAAAAAAATCTGGAAAAAACAGAAAAACTGAGAAGAAAATATGAGAAAAAATGAGCAGAAAAACTGAGAAAAAAATCTATTAAAAAAAACTGAGAAGAAAACGAAGAACTGAGAAGAAAAACTGAGGAAAAAAACTGACCAGAAAAGCTGAGAAGATAAACTGAGCATAAAAACTTAGAAAAAATCTGAAAAAACTGAGAAAGAAAATTAAGAAAAACTGAGAAAAATGGACAGAAAATAACCAAGAAAAATTGAAAAAGAAGAAAACACTGAGAAAAAAATGAGAAAAAATGAGAAAAAACGAGAAAAACTGAGAAAAACTGACAAAAGGTGAGAAAAGATGAGAAAAAATGAGAAAATATGAGAAAAACTGTGAAAAAATGAGGTAAAAATGAGAAAAACTGAGAGAAAATTGGAAAAAACAAGTAAACTTAGAAAAACTGAGAAAAAGCTGATAAAAATTTGGAAAAATGTGAAAAAATGAGAAAAACTGAGAATAACTGAGAAAAAATACTGAGAAAAAACTGAAAATAACAGAGAAAATCTGAGAATAACTGAAAAAAAACAGAAGAAAAACTGAGAAAAAAATCTGGAAAAAACAGAAAAACTGAGAAGAAAATATGAGAAAAACTGAGCAGAAAAACTGAGAAAAAAATCTATTAAAAAAAACTGAGAAGAAAACGAAGAACTGAGAAGAAAAATTGAGGAAAAAAACTGACCAGAAAAGCTGAGAAGATAAACTGAGCATAAAAACTTAGAAAAAATCTGAAAAAACTGAGAAAGAAAATTAAGAGAAACTGAGAAAAATGGACAGAAAATAACTAAGAAAAACTGAAAAAGAAGAAAAAACTGAGAAAAAATGAGAAAAACTGAGAAAAACTGACAAAAGGTGAGAAAAGGTGAGAAAAATGACAAAATATGAGAAAAACTGTGAAAAAATGAGGTAAAAATGAGAAAAACTGAGAAAAACTGAGAATAACTGAGAAAAAATACTGAAAAAAAACTGAGAATAACTGAGAGAAAAACTGAGAAAAACTGAGAAGAAAAACTGAGAAACAAAACTGAAAAAAACTGAGAAAAACTGAAGAAAATCTGAGAAAAACTAAGCAGAAAAGCTCAGAAAATAAACTATTAAAAAAAACTGAGAACAAAAACTATTTAAGAAACTGAGAATAAAAACGAAGAAGAACTGAGAAAAAAACTGAGAATAACTGAGAAAATAACAAAGAAAAACTGAAAAAGAAGAAAAAACTGAGAAAAAATGAGAAAAATGAGAAAAACTGATAAAAACATACAAAAGATGGGAAAAGGTGAGAAAAATGACAAAATATGAGAAAAACTGTAAAAATGAGGCAAAATGAGAAAACCTGAGAAAAAAATTGAATAAACAAGGAAACTGAGAAAAACTGAGAAAAAGCTGATAAAAAATTGGAAAAATGAGAAAAACTGAGAAAAACTGAGAATAACTGAGAAAAAATACTGAAAAAAAACTGAGAATAACTGAGAGAAAATCTGAGAAAAATTGAAAAAAATTGAGAAGAAAAACTGAGAAAAATAACTGAAACAAACAGAAAAACTGAGAAGAAAATCTTAGAAAAACTGAGCAGAAAAACTGAGAATATAAAATATTAAAATAAACTGGAAAAAAAACTATTAAAAAACTGAGAATAAAAACGAAGAACCGAGAAGAAAAACTGACAGAAAAACTGACAAAAAAAACTGAGAAAACATGAGAAGAAAATCTGAGAAAAACTGAAAAAGACTGTGAAGAAAAACTGGAAAAAGAACTGAAACAAACTGAGAAAAACTGAGAAGAAAATCTGAGAAAGACAGAGCAGAAAAACTGAGAAAAAAAATATGAAAAAAACTGAGAATAAAAACGAAGAAGAACTGAGAAGAAAAACTGAGAGAAAAACTGACCAGAGAAGCTGAGAAGATAAACTGAGCAGAAAAACTTAGAAAACATCTGAAAAAAACTGAGAAAGAAAATTAAGAAAATCTGAGAAAAAGAACTGAAACAAACTGAGAAAAACTGAGAAGAAAATCTGAGAAATACAGAGCAGAAAAACTAAGAAAAAAATTATTACAAAAACTGAGAATAAAAACGAAGAACTGAGAAGAAAAACTGAGAAAAAAATCTGGAAAAAACAGAAAAACTGAGAAGAAAATATGAGAAAAACTGAGCAGAAAAACTGAGAAAAAAATCTATTAAAAAAAACTGAGAAGAAAACGAAGAACTGAGAAGAAAAATTGAGGAAGAAAACTGACCAGAAAAGCTGAGAAGATAAACTGAGCATAAAAACTTAGAAAAAATCTGAAAAAACTGAGAAAGAAAATTAAGAGAAACTGAGAAAAATGGACAGAAAATAACTCAGAAAAACTGAAAAAGAAGAAAAAACTGAGAAAAAATGAGAAAAACTGAGAAAAACTGACAAAAGGTGAGAAAAGGTGAGAAAAATGACAAAATATGAGAAAAACTGTGAAAAAATGAGGTAAAAATGAGAAAAACTGAGAAAAACTGAGAATAACTGAGAAAAAATACTGAAAAAAAACTGAGAATAACTGAGAGAAAAACTGAGAAAAACTGAGAAGAAAAACTGAGAAACAAAACTGAAAAAAACTGAGAAAAACTGAAGAAAATCTGAGAAAAACTAAGCAGAAAAGCTGAGAAAATAAACTATTAAAAAAAACTGAGAACAAAAACTATTTAAGAAACTGAGAATAAAAACGAAGAAGAACTGAGAAAAAAACTGAGAATAACTGAGAAAATAACAAAGAAAAACTGAAAAAGAAGAAAAAACTGAAAAAATGAGAAAAATGAGAAAAACTGAGAATAACTGAGAAAAAATACTGAAAAAAAACTGAGAATAACTGAGAGAAAATCTGAGAAAAATTGAAAAAAATTGAGAAGAAAAACTGAGAAAAATAACTGAAACAAACAGAAAAACTGAGAAGAAAATCTTAGAAAAACTGAGCAGAAAAACTGAGAATATAAAATATTAAAATAAACTGGAAAAAAAACTATTAAAAAACTGAGAATAAAAACGAAGAACCGAGAAGAAAAACTGACAGAAAAACTGACAAAAAAAACTGAGAAAACATGAGAAGAAAATCTGAGAAAAACTGAAAAAGACTGTGAAGAAAAACTGGAAAAAGAACTGAAACAAACTGAGAAAAACTGAGGAAAAAAACTGACCAGAAAAGCTGAGAAGATAAACTGAGCATAAAAACTTAGAAAAAATCTGAAAAAACTGAGAAAGAAAATTAAGAAAAACTGAGAAAAATGGACAGAAAATAACCAAGAAAAATTGAAAAAGAAGAAAACACTGAGAAAAAATGAGAAAAAATGAGAAAAAACGAGAAAAACTGAGAAAAACTGACAAAAGGTGAGAAAAGATGAGAAAAAATGAGAAAATATGAGAAAAACTAAAAAAATGAGGTAAAAATGAGAAAAACTGAGAGAAAATTGAAAAAACAAGTAAACTTAGAAAAACTGAGAAAAAGCTGATAAAAATTTGGAAAAATGTGAAAAAATGAGAAAAACTGAGAAAAAAATGAAAAAACAAGGAAACCGAGAAAAACTGAGAAAAAGCTGATAAAAAATTGGAAAAATGAGAAAAAATAAAAACTGAGATTAACTGAGAAAAAATACTGAGAAAAAAACTGAGAATAACTGAGAGAAAAACTGAGAAAAACTGAAAAAAACTGTGAAGAAAAACTGAGAAAAAGAACTGAAACAAACTGAGAAAAACTGAGAAGAAAATCTGAGAAAGACAGAGCAGAAAAACTGAGAAAAAAAATTATTAAAAAAACTGAGAATAAAAACGAAGAACTGAGAAGAAAAACTGAGAAAAAAACTGACCAGAAAAGCTGAGAAGATAAACTGCAGAAAAACTTAGAAAAAATCTGAAAGAAACTGAGAAAAAAAATTAAGAAAAACTGAGAAAAATGGACAGAAAATAACCAAGAAAAATTGAAAAAGAAGAAAACACTGAGAAAAAATGAGAAAAAATGAGAAAAAACGAGAAAAACTGAGAAAAACTGACAAAAGGTGAGAAAAGATGAGAAAAAATGAGAAAAACTGAGAATAACTGAGAAAAAATACTGAGAAAAAACTGAAAATAACAGAGAAAATCTGAGAATAACTGAAAAAAAACAGAAGAAAAACTGAGAAAAAAATCTGGAAAAAACAGAAAAACTGAGAAGAAAATATGAGAAAAACTGAGCAGAAAAACTGAGAAAAAAATCTATTAAAAAAAACTGAGAAGAAAACGAAGAACTGAGAAGAAAAACTGAGGAAAAAAACTGACCAGAAAAGCTGAGAAGATAAACTGAGCATAAAAACTTAGAAAAAATCTGAAAAAACTGAGAAAGAAAATTAAGAGAAACTGAGAAAAATGGACAGAAAATAACTAAGAAAAACTGAAAAAGAAGAAAAAACTGACAAAAAATCAGAAAAACTGAGAAAAACTGACAAAAGGTGAGAAAAGGTGAGAAAAATGACAAAATATGAGAAAAACTGTGAAAAAATGAGGTAAAAATGAGAAAAACTGAGAAAAACTGAGAATAACTGAGAAAAAATACTGAAAAAAAACTGAGAATAACTGAGAGAAAAACTGAGAAAAACTGAGAAGAAAAACTGAGAAACAAAACTGAAAAAAACTGAGAAAAACTGAAGAAAATCTGAGAAAAACTAAGCAGAAAAGCTGAGAAAATAAACTATTAAAAAAAACTGAGAACAAAAACTATTTAAGAAACTGAGAATAAAAACGAAGAAGAACTGAGAAAAAAACTGAGAATAACTGAGAAAATAACAAAGAAAAACTGAAAAAGAAGAAAAAACTGAGAAAAAATGAGAAAAATGAGAAAAACTGATAAAAACATACAAAAGATGGGAAAAGGTGAGAAAAATGACAAAATATGAGAAAAACTGTAAAAATGAGGCAAAATGAGAAAACCTGAGAAAAAAATTGAATAAACAAGGAAACTGAGAAAAACTGAGAAAAAGCTGATAAAAAATTGGAAAAATGAGAAAAACTGAGAAAAACTGAGAATAACTGAGAAAAAATACTGAAAAAAAACTGAGAATAACTGAGAGAAAATCTGAGAAAAATTGAAAAAAATTGAGAAGAAAAACTGAGAAAAATAACTGAAACAAACAGAAAAACTGAGAAGAAAATCTGAGAAAAACTGAGCAGAAAATCTGAGAATATAAAATATTAAAATAAACTGGAAAAAAAACTATTAAAAAACTGAGAATAAAAACGAAGAACCGAGAAGAAAAACTGACAGAAAAACTGACAAAAAAAACTGAGAAAACATGAGAAGAAAATCTGAGAAAAACTGAAAAAGACTGTGAAGAAAAACTGGAAAAAGAACTGAAACAAACTGAGAAAAACTGAGGAAAAAAACTGACCAGAAAAGCTGAGAAGATAAACTGAGCATAAAAACTTAGAAAAAATCTGAAAAAACTGAGAAAGAAAATTAAGAAAAACTGAGAAAAATGGACAGAAAATAACCAAGAAAAATTGAAAAAGAAGAAAACACTGAGAAAAAAATGAGAAAAAATGAGAAAAAACGAGAAAAACTGAGAAAAACTGACAAAAGGTGAGAAAAGATGAGAAAAAATGAGAAAATATGAGAAAAACTGTGAAAAAATGAGGTAAAAATGAGAAAAACTGAGAGAAAATTGAAAAAACAAGTAAACTTAGAAAAACTGAGAAAAAGCTGATAAAAATTTGGAAAAATGTGAAAAAATGAGAAAAACTGAGAATAACTGAGAAAAAATACTGAGAAAAAACTGAAAATAACAGAGAAAATCTGAGAATAACTGAAAAAAACTGAGAAGAAAAACTGAGAAAAAAATCTGGAAAAAACAGAAAAACTGAGAAGAAAATATGAGAAAAACTGAGCAGAAAAACTGAGAAAAAAATCTATTAAAAAAAACTGAGAAGAAAACGAAGAACTGAGAAGAAAAACTGAGGAAAAAAACTGACCAGAAAAGCTGAGAAGATAAACTGAGCATAAAAACTTAGAAAAAATCTGAAAAAACTGAGAAAGAAAATTAAGAAAAACTGAGAAAAATGGACAGAAAATAACCAAGAAAAATTGAAAAAGAAGAAAACACTGAGAAAAAAATGAGAAAAATGAGAAAAAACGAGAAAAACTGACAAAAGGTGAGAAAAGATGAGAAAAAATGAGAAAATATGAGAAAAACTGTGAAAAAATGAGGTAAAAATGAGAAAAACTGAGAGAAAATTGAAAAAACAAGTAAACTTAGAAAAACTGAGAAAAAGCTGATAAAAATTTGGAAAAATGTGAAAAAATGAGAAAAACTGAGAATAACTGAGAAAAAATACTGAGAAAAAACTGAAAATAACAGAGAAAATCTGAGAATAACTGAAAAAAACTGAGAAGAAAAACTGAGAAAAAAATCTGGAAAAAACAGAAAAACTGAGAAGAAAATATGAGAAAAACTGAGCAGAAAAACTGAGAAAAAAATCTATTAAAAATAACTGAGAAGAAAACGAAGAACTGAGAAGAAAAACTGAGGAAAAAAACTGACCAGAAAAGCTGAGAAGATAAACTGAGCATAAAAACTTAGAAAAAATCTGAAAAAACTGAGAAAGAAAATTAAGAAAAACTGAGAAAAATGGACAGAAAATAACCAAGAAAAATTGAAAAAGAAGAAAACACTGAGAAAAAAATGAGAAAAAATGAGAAAAAACGAGAAAAACTGAGAAAAACTGACAAAAGGTGAGAAAAGATGAGAAAAAATGAGAAAATATGAGAAAAACTGTGAAAAAATGAGGTAAAAATGAGAAAAACTGAGAGAAAATTGAAAAAACAAGTAAACTTAGAAAAACTGTGAAAAAGCTGATAAAAATTTGGAAAAATGTGAAAAAATGGAAAAACTGAGAATAACTGAGAAAAAATACTGAGAAAAAACTGAAAATAACAGAGAAAATCTGAGAATAACTGAAAAAAACTGAGAAGAAAAACTGAGAAAAAAATCTGGAAAAAACAGAAAAACTGAGAAGAAAATATGAGAAAAAATGAGCAGAAAAACTGAGAAAAAAATCTATTAAAAAAAACTGAGAAGAAAACGAAGAACTGAGAAGAAAAACTGAGGAAAAAAACTGACCAGAAAAACTGAGAAGATAAACTGAGCATAAAAACTTAGAAAAAATCTGAAAAAACTGAGAAAGAAAATTAAGAGAAACTGAGAAAAATGGACAGAAAATAACTAAGAAAAACTGAAAAAGAAGAAAAAACTGAGAAAAAATGAGAAAAACTGAGAAAAACTGACAAAAGGTGAGAAAAGGTGAGAAAAATGACAAAATATGAGAAAAACTGTGAAAAAATGTGGTAAAAATGAGAAAATCTGAGAGAAAATTGAAAAAACAAGTAAACTTAGAAAAACTGAGAAAAAGCTGATAAAAATTTGGAAAAATGTGAAAAAATGAGAAAAACTGAGAATAACTGAGAAAAAATACTGAGAAAAAACTGAAAATAACAGAGAAAATCTGAGAATAACTGAAAAAAACTGAGAAGAAAAACTGAGAAAAAAATCTATTAAAAAGAACTGAGAAGAAAACGAAGAACTGAGAAGAAAAACTGAGGAAAAAAACTGACCAGAAAAGCTGAGAAGATAAACTGAGCATAAAAACTTAGAAAAAATCTGAAAAAACTGAGAAAGAAAATTAAGAAAAACTGAGAAAAATGGACAGAAAATAACCAAGAAAAATTGAAAAAGAAGAAAACACTGAGAAAAAAATGAGAAAAAATGAGAAAAAACGAGAAAAACTGAGAAAAACTGACAAAAGGTGAGAAAAGATGAGAAAAAATGAGAAAATATGAGAAAAACTGTGAAAAAATGAGGTAAAAATGAGAAAAACTGAGAGAAAATTGAAAAAACAAGTAAACTTAGAAAAACTGAGAAAAAGCTGATAAAAATTTGGAAAAATGTGAAAAAATGAGAAAAACTGAGAATAACTGAGAAAAAATACTGAGAAAAAACTGAAAATAACAGAGAAAATCTGAGAATAACTGAAAAAAACTGAGAAGAAATACTGAGAAAAAAATCTGGAAAAAACAGAAAAACTGAGAAGAAAATATGAGAAAAAATGAGCAGAAAAACTGAGAAAAAAATCTATTAAAAAAACTGAGAAGAAAACGAAGAACTGAGAAGAAAAACTGAGGAAAAAAACTGACCAGAAAAGCTGAGAAGATAAACTGAGCATAAAAACTTAGAAAAAATCTGAAAAAACTGAGAAAGAAAATTAAGAGAAACTGAGAAAAATGGACAGAAAATAACTAAGAAAAACTGAAAAAGAAGAAAAAACTGAGAAAAAATGAGAAAAACTGAAAAACTGACAAAAGGTGAGAAAAGGTGAGAAAAATGACAAAATATGAGAAAAACTGTGAAAAAATGAGGTAAAAATGAGAAAAACTGAGAAAAACTGAGAATAACTGAGAAAAAATACTGAAAAAAAACTGAGAATAACTGAGAGAAAAACTGAGAAGAAAAACTGAGAAGAAAAACTGAGAAACAAAACTGAAAAAAACTGAGAAAAACTGAAGAAAATCTGAGAAAAACTAAGCAGAAAAGCTGAGAAAATAAACTATTAAAAAAAACTGAGAACAAAAACTATTTAAGAAACTGAGAATAAAAACGAAGAAGAACTGAGAAAAAAACTGAGAATAACTGAGAAAATAACAAAGAAAAACTGAAAAAGAAGAAAAAACTGAGAAAAAATGAGAAAAATGAGAAAAACTGATAAAAACATACAAAAGATGAGAAAAGGTGAGAAAAAATGAGAAAATATGAGAAAAACTGAAAAAATGAGGTAAAAATGAGAAAAACTGAGAAAAAATTGAAAAAACAAGTAAACTGAGAAAAACTGAGAAAAAGCTGATAAAAAATTGGAAAAATGAGAAAAAATGAGAAAAACTGAGGATAACTGAGAATAAACACTGAGAAAAAAACTGAGAATAACTGAGAGAAAATCTGAGAAAAATTGAAAAAAATTGAGAAGAAAAACTGAGAAAAATAACTGAAACAAACAGAAAAACTGAGAAGAAAATCTTAGAAAAACTGAGCAGAAAAACTGAGAATATAAAATATTAAAATAAACTGGAAAAAAAACTATTAAAAAACTGAGAATAAAAACGAAGAACCGAGAAGAAAAACTGACAGAAAAACTGACAAAAAAAAACTGAGAAAACATGAGAAGAAAATCTGAGAAAAACTGAAAAAGACTGTGAAGAAAAACTGGAAAAAGAACTGAAACAAACTGAGAAAAACTGAGAAGAAAATCTGAGAAAGACAGAGCAGAAAAACTGAGAAAAAAAACTATGAAAAAAACTGAGAATAAAAACGAAGAAGAACTGAGAAGAAAAACTGAGAGAAAAACTGACCAGAAAAGCTGAGAAGATAAACTGAGCAGAAAAACTTAGAAAACATCTGAAAAAAACTGAGAAAGAAAATTAAGAAAATCCGAGAAAAAGAACTGAAACAAACTGAGAAAAACTGAGAAGAAAATCTGAGAAAGACAGAGCAGAAAAACTAAGAAAAAAAATTATTACAAAAACTGAGAATAAAAACGAAGAACTGAGAAGAAAAACTGAGAAAAAAACTGACCAGAAAAGCTGAGAAGATAAACAGCAGAAAAACTTAGAAAAAATCTGAAAGAAACTGAGAAAGAAAATTAAGAAAAACTGAGAAAAATGGTCAGAAAATAACTAAGAAAAATTGAAAAAGAAGAAAACACTGAGAAAAAATGAGAAAAAATGAGAAAAAACGAGAAAAACTGAGAAAAACTGACAAAAGGTGAGAAAAGATGAGAAAAAATGAGAAAATATGAGAAAAACTGTGAAAAAATGAGGTAAAAATGAGAAAAACTGAGAGAAAATTGAAAAAACAAGTAAACTGAGAAAAAATGAGAAAAAGCTGATAAAAATTTGGAAAAATGTGAAAAAATGAGAAAAACTGAGAATAACTGAGAAAAAATACTGAGAAAAAACTGAAAATAACAGAGAGAAAATCTGAGAATAACTGAAAAAAACTGAGAAGAAAAACTGAGAAAAAAATCTGGAAAAAACAGAAAAACTGAAAAAAATCTGAGAAAAACTAAGCAGAAAAACTGAGAAAATAAACTATCAAAAAAAAACTGAGAAAAAAAACTATTTAAAAAACTGAGAATAAAAACGAAGAAAACTGAGAAAAAAACTGAGAATAACTGAGAAAATAACAAAGAAAAACTGAAAAAGAAGAAAAAACTGAGAAAAAATGAGAAAAAATGAGAAAAACTGATAAAAACAGAAAAAGATGAGCAAAGGTGAGAAAAAATTAGAAAATATGAGAAAAACTGAAAAAATTAGGTTAAAAATGAGAAAAACTGAGAAAAAAATGAAAAAACAAGGAAACCGAGAAAAACTGAGAAAAAGCTGATAAAAAATTGGAAAAATGAGAAAAAATAAAAACTGAGATTAACTGAGAAAAAATACTGAGAAAAAAACTGAGAATAACTGAGAGAAAAACTGAGAAAAACTGAAAAAAACTGTGAAGAAAAACTGAGAAAAAGAACTGAAACAAACTGAGAAAAACTGAGAAGAAAATCTGAGAAAGACAGAGCAGAAAAACTGAGAAAAAAAATTATTAAAAAAACTGAGAATAAAAACGAAGAACTGAGAAGAAAAACTGAGAAAAAAACTGACCAGAAAAGCTGAGAAGATAAACTGCAGAAAAACTTAGAAAAAATCTGAAAGAAACTGAGAAAGAAAATTAAGAAAAACTGAGAAAAATGGACAGAAAATAACCAAGAAAAATTGAAAAAGAAGAAAACACTGAGAAAAAATGAGAAAAAATGAGAAAAAACGAGAAAAACTGAGAAAAACTGACAAAAGGTGAGAAAAGATGAGAAAAAATGAGAAAAACTGAGAATAACTGAGAAAAAATACTGAGAAAAAACTGAAAATAACAGAGAAAATCTGAGAATAACTGAAAAAAAACAGAAGAAAAACTGAGAAAAAAATCTGGAAAAAACAGAAAAACTGAGTAGAATATATGAGAAAAACTGAGCAGAAAAACTGAGAAAAAAATCTATTAAAAAAAACTGAGAAGAAAACGAAGAACTGAGAAGAAAAACTGAGGAAAAAAACTGACCAGAAAAGCTGAGAAGATAAACTGAGCATAAAAACTTAGAAAAAATCTGAACAAACTGAGAAAGAAAATTAAGAGAAACTGAGAAAAATGGACAGAAAATAACTAAGAAAAACTGAAAAAGAAGAAAAAACTGAGAAAAAATCAGAAAAACTGAGAAAAACTGACAAAAGGTGAGAAAAGGTGAGAAAAATGACAAAATATGAGAAAAACTGTGAAAAAATGAGGTAAAAATGAGAAAAACTGAGAAAAACTGAGAATAACTGAGAAAAAATACTGAAAAAAAACTGAGAATAACTGAGAGAAAAACTGAGAAAAACTGAGAAGAAAAACTGAGAAACAAAACTGAAAAAAACTGAGAAAAACTAAGCAGAAAAGCTGAGAAAATAAACTATAAAAAAAAATTGAGAAAAAAAACTAATTAAGAAACTGAGAATAAAAACGAAGAAGAACTGAGAAAAAAACTGAGAATAACTGAGAAAATAACAAAGAAAAACTGAAAAAGAAGAAAAAACTGAGAAAAAATGAGAAAAATGAGAAAAACTGATAAAAACATACAAAAGATGAGAAAAGGTGAGAAAAATGACAAAATATGAGAAAAAATGTAAAAATGAGGTAAAAATGAGAAAACCTGAGAAAAAAATTGAATAAACAAGGAAACTGAGAAAAACTGAGAAAAAGCTGATAAAAAATTGGAAAAATGAGAAAAACTGAGAAAAACTGAGAATAACTGAGAAAAAATACTGAAAAAAAACTGAGAATAACTGAGAGAAAATCTGAGAAAAATTGAAAAAAATTGAGAAGAAAAACTGAGAAAAATAACTGAAACAAACAGAAAAACTGAGAAGAAAATCTTAGAAAAACTGAGCAGAAAAACTGAGAATATAAAATATTAAAATAAACTGGAAAAAAAACTATTAAAAAACTGAGAATAAAAACGAAGAACCGAGAAGAAAAACTGACAGAAAAACTGACAAAAAAACTGAGAAAACATGAGAAGAAAATCTGAGAAAAACTGAAAAAGACTGTGAAGAAAAACTGGAAAAAGAACTGAAACAAACTGAGAAAAACTGAGAAGAAAATCTGAGAAAGACAGAGCAGAAAAACTGAGAAAAAAAATATGAAAAAAACTGAGAATAAAAACGAAGAAGAACTGAGAAGAAAAACTGAGAGAAAAACTGACCAGAGAAGCTGAGAAGATAAACTGAGCAGAAAAACTTAGAAAACATCTGAAAAAACTGAGAAAGAAAATTAAGAAAAACTGAGAAAAAGAACTGAAACAAACTGAGAAAAACTGAGAAGAAAATCTGAGAAAGACAGAGCAGAAAAAATAAGAAAAAAAATTATTATAAAAACTGAGAATAAAAACGAAGAAATGAGAAGAAAAACGAGAAAAAAACTGACCAGAAAAGCTGAGAAGATAAACAGCAGAAAAACTTAGAAAACATCTGAAAAAAACTGAGAAAGAAAATTAAGAAAATCTGAGAAAAAGAACTGAAACAAACTGAGAAAAACTGAGAAGAAAATCTGAGAAATACAGAGCAGAAAAACTAAGAAAAAAATTATTACAAAAACTGAGAATAAAAACGAAGAACTGAGAAGAAAAACTGAGAAAAAAATCTGGAAAAAACAGAAAAACTGAGAAGAAAATATGAGAAAAACTGAGCAGAAAAACTGAGAAAAAAATCTATTAAAAAAAACTGAGAAGAAAACGAAGAACTGAGAAGAAAAACTGAGGAAGAAAACTGACCAGAAAAGCTGAGAAGATAAACTGAGCATAAAAACTTAGAAAAAATCTGAAAAAACTGAGAAAGAAAATTAAGAGAAACTGAGAAAAATGGACAGAAAAACTGAAAAAGAAGAAAAAACTGAGAAAAAATGAGAAAAACTGAGAAAAACTGACAAAAGGTGAGAAAAGGTGAGAAAAATGACAAAATATGAGAAAAACTGTGAAAAAATGAGGTAAAAATGAGAAAAACTGAGAAAAACTGAGAATAACTGAGAAAAAATACTGAAAAAAAACTGAGAATAACTGAGAGAAAAACTGAGAAAAACTGAGAAGAAAAACTGAGAAACAAAACTGAAAAAAACTGAGAAAAACTGAAGAAAATCTGAGAAAAACTAAGCAGAAAAGCTGAGAAAATAAACTATTAAAAAAAACTGAGAACAAAAACTATTTAAGAAACTGAGAATAAAAACGAAGAAGAACTGAGAAAAAAACTGAGAATAACTGAGAAAATAACAAAGAAAAACTGAAAAAGAAGAAAATACTGAGAAAAAATGAGAAAAATGAGAAAAACTGATAAAAACATACAAAAGATGGGAAAAGGTGAGAAAAATGACAAAATATGAGAAAAACTGTAAAAATGAGGCAAAATGAGAAAAACTGAGAAAAAAATTGAATAAACAAGGAAACTGAGAAAAACTGAGAAAAAGCTGATAAAAAATTGGAAAAATGAGAAAAACTGAGAAAAACTGAGAATAACTGAGAAAAAATACTGAAAAAAAACTGAGAATAACTGAGAGAAAATCTGAGAAAATTGAAAAAAATTGAGAAGAAAAACTGAGAAAAATAACTGAAACAAACAGAAAAACTGAGAAGAAAATCTTAGAAAAACTGAGCAGAAAAACTGAGAATATAAAATATTAAAATAAACTGGAAAAAAAACTATTAAAAAACTGAGAATAAAAACGAAGAACCGAGAAGAAAAACTGACAGAAAAACTGACAAAAAAAACTGAGAAAACATGAGAAGAAAATCTGAGAAAAACTGAAAAAGACTGTGAAGAAAAACTGGAAAAAGAACTGAAACAAACTGAGAAAAACTGAGGAAAAAAACTGACCAGAAAAGCTGAGAAGATAAACTGAGCATAAAAACTTAGAAAAAATCTGAAAAAACTGAGAAAGAAAATTAAGAAAAACTGAGAAAAATGGACAGAAAATAACCAAGAAAAATTGAAAAAGAAGAAAACACTGAGAAAAAAATGAGAAAAAATGAGAAAAAACGAGAAAAACTGAGAAAAACTGACAAAAGGTGAGAAAAGATGAGAAAAAATGAGAAAATATGAGAAAAACTGTGAAAAAATGAGGTAAAAATGAGAAAAACTGAGAGAAAATTGAAAAAACAAGTAAACTTAGAAAAACTGAGAAAAAGCTGATAAAAATTTGGAAAAATGTGAAAAAATGAGAAAAACTGAGAATAACTGAGAAAAAATACTGAGAAAAAACTGAAAATAACAGAGAAAATCTGAGAATAACTGAAAAAAACTGAGAAGAAAAACTGAGAAAAAAATCTGGAAAAAACAGAAAAACTGAGAAGAAAATATGAGAAAAACTGAGCAGAAAAACTGAGAAAAAAATCTATTAAAAAAAACTGAGAAGAAAACGAAGAACTGAGAAGAAAAACTGAGGAAAAAAACTGACCAGAAAAGCTGAGAAGATAAACTGAGCATAAAAACTTAGAAAAAATCTGAAAAAACTGAGAAAGAAAATTAAGAAAAACTGAGAAAAATGGACAGAAAATAACCAAGAAAAATTGAAAAAGAAGAAAACACTGAGAAAAAAATGAGAAAAAATGAGAAAAAACGAGAAAAACTGAGAAAAACTGACAAAAGGTGAGAAAAGATGAGAAAAAATGAGAAAATATGAGAAAAACTGTGAAAAAATGAGGTAAAAATGAGAAAAACTGAGAGAAAATTGAAAAAACAAGTAAACTTAGAAAAACTGAGAAAAAGCTGATAAAAATTTGGAAAAATGTGAAAAAATGAGAAAAACTGAGAATAACTGAGAAAAAATATTGAGAAAAAACTGAAAATAACAGAGAAAATCTGAGAATAACTGAAAAAAACTGAGAAGAAAAACTGAGAAAAAAATCTGGAAAAAACAGAAAAACTGAGAAGAAAATATGAGAAAAACTGAGCAGAAAAACTGAGAAAAAAATCTATTAAAAAAAACTGAGAAGAAAACGAAGAACTGAGAAGAAAAACTGAGGAAAAAAACTGACCAGAAAAGCTGAGAAGATAAACTGAGCATAAAAACTTAGAAAAAATCTGAAAAAACTGAGAAAGAAAATTAAGAAAAACTGAGAAAAAAGGACAGAAAATAACCAAGAAAAATTGAAAAAGAAGAAAACACTGAGAAAAAAATGAGAAAAAATGAGAAAAAACGAGAAAAACTGAGAAAAACTGACAAAAGGTGAGAAAAGATGAGAAAAAATGAGAAAATATGAGAAAAACTGTGAAAAAATGAGGTAAAAATGAGAAAAACTGAGAGAAAATTGAAAAAACAAGTAAACTTAGAAAAACTGAGAAAAAGCTGATAAAAATTTGGAAAAATGTGAAAAAATGAGAAAAACTGAGAATAACTGAGAAAAAATACTGAGAAAAAACTGAAAATAACAGAGAAAATCTGAGAATAACTGAAAAAAACTGAGAAGAAAAACTGAGAAAAAAATCTGGAAAAAACAGAAAAACTGAGAAGAAAATATGAGAAAAAATGAGCAGAAAAACTGAGAAAAAAATCTATTAAAAAAAACTGAGAAGAAAACGAAGAACTGAGAAGAAAAACTGAGGAAAAAAACTGACCAGAAAAGCTGAGAAGATAAACTGAGCATAAAAACTTAGAAAAAATCTGAAAAAACTGAGAAAGAAAATTAAGAAAAACTGAGAAAAATGGACAGAAAATAACCAAGAAAAATTGAAAAAGAAGAAAACACTGAGAAAAAAATGAGAAAAAATGAGAAAAAAACGAGAAAAACTAAGAAAAACTGACAAAAGGTGAGAAAAGATGAGAAAAAATGAGAAAATATGAGAAAAACTGTGAAAAAATGAGGTAAAAATGAGAAAAACTGAGAGAAAATTGAAAAAACAAGTAAACTTAGAAAAACTGAGAAAAAGCTGATAAAAATTTGGAAAAATGTGAAAAAATGAGAAAAACTGAGAATAACTGAGAAAAAATACTGAGAAAAAACTGAAAATAACAGAGAAAATCTGAGAATAACTGAAAAAAACTGAGAAGAAAAACTGAGAAAAAAATCTGGAAAAAACAGAAAAACTGAGAAGAAAATATGAGAAAAACTGAGCAGAAAAACTGAGAAAAAAATCTATTAAAAAAAACTGAGAAGAAAACGAAGAACTGAGAAGAAAAACTGAGGAAAAAAACTGACCAGAAAAGCTGAGAAGATAAACTGAGCATAAAAACTTAGAAAAAATCTGAAAAAACTGAGAAAGAAAATTAAGAAAAACTGAGAAAAATGGACAGAAAATAACCAAGAAAAATTGAAAAAGAAGAAAACACTGAGAAAAAAATGAGAAAAAATGAGAAAAAACGAGAAAAACTAAGAAAAACTGACAAAAGGTGAGAAAAGATGAGAAAAAATGAGAAAATATGAGAAAAACTGTGAAAAAATGAGGTAAAAATGAGAAAAACTGAGAGAAAATTGAAAAAACAAGTAAACTGAGAAAAACTGAGAAAAAGCTGATAAAAATTTGGAAAAATGTGAAAAAATGAGAAAAACTGAGAATAACTGAGAAAAAATACTGAGAAAAAACTGAAAATAACAGAGAAAATCTGAGAATAACTGAAAAAAACTGAGAAGAAAAACTGAGAAAAAAATCTGGAAAAAACAGAAAAACTGAGAAGAAAATATGAGAAAAAATGAGCAGAAAAACTGAGAAAAAAATCTATTAAAAAAAACTGAGAAGAAAACGAAGAACTGAGAAGAAAAACTGAGGAAAAAAACTGACCAGAAAAGCTGAGAAGATAAACTGAGCATAAAAACTTAGAAAAAATCTGAAAAAACTGAGAAAAAAAATTAAGAGAAACTGAGAAAAATGGACAGAAAATAACTAAGAAAAACTGAAAAAGAAGAAAAAACTGAGAAAAAATGAGAAAAACTGAGAAAAACTGACAAAAGGTGAGAAAAGGTGAGAAAAATGACAAAATATGAGAAAAACTGTGAAAAAATCAGGTAAAAATGAGAAAAACTGAGAAAAACTGAGAATAACTGAGAAAAAATACTGAAAAAAAACTGAGAATAACTGAGAGAAAAACTGAGAAAAACTGAAAAGAAAAACTGAGAAACAAAACTGAAAAAAACTGAGAAAAACTGAAGAAAATCTGAGAAAAACTAAGCAGAAAAGCTGAGAAAATAAACTATTAAAAAAAACTGAGAACAAAAACTATTTAAGAAACTGAGAATAAAAACAAAGAAGAACTGAGAAAAAAACTGAGAATAACTGAGAAAATAACAAAGAAAAACTGAAAAAGAAGAAAAAACTGAGAAAAAATGAGAAAAATGAGAAAAACTGATAAAAACAGACAAAAGATGAGAAAAGGTGAGAAAAAATGAGAAAATATGAGAAAAACTGAAAAAATGAGGTAAAAATGAGAAAAACTGAGAAAAAATTGAAAAAACAAGTAAACTGAGAAAAACTGAGAAAAAGCTGATAAAAAATTGGAAAAATGAGAAAAAATGAGAAAAACTGAGGATAACTGAGAAAAAACACTGAGAAAAAAACTGAGAATAACTGAGAGAAAATCTGAGAAAAATTGAAAAAAATTGAGAAGAAAAACTGAGAAAAATAACTGAAACAAACAGAAAAACTGAGAAGAAAATCTTAGAAAAACTGAGCAGAAAAACTGAGAATATAAAATATTAAAATAAACTGGAAAAAAAACTATTAAAAAACTGAGAATAAAAACGAAGAACCGAGAAGAAAAACTGACAGAAAAACTGACAAAAAAAAACTGAGAAAACATGAGAAGAAAATCTGAGAAAAACTGAAAAAGACTGTGAAGAAAAACTGGAAAAAGAACTGAAACAAACTGAGAAAAACTGAGAATAAAATCTGAGAAAGACAGAGCAGAAAAACTGAGAAAAAAAATATGAAAAAAACTGAGAATAAAAACGAAGAAGAACTGAGAAGAAAAACTGAGAAAAAAACTGACCAGAAAAGCTGAGAAGATAAACAGCAGAAAAACTTAGAAAAAATCTGAAAGAAACTGAGAAAGAAAATTAAGAAAAACTGAGAAAAATGGTCAGAAAATAACTAAGAAAAATTGAAAAAGAAGAAAACACTGAGAAAAAATGAGAAAAAATGAGAAAAAACGAGAAAAACTGAGAAAAACTGACAAAAGGTGAGAAAAGATGAGAAAAAATGAGAAAATATGAGAAAAACTGTGAAAAAATGAGGTAAAAATGAGAAAAACTGAGAGAAAATTGAAAAAACAAGTAAACTGAGAAAAACTGAGAAAAAGCTGATAAAAATTTGGAAAAATGTGAAAAAATGAGAAAAACTGAGTATAACTGAGAAAAAATACTGAGAAAAAACTGAAAATAACAGAGAGAAAATCTGAGAATAACTGAAAAAAACTGAGAAGAAAAACTGAGAAAAAAATCTGGAAAAAACAGAAAAACTGAAAAAAATCTGAGAAAAACTAAGCAGAAAAACTGAGAAAATAAACTATTTAAAAAAACTGAGAAAAAAAACTATTTAAAAAACTGAGAATAAAAACGAAGAAAACTGAGAAAAAAACTGAGAATAACTGAGAAAATAACAAAGAAAAACTGAAAAAGAAGAAAAAACTGAGAAAAAATGAGAAAAAATGAGAAAAACTGATAAAAACAGAAAAAGATGAGCAAAGGTGAGAAAAAATTAGAAAATATGAGAAAAACTGAAAAAATTAGGTTAAAAATGAGAAAAACTGAGAAAAAAATGAAAAAACAAGGAAACCGAGAAAAACTGAGAAAAAGCTGATAAAAAATTGGAAAAATTAGAAAAAATAAAAACTGAGATTAACTGAGAAAAAATACTGAGAAAAAAACTGAGAATAACTGAGAGAAAAACTGAGAAAAACTGAAAAAAACTGTGAAGAAAAACTGAGAAAAAGAACTGAAACAAACTGAGAAAAACTGAGAAGAAAATCTGAGAAAGACAGAGCAGAAAAACTGAGAAAAAAAATTATTAAAAAAACTGAGAATAAAAACGAAGAACTGAGAAGAAAAACTGAGAAAAAAACTGACCAGAAAAGCTGAGAAGATAAACTGCAGAAAAACTTAGAAAAAATCAGAAAGAAACTGAGAAAGAAAATTAAGAAAAACTGAGAAGAAAATATGAGAAAAACTGAGCAGAAAAACTGAGAAAAAAATCTATTAAAAAAAACTGAGAAGAAAACGAAGAACTGAGAAGAAAAACTGAGGAAAAAAACTGACCAGAAAAGCTGAGAAGATAAACTGAGCATAAAAACTTAGAAAAAATCTGAAAAAACTGAGAAAGAAAATTAAGAGAAACTGAGAAAAATGGACAGAAAATAACTAAGAAAAACTGAAAAAGAAGAAAAAACTGAGAAAAAATGAGAAAAACTGAGAAAAACTGACAAAAGGTGAGAAAAGGTGAGAAAAATGACAAAATATGAGAAAAACTGTGAAAAAATGAGGTAAAAATGAGAAAAACTGAGAAAAAAATTGAATAAACAAGGAAACTGAGAAAAAGCTGATAAAAAATTGGAAAAATGAGAAAAACTGAGAAAAACTGTGAATAACTGAGAAAAAATACTGAAAAAAAACTGAGAATAACTGAGAGAAAAACTGAGAAAAACTGAGAAGAAAAACTGAGAAACAAAACTGAAAAAAACTGAGAAAAACTGAAGAAAATCTGAGAAAAACTAAGCAGAAAAGCTGAGAAAATAAACTATTAAAAAAAACTGAGAAAAAAAACTATTTTAGAAACTGAGAATAAAAACGAAGAAGAACTGAGAAAAAAACTGAGAATAACTGAGAAAATAACAAAGAAAAACTGAAAAAGAAGAAAAAACTGAGAAAAAATGAGAAAAATGAGAAAAACTGATAAAAACATACAAAAGATGAGAAAAGGTGAGAAAAAAATGAGAAAATATGAGAAAAACTGAAAAAATGAGGTAAAAATGAGAAAAACTGAGAAAAAATTGAAAAACAAGTAAACTGAGAAAAAGCTGATAAAAAATTGGAAAAATGAGAAAAAATGAGAAAAACTGTGGATAACTGAGAAAAACACTGAGAAAAAAACTGAGAATAACGGAGAGAAAATCTGAGAAAAATTTTTAAAAATTGAGAAGAAAAACTGAGAAAAATAACTGAAACAAACAGAAAAACTGAGAAGAAAATCTTAGAAAAACTGAGCAGAAAAACTGAGAATATAAAATATTAAAATAAACTGGAAAAAAAACTATTAAAAAACTGAGAATAAAAACGAAGAACCGAGAAGAAAAACTGACAAAAAAACTGAAAAAAACTGAGAAAACATGAGAAGAAAAACTGAGAAAATAAACTATGAAAAACACTGAGAAAAAAAACTATGAAAAAAACTGAGAATAAAAACGAAGAAGAACTGAGAAGAAAAACTGAGAGAAAAACTGACCAGAAAAGCTGAGAAGATAAACTGAGCAGAAAAACTTAGAAAACATCTGAAAAAAACTGAGAAAGAAAATTAAGAAAAACTGAGAAAAAGAACTGAAACAAACTGAGAAAAACTGAGAAGAAAATCTGAGAAAGACAGAGCAGAAAAAATAAGAAAAAAAATTATTACAAAAACTGAGAATAAAAACGAAGAAATGAGAAGAAAAACTGAGAAAAAAACTGACCAGAAAAGCTGAGAAGATAAACAGCAGAAAAACTTAGAAAAAATCTGAAAGAAACTGAGAAAGAAAATTAAGAAAAACTGAGAAAAATGGTCAGAAAATAACTAAGAAAAATTGAAAAAGAAGAAAACACTGAGAAAAAATGAGAAAAAATGAGAAAAAACGAGAAAAACTGAGAAAAGCTGACAAAAGGTGAGAAAAGATGAGAAAAATTGAGAAAATATGAGAAAAACTGAAAAAATGAGGTAAAAATGAGAAAAACTGAGAGAAAATACGATTTAAAAAACTGAGAATAAAAACGAAGAAAACTGAGAAAAAAACTGAGAATAACTGAGAAAATAACAAAGAAAAACTGAAAAAGAAGAAAAAACTGAGAAAAAATGAGAAAAAATGAGAAAAACTGATAATAACAGAAAAAGATGAGAAAAATGTGAGAAAAAATGAGAAAATATGAGAAAAACTGAAAAAATTAGGTTAAAAATGAGAAAAACTGAGAAAAAAATAAAAAAAAAAGGAAACCGAGAAAAACTGAGAACAAGCTGATAAAAAATTGGAAAAATGAGAAAAAATAAAAACTGAGATTAACTGAGAAAAAATACTGAGAAAAAAACTGAGAATAACTGAGAGAAAAACTGAGAAAAACTGAAAAAAGCTGTGAAGAAAAACTGAGAAAAAGAACTGAAACAAACTGAGAAAAACTGAGAAGAAAATCTGAGAAAGACAGAGCAGAAAAACTGAGAAAAAAAATTATTAAAAAAACTGAGAATAAAAACGAAGAACTGAGAAGAAAAACTGAGAAAAAAACTGACCAGAAAAGCTGAGAAGATAAACTACAGAAAAACTTTAGAAAAAATTTGAAAGAAACTGAGATAGAAAATTAAGAAAAACTGAGAAAAATGGACAGAAAATAACCAAGAAAAATTGAAAAAGAAGAAAACACTGAGAAAAAATGAGAAAAAAACAGAAAAACTGAGAAGAAAATATGAGAAAAACTGAGCAGAAAAACTGAGAAAAAAATCTATTAAAAAAAACTGAGAAGAAAACGAAGAACTGAGAAGAAAAACTGAGGAAAAAAACTGACCAGAAAAGCTGAGAAGATAAACTGAGCATAAAAACTTAGAAAAAATCTGAAAAAACTGAGAAAGAAAATTAAGAGAAACTGAGAAAAATGGACAGAAAATAACTAAGAAAAACTGAAAAAGAAGAAAAAACTGAGAAAAAATGAGAAAAACTGAGAAAAACTGACAAAAGGTGAGAAAAGGTGAGAAAAATGACAAAATATGAGAAAAACTGTGAAAAAATCAGGTAAAAATGAGAAAAACTGAGAAAAAAATTGAATAAACAAGGAAACTGAGAAAAACTGAGAAAAAGCTGATAAAAAATTGGAAAAATGAGAAAAACTGAGAAAAACTGTGAATAACTGAGAAAAAATACTGAAAAAAAACTGAGAATAACTGAGAGAAAAACTGAGAAAAACTGAGAAGAAAAACTGAGAAACAAAACTGAAAAAAACTGAGAAAAACTGAAGAAAATCTGAGAAAAACTAAGCAGAAAAGCTGAGAAAATAAACTATTAAAAAAAACTGAGAAAAAAACTATTTAAGAAACTGAGAATAAAAACGAAGAAGAACTGAGAAAAAAACTGAGAATAACTGAGAAAATAACAAAGAAAAACTGAAAAAGAAGAAAAAACTGAGAAAAAATGAGAAAAATGAGAAAAACTGATAAAAACATACAAAAGATGAGAAAAGGTGAGAAAAAATGAGAAACATAGACATAGAAACATAGAAAATAGGTGCAGGAGCAGGCCATTCAGCCCTTCTAGCCTGCACCGCCATTCAATGAGTTCATGGCTGAACATGAAACTTCAGTACCCCCTTCCTGCTTTCTCGCCATAACCCTTGATCCCCCGAGTAGTAAGGACTTCATCTAACTCCCTTTTGAATATATTTAGTGAATTGGCCTCAACTACTTTCTGTGGTAGAGAATTCCACAGGTTCACCACTCTCTGGGTGAAGAAGTTTCTCCTCATCTCGGTCCTAAATGGCTTACCCCTTATCCTCAGACTGTGACCCCTGGTTCTGGACTTCCCCAACATTGGGAACATTCTTTCTGCATCTAACCTGTCTGAACCCGTCAGAATTTTAAACGTTTCTATGAGGTCCCCTCTCATTCTTCTGAACTCCAGTGAATACAATCCCAATTGATCCAATCTTTCTTGATAGGTCAGTCCCGCCATCCCGGGAATCAGTCTGGTGAACCTTCGCTGCACTCCCTCAATAGCAAGAATGTCCTTCCTCAAGTTAGGAGACCAAAACTGTACACAATACTCCAGGTGTGGCCTCACCAAGGCCCTGTACAACTGTAGCAACACCTCCCTGCCCCTGTATTCAAATCCCCTCGCTATGAAGGCCAACATGCCATTTGCTTTCTTAACCGCCTGCTGTACCTGCATGCCAACCTTCAATGACTGATGTACCATGACACCCAGGTCTCGTTGCACCTTCCCTTTTCCTAATCTGTCACCATTCAGATAATAGTCTGTCTCTCTGTTTTTACCACCAAAGTGGATAACCTCACATTTATCCACATTATACTTCATCTGCCATGCATTTGCCCACTCACCTAACCTATCCAAGTCACTCTGCAGCCTAATAGCATCCTCCTCGCAGCTCACACTGCCACCCAACTTAGTATCATCCGCAAATTTGGAGATACTGCATTTAATCCCCTCGTCTAAATCATTAATGTACAATGTAAACAGCTGGGGCCCCAGCACAGAACCTTGCGGCACCCCACTAGTCACTGCCTGCCATTCTGAAAAGTACCCGTTTACTCCTACTCTTTGCTTCCTGTCTGACAACCAGTTCTCAATCCACGTCAGCACACTACCCCCAATCCCATGTGCTTTAACTTTGCACATTAATCTCTTGTGTGGGACCTTGTCGAAAGCCTTCTGAAAGTCCAAATATACCACATCAACTGGTTCTCCCTTGTCCACTTTACTGGAAACATCCTCAAAAAATTCCAGAAGATTTGTCAAGCATGATTTCCCTTTCACAAATCCATGCTGACTTGGACCTATCATGTCACCATTTTCCAGATGCACTGCTATGACATCCTTAATAATTGATTCCATCACTTTACCCACTACTGAGGTCAGGCTGACCGGTCTATAATTCCCTGTTTTCTCTCTCCCTCCTTTTTTAAAAAGTGGGGTTACATTGGCTACCCTCCACTCCATAGGAACTGATCCAGAGTCAATGGAATGTTGGAAAATGACTGTCAATGCATCCGCTATTTCCAAGGCCACCTCCTTAAGTACTCTAGGATGCAGTCCATCAGGCCCTGGGGATTTATCGGCCTTCAATCCCATCAATTTCCCCAACACAATTTCCCGACTAATAAAGATTTCCCTCAGTTCCTCTTCCTTACTAGACCCTCTGACCCCTTTTATATCCGGAAGGTTGTTTGTATCCTCCTTAGTGAATACCGAACCAAAGAACTTGTTCAATTGATCCGCCATTTCTTTGCTCCCCGTTATGACTTCCCCTGATTCTGACTGCAGGGGACCTACGTTTGTCTTCACCAACCTTTTTCTCTTTACATACCTATAGAAACTTTTGCAATCCGCCTTAATGTTCCCTGCAAGCTTCTTCTCGTACTCCATTTTCCCTGTCCTAATCAAACCCTTTGTCCTCCTCTGCTGAGTTCTAAATTTCTCCCAGTCCCCAGGTTCGCTGCTATTTCTGGCCAATTTGTATGCCACTTCCTTGGCTTTAATACTATCCCTGATTTCCCGAGATAGCCACGGTTGAGCCACCTTCCCCTTTTTATTTTTACGCCAGACAGGAATGTACAATTGTTGTACTTCATCCATGCGGTCTCTAAATGTCTGCCATTGCCCATCCACAGTCAACCCCCTAAGTATCATTTGCCAATCTATCCTAGCCAATTCACGCCTCATACCTTCAAAGTTACCCTTCTTTAAGTTCTGGACCATGGTCTCTGAAATTACTGTTTCATTCTCCATCCTAATGCAGAATTCCACCATATTATGGTCACTCTTCCCCAAGGGGCCTCGCACAATGAGATTGCTAATTAATCCTCTCTCATTACACAACACCCAGTCTAAGATGGCCTCCCCCCTAGTTGGTTCCTCAACATATTGGTCTAGAAAACCATCCCTTATGCACTCCAGGAAATCCTCCTCCACCGTATTGCTTCCAGTTTGGCTAGCCCAATCTATGTGCATATTAAAGTCACCCATTATAACTGCTGCACCTTTATTGCATGCACCCCTAATTTCCTGTTTGATGCCCTCCCCAACATCCCTATTACTGTTTGGAGGTCTGTACACAACTCCTACTAACGTTTTTTGCCGTTTGGTATTCTGCAGCTCTACCCATATAGATTCCACATCATCCAAGCTAATGTCTTTCCTAACTATTGCATTAATCTCCTCTTTAACCAGCAATGCTACCCCACCTCCTTTTCCTTTTATTCTATCCTTCCTGAATGTTGAATACCCCTGAATGTTGAGTTCCCAGCCCTGATCATCCTGGAGCCACGTCTCCGTAATCCCAATCACATCATATTTGTTAACATCTATTTGCACAATTAATTCATCCACCTTATTGCGGATACTCCTTGCATTAAGACACAAAGCCTTCAGGCTTGTTTTATTAACACCCTTTGTCCTTTTAGAATTTTGCTGTACAGTGGCCCTGAGAAAAACTGAAAAAATGAGGTAAAAATGAGAAAAACTGAGAAAAAATTGAAAAACAAGTAAACTGAGAAAAACTGAGAAAAAGCTGATACAAAATTGGAAAAATGAGAAAAAATGAGAAAAACTGAGGATAACTGAGAAAAAACACTGAGAAAAAAACTGAGAATAACTGAGAGAAAATCTGAGAAAAATTGAAAAAAATTGAGAAGAAAAACTGAGAAAAATAACTGAAACAAACAGAAAAACTGAGAAGAAAATCTTAGAAAAACTGAGCAGAAAAACTGAGAATATAAAATATTAAAATAAACTGGAAAAAAAACTATTAAAAAACTGAGAATAAAAACGAAGAACCGAGAAGAAAAACTGACAAAAAAACTGAAAAAAACTGAGAAAACATGAGAAGAAAATCTGAGAAAAACTGAGCAGAAAAACTGAGAAAAAAAACTATGAAAAAAACTGAGAATAAAAACGAAGAAGAACTGAGAAGAAAAACTGAGAGAAAAACTGACCAGAAAAGCTGAGAAGATAAACTGAGCAGAAAAACTTAGAAAACATCTGAAAAAAACTGAGAAAGAAAATTCAGAAAAACTGAGAAAAAGAACTGAAACAAACTGAGAAAAACTGAGAAGAAAATCTGAGAAAGACAGAGCAGAAAAACTAAGAAAAAAAATTATTACAAAAACTGAGAATAAAAACGAAGAAATGAGAAGAAAAACTGAGAAAAAAACTGACCAGAAAAGCTGAGAAGATAAACAGCAGAAAAACTTAGAAAAAATCTGAAAGAAACTGAGAAAGAAAATTAAGAAAAACTGAGAAAAATGGCCAGAAAATAACTAAGAAAAATTGAAAAAGAAGAAAACACTGAGAAAAAATGAGAAAAAATGAGAAAAAACGAGAAAAACTGAGAAAAACTGACAAAAGGTGAGAAAAGATGAGAAAAATTGAGAAAATATGAGAAAAACTGAAAAAATGAGGTAAAAATGAGAAAAACAGAGAAAATACTATTTAAAAAACTGAGAATAAAAACGAAGAAAACTGAGAAAAAAACTGAGAATAACTGAGAAAATAACAAAGAAAAACTGAAAAAGAAGAAAAAACTGAGAAAAAATGAGAAAAAATGAGAAAAACTGATAATAACAGAAAAAGATGAGAAAAATGTGAGAAAAAATGAGAAAATATGAGAAAAACTGAAAAAATTAGGTTAAAAATGAGAAAAACTGAGAAAAAATTAAAAAACAAGGAAACCGAGAAAAACTGAGAACAAGCTGATAAAAAATTGGAAAAATGAGAAAAAATAAAAACTGAGATTAACTGAGAAAAAATATTGAGAAAAAAACTGAGAATAACTGAGAGAAAAACTGAGAAAAACTGAAAAAAGCTGTGAAGAAAAACTGAGAAAAAGAACTGAAACAAACTGAGAAAAACTGAGAAGAAAATCTGAGAAAGACAGAGCAGAAAAACTGAGAAAAAAAATTATTAAAAAAACTGAGAATAAAAACGAAGAACTGAGAAGAAAACATGAGAAAAAAACTGACCAGAAAAGCTGAGAAGATAAACTGCAGAAAAACTTTAGAAAAAATTTGAAAGAAACTGAGATACCAAATTAAGAAAAACTGAGAAAAATGGACAGAAAATAACCAAGAAAAATTGAAAAAGAAGAAAACACTGAGAAAAAATGAGAAAAAATGAGAAAAAACGAGAAAAACTGAGAAAAACTGACAAAAGGTGAGAAAAGATGAGAAAAATGAGAAAATATGAGAAAAACTGTGAAAAAATGAGGTAAAAATGAGAAAAACTGAGAGAAAATTGAAAAAACAAGTAAACTGAGAAAAACTGAGAAAAAGCTGATAAAAATTTGGAAAAATGTGAAAAAATGAGAAAAACTGAGAATAACTGAGAAAAAATACTGAGAAAATACTGAAAATAACAGAGAGAAAATCTGAGAATAACTGAAAAAAACTGAGAAGAAAAACTGAGAAAAAAATCTGGAAAAAACAGAAAAACTGAAGAAAATCTGAGAAAAACTAAGCAGAAAATCTGAGAAAATAAACTATTAAAAAAAACTGAGAAAAAAAACTATTTAAAAAACTGAGAATAAAAACGAAGAAGAACTGAGAAAAAAACTGAGAATAACTGAGAAAATAACAAAGAAAAACTGAAAAAGAAGAAAAAACTGAGAAAAAATGAGAAAAAATGAGAAAAACTGATAAAAACAGAAAAAGATGAGCAAAGGTGAGAAAAAATGAGAAAATATGAGAAAAACTGAAAAAATTAGGTTAAAAATGAGAAAAACTGAGAAAAAAATGAAAAAACAAGGAAACCGAGAAAAACTGAGAAAAAGCTGATAAAAAATTGGAAAAATGAGAAAAAATAAAAACTGAGATTAACTGAGAAAAAATACTGAGAAAAAAACTGAGAATAACTGAGAGAAAAACTGAGAAAAACTGAAAAAAACTGTGAAGAAAAACTGAGAAAAAGAACTGAAACAAACTGAGAAAAACTGAGAAGAAAATCTGAGAAAGACAGAGCAGAAAAACTGAGAAAAAAAATTATTAAAAAAACTGAGAATAAAAACGAAGAACTGAGAAGAAAAACTGAGAAAAAAACTGACCAGAAAAGCTGAGAAGATAAACTGCAGAAAAACTTAGAAAAAATCTGAAAGAAACTGAGAAAGAAAATTAAGAAAAACTGAGAAAAATGGACAGAAAATAACCAAGAAAAATTGAAAAAGAAGAAAACACTGAGAAAAAATGAGAAAAAATGAGAAAAAACGAGAAAAACTGAGAAAAACTGACAAAAGGTGAGAAAAGATGAGAAAAAATGAGAAAATATGAGAAAAACTGTGAAAAAATGAGGTAAAAATGAGAAAAACTGAGAGAAAATTGAAAAAACAAGTAAACTGAGAAAAACTGAGAAAAAGCTGATAAAAATTTGGAAACATGTGAAAAAATGAGAAAAACTGAGAATAACTGAGAAAAAATACTGAGAAAAAACTGAAAATAACAGAGAAAATCTGAGAATAACTGAAAAAAACTGAGAAGAAAAACTGAGAAAAAAATCTGGAAAAAACAGAAAAACTGAGAAGAAAATATGAGAAAAACTGAGCAGAAAAACTGAGAAAAAAATCTATTAAAAAAAACTGAGAAGAAAACGAAGAACTGAGAAGAAAAACTGAGGAAAAAAACTGACCAGAAAAGCTGAGAAGATAAACTGAGCATAAAAACTTAGAAAACATCTGAAAAAAACTGAGAAAGAAAATTAAGAGAAACTGAGAAAAATGGACAGAAAATAACTAAGAAAAACTGAAAAGAAGAAAAAACTGAGAAAAAATGAGAAAAATGAGAAAAACTGCTAAAAACATACAAAAGATGAGAAAAGGTGAGAAAAATGACAAAATATGAGAAAAACTGTAAAAATGAGGTAAAAATGAGAAAAACTGAGAAAAAAATTGAATAAACAAGGAAACTGAGAAAAACTGAGAAGAAAAGCTGAGAAACAAAACTGAAAAAAACTGAGAAAAACTAAGCAGAAAAGCTAAGAAAATAAACAATTAAAAAAACTGAGAAAAAAAACTATTTAAGAAACTGAGAAAGAAACGAAGGAGAACTGAGAAAAAAACTGAGAATAACTGAGAAAATAACAAAGAAAAACTGAAAAAGAAGAAAATACTGAGAAAAAATGAGAAAAATGAGAAAAACTGATAAAAACATACAAAAGATGAGAAAAGGTGAGAAAAATGACAAAATATGAGAAAAACTGTAAAAATGAGGTAAAAATGAGAAAAACTGAGAAAAAAATTGAATAAACAAGGAAACTGAGAAAAACTGAGAAAAAGCTGATAAAAAATTGGAAAAATGAGAAAAACTGAGAAAAACTGAGAATAACTGAGAAAAAATACTGAAAAAAACTGAGAATAACTGAGAGAAAAACTGAGAAAAACTGAGAAGAAAAACTGAGAAACAAAACTGAAAAAAACTGAGAAAAACTAAGCAGAAAAGCTGAGAAAATAAACTATAAAAAAAAATTGAGAAAAAAAACTAATTAAGAAACTGAGAATAAAAACGAAGAAGAACTGAGAAAAAAACTGAGAATAACTGAGAAAATAACAAAGAAAAACTGAAAAAGAAGAAAAAACTGAGAAAAAATGAGAAAAATGAGAAAAACTGATAAAAACATACAAAAGATGAGAAAAGGTGAGAAAAATGACAAAATATGAGAAAAAATGTAAAAATGAGGTAAAAATGAGAAAAACTGAGAAAAAAATTGAATAAACAAGGAAACTGAGAAAAACTGAGAAAAAGCTGATAAAAAATTGGAAAAATGAGAAAAAATAAAAACTGAGATTAACTGAGAAAAAATACTGAGAAAAAAACTGAGAATAACTGAGAGAAAAACTGAGAAAAACTGAGAAGAAAAACTGAGAAACAAAACTGAAAAAAACTGAGAAAAACTAAGCAGAAAAGCTGAGAAAATAAACTATTAAAAAAAACTGAGAAAAAAAACTATTTAAGAAACTGAGAATAAAAACGAAGAAGAACTGAGAAAAAAAACTGAGAATAACTGAGAAAATAACACAGAAAAACTGAAAAAGAAGAAAAAACTGAGAAAAAATGAGAAAAATGAGAAAAACTGATAAAAACATACAAAAGATGAGAAAAGGTGAGAAAAAAATGAGAAAATATGAGAAAAACTGAGCAGAAAAACTGAGAAGAAAACGAAGAACTGAGAAGAAAAACTGAGGAAAAATCTTTAAAAAAACTGAGAAAGAAAATTAAGAGAAACTGAGAAAAATGGACAGAAAATAACTAAGAAAAACTGAAAAAGAAGAAAAAACTGAGAAAAAATGAGAAAAACTGAGAAAAACTGACAAAAGGTGAGAAAAGGTGAGAAAAATGAGAAAATATGAGAAAAACAGTGAAAAAATGAGGTAAAAATGAGAAAAACTGAGAAAAAGATTGAAAAAACAAGGAAACTGAGAAAAACTGAGAAAAAGCTGATAAAAAATTGGAAAAATGAGAAAAACTGAGAAAAACTGAGAATAACTGAGAAAAAATACTGAAAAGAAACTGAGAATAACTGAGAGAAAAACTGAGAAAAAACTGATAAGAAAAACTGAGAAACAAAACTGAAAAAAACTGAGAAAAACTGAAGAAAATCTGAGAAAAACTAAGCAGAAAAACTGAGAAAATAAACTATTAAAAAAAACTGAGAAAAAAAACTATTTAAGAAACTGAGAATATAAACGAAGAAGAACTGAGAAAAAAACTGAGAATAACTGAGAAAATAACAAAGAAAAACTGAAAAAGAAGAAAAAACTGAGAAAAAATGGGAAAAAATAAGAAAAACTGATAAAAACAGACAAAAGATGAGCAAAGGTGAGAAAAAATGAGAAAATATGAGAAAAACTGAAAAAATGAGGTAAAAATGAGAAAAACTGAGAAAAAATTGAAAAAACAAGTAAACTGTGAAAAACTGAGAAAAAGCTGGTAAAAAATTGGAAAAATGAGAAAAAATGAGAAAAACTGAGGATAACTGAGAAAAAATACTGAGAAAAAACTGAAAATACCAGAGAGAAAATCTGAGAATAACTGAAAAAAAACTGAAGAAAAACTGAGAAAAAAATCTGGTAAAAACAGAAAAATTGAGAAGAAAATATGAGAAAAACTGAGCAGAAAAACTGAGAAAAAAATCTATTTAAAAAAATGAGAAGAAAACGAAGAACTGAGAAGAAAAACTGAGGAAAAATCTTTTAAAAAACTGAGAAAGAAAATTAAGAGAAACTGAGAAAAATGGACAGAAAATAACTAAGAAAAACTGAAAAAGAAGAAAAAACTGAGAAAAAATGAGAAAAACTGAGAAAAACTGACAAAAGGTGAGAAAAGGTGAGAAAAATGAGAAAATATGAGAAAAACTGAAAAAATGAGGTAAAAATGAGAAAAACAGAAAAAATTGAAAAAACAAGTAAACTGAGAAAAACTGAGAAAAAGCTGATAAAAAATTGGAAAAATGAGAAAAAATGAGAAAAACTGAGGATAACTGAGAAAAAATACTGAGAAAAAAACTGAGAATAACTGAGAGAAAATCTGAGAAAAATTGAAAAAAATTGAGAAGAAAAACTGAGAAAAATAACTGAAACAAACAGAAAAACTGAGAAGAAAATCTTAGAAAAACTGAGCAGAAAAACTGAGAATATAAAATATTAAAATAAACTGGAAAAAAAACTATTAAAAAACTGAGAATAAAAACGAAGAAGAACTGAGAAGAAAAACTGACAAAAAAAACTGAGAAAACATGAGAAGAAAATCTGAGAAAAACTGAAAAAGACTGTGAAGAAAAACTGAGAAAAAGAACTGAAACAAACTGAGAAAAACTGAGAAGAAAATCTGAGAAAGACAGAGCAGAAAAACTGAGAAAAAAAACTATGAAAAAAACTGAGAATAAAAACGAAGAAGAACTGAGAAGAAAAACTGAGAGAAAAACTGAGCAGAAAAGCTGAGAAGATAAACTGAGCAGAAAAACTTAGAAAACATCTGAAAAAAACTGAGAAAGAAAATTAAGAGAAACTGAGAAAAATGGACAGAAAATAACTAAGAAAAACTGAAAAGAAGAAAAAACTGAGAAAAAATGAGAAAAATGAGGAAAACTGATAAAAACATACAAAAGATGAGAAAAGGTGAGAAAAATGACAAAATATGAGAAAAACTGTAAAAATGAGGTAAAAATGAGAAAAACTGAGAAAAAAATTGAATAAACAAGGAAACTGAGAAAAACTGAGAAGAAAAGCTGAGAAACAAAACTGAAAAAAACTGAGAAAAACTAAGCAGAAAAGCTAAGAAAATAAACAATTAAAAAAACTGAGAAAAAAAACTATTTAAGAAACTGAGAATAAAAACGAAGAAGAACTGAGAAAAAAACTGAGAATAACTGAGAAAATAACAAAGAAAAACTGAAAAAGAAGAAAATACTGAGAAAAAATGAGAAAAATGAGAAAAACTGATAAAAACATACAAAAGATGAGAAAAGGTGAGAAAAATGACAAAATATGAGAAAAAATGTAAAAATGAGGTAAAAATGAGAAAAACTGAGAAAAAAATTGAATAAACAAGGAAACTGAGAAAAACTGAGAAAAAGCTGATAAAAAATTGGAAAAATGAGAAAAAATAAAAACTGAGATTAACTGAGAAAAAATACTGAGAAAAAAACTGAGAATAACTGAGAGAAAAACTGAGAAAAACTGAGAAGAAAAACTGAGAAACAAAACTGAAAAAAACTGAGAAAAACTAAGCAGAAAAGCTGAGAAAATAAACTATTAAAAAAAACTGAGAAAAAAAACTATTTAAGAAACTGAGAATAAAAACGAAGAAGAACTGAGAAAAAAAACTGAGAATAACTGAGAAAATAACACAGAAAAACTGAAAAAGAAGAAAAAACTGAGAAAAAATGAGAAAAATGAGAAAAACTGATAAAAACATACAAAAGATGAGAAAAGGTGAGAAAAAAATGAGAAAATATGAGAAAAACTGAAAAAATGAGGTAAAAATGAGAAAAACTGAGAAAAAATTGAAAAAACAAGTAAACTGAGAAAAACTGAGAAAAAGCTGATAAAAAATTGGAAAAATGAGAAAAAATGAGAAAAACTGAGGATAACTGAGAAAAAATACTGAGAAAAAAACTGAGAATAACTGAGAGAAAATCTGAGAAAAATTGAAAAAAATTGAGAAGAAAAACTGAGAAAAATAACTGAAACAAACAGAAAAACTGAGAAGAAAATCTTAGAAAAACTGAGCAGAAAAACTGAGAATATAAAATATTAAAATAAACTGGAAAAAAAACTATTAAAAAACTGAGAATAAAAACGAAGAAGAACTGAGAAGAAAAACTGACAAAAAAAACTGAGAAAACATGAGAAGAAAATCTGAGAAAAACTGAAAAAGACTGTGAAGAAAAACTGAGAAAAAGAACTGAAACAAACTGAGAAAAACTGAGAAGAAAATCTGAGAAAGACAGAGCAGAAAAACTGAGAAAAAAAACTATGAAAAAAACTGAGAATAAAAACGAAGAAGAACTGAGAAGAAAAACTGAGAGAAAAACTGACCAGAAAAGCTGAGAAGATAAACTGAGCAGAAAAACTTAGAAAACATCTGAAAAAAACTGAGAAAGAAAATTAAGAAAATCTGAGAAAAAGAACTGAAACAAACTGAGAAAAACTGAGAAGAAAATCTGAGAAATACAGAGCAGATAAACTAAGAAAAAAAATTATTACAAAAACTGAGAATAAAAACGAAGAACTGAGAAGAAAAACTGAGAAAAAAACTGACCAGAAAAGCTGAGAAGATAAACAGCAGAAAAACTTAGAAAAAATCTGAAAGAAACTGAGAAAGAAAATTAAGAAAAACTGAGAAAAATGGTCAGAAAATAACTAAGAAATATTGAAAAAGAAGAAAACACTGAGAAAAAATGAGAAAAAATGAGAAAAAACGAGAAAAACTGAGAAAAACTGACAAAAGGTGAGAAAAGATGAGAAAAAATGAGAAAATATGAGAAAAACTGTGAAAAAATGAGGTAAAAATGAGAAAAACTGAGAGAAAATTGAAAAAACAAGTAAACTGAGAAAAACTGAGAAAAAGCTGATAAAAATTAGGAAAAATGTGAAAAAATGAGAAAAACTGAGAATAACTGAGAAAAAATACTGAGAAAAAACTGAAAATAACAGAGAAAATCTGAGAATAACTGAAAAAAACTGAGAAGAAAAACTGAGAAAAAAATCTGGAAAAAACAGAAAAACTGAGAAGAAAATATGAGAAAAACTGAGCAGAAAAACTGAGAAAAAAATCTATTAAAAAAAACTGAGAAGAAAACGAAGAACTGAGAAGAAAAACTGAGGAAAAAAACTGACCAGAAAAGCTGAGAAGATAAACTGAGCATAAAAACTTAGAAAACATCTGAAAAAAACTGAGAAAGAAAATTAAGAGAAACTGAGAAAAATGGACAGAAAATAACTAAGAAAAACTGAAAAGAAGAAAAAACTGAGAAAAAATGAGAAAAATGAGAAAAACTGACAAAAACATACAGAAGAACTGAGAAAAAAACTGAGAATAACTGAGAAAATAACAAAGAAAAACTGAAAAAGAAGAAAAAACTGAGAAAAAATGAGAAAAATGAGAAAAACTGATAAAAACATACAAAAGATGAGAAAAGGTGAGAAAAAAATGAGAAAATATGAGAAAAACTGAAAAAATGAGGTAAAAATGAGAAAAACTGAGAAAAAATTGAAAAAACAAGTAAACTGAGAAAAACTGAGAAAAAGCTGATAAAAAATTGGAAAAATGAGAAAAAATGAGAAAAACTGAGGATAACTGAGAAAAAATACTGAGAAAAAAACTGAGAATAACTGAGAGAAAATCTGAGAAAAATTGAAAAAAATTGAGAAGAAAAACTGAGAAAAATAACTGAAACAAACAGAAAAACTGAGAAGAAAATCTTAGAAAAACTGAGCAGAAAAACTGAGAATATAAAATATTAAAATAAACTGGAAAAAAAACTATTAAAAAACTGAGAATAAAAACGAAGAAGAACTGAGAAGAAAAACTGACAAAAAAAACTGAGAAAACATGAGAAGAAAATCTGAGAAAAACTGAAAAAGACTGTGAAGAAAAACTGAGAAAAAGAACTGAAACAAACTGAGAAAAACTGAGAAGAGAATCTGAGAAAGACAGAGCAGAAAAACTGAGAAAAAAAACTATGAAAAAAACTGAGAATAAAAACGAAGAAGAACTGAGAAGAAAAACTGAGAGAAAAACTGACCAGAAAAGCTGAGAAGATAAACTGAGCAGAAAAACTTAGAAAACATCTGAAAAAAACTGAGAAAGAAAATTAAGAAAATCTGAGAAAAAGAACTGAAACAAACTGAGAAAAACTGAGAAGAAAATCTGAGAAATACAGAGCAGAAAAACTAAGAAAAAAAATTATTACAAAAACTGAGAATAAAAACGAAGAACTGAGAAGAAAAACTGAGAAAAAAACTGACCAGAAAAGCTGAGAAGATAAACAGCAGAAAAACTTAGAAAAAATCTGAAAGAAACTGAGAAAGAAAATTAAGAAAAACTGAGAAAAATGGTCAGAAAATAACTAAGAAAAATTGAAAAAGAAGAAAACACTGAGAAAAAATGAGAAAAAAATGAGAAAAAAAGAGAAAAACTGAGAAAAACTGACAAAAGGTGAGAAAAGATGAGAAAAATGAGAAAATATGAGAAAAACTGTGAAAAAATGAGGTAAAAATGAGAAAAACTGAGAGAAAATTGAAAAAACAAGTAAACTGAGAAAAACTGAGAAAAAACTGATAAAAATTTGGAAAAATGTGAAAAAATGAGAAAAACTGAGAAGAAAAACTGAGAAACAAAACTGAAAAAAACTGAGAAAAACTGAAGAAAATCTGAGAAAAACTAAGCAGAAAAGCTGAGAAAATAAACTATTAAAAAAAACTGAGAAAAAAATCTATTTAAGAAACTGAGAATAAAAACGAAGAAGAACTGAGAAAAAAACTGAGAATAACTGAGAAAATAACAAAGAAAAACTGAAAAAGAAGAAAAAACTGAGAAAAAATGAGAAAAATGAGAAAAACTGATAAAAACATACAAAAGATGGGAAAAGGTGAGAAAAATGACAAAATATGAGAAAAACTGTAAAAATGAGGTAAAAATGAGAAAAACTGAGAAAAAAATTGAATAAACAAGGAAACTGAGAAAAACTGAGAAAAAGCTGATAAAAAATTGGAAAAATGAGAAAAACTGAGAAAAACTGAGAATAACTGAGAAAAAATACTGAAAAAAAACTGAGAATAACTGAGAGAAAAACTGAGAAAAACTGAGAAGAGAAACTGAGAAACAAAACTGAAAAAAACTGAGAAAAACTGAAGAAAATCTGAGAAAAACTAAGCAGAAAAGCTGAGAAAATAAACTATTAAAAAAAACTGAGAAAAAAAACTATTTAAGAAACTGAGAATAAAAACGAAGAAGAACTGAGAAAAAAACTGAGAATAACTGAGAAAATAACAAAGAAAAACTGAAAAAGAAGAAAAAACTGAGACAAAATGAGAAAAATGAGAAAAACTGATAAAAACATACAAAAGATGAGAAAAGGTGAGAAAAAATGAGAAAATATGAGAAAAACTGAAAAAATGAGGTAAAAATGAGAAAAACTGAGAAAAAATTGAAAAAACAAGTAAACTGAGAAAAACTGAGAAAAAGCTGATAAAAAATTGGAAAAATGAGAAAAAATGAGAAAAACTGAGGATAACTGAGAAAAAATACTGAGAAAAAAACTGAGAATAACTGAGAGAAAATCTGAGAAAAATTGAAAAAAATTGAGAAGAAAAACTGAGAAAAATAACTGAAACAAACAGAAAAACTGAGAAGAAAATCTTAGAAAAACTGAGCAGAAAAACTGAGAATATAAAATATTAAAATAAACTGGAAAAAAAACTATTAAAAAACTGAGAATAAAAACGAAGAAGAACTGAGAAGAAAAACTGACAAAAAAAACTGAGAAAACATGAGAAGAAAATCTGAGAAAAACTGAAAAAGACTGTGAAGAAAAACTGAGAAAAAGAACTGAAACAAACTGAGAAAAACTGAGAAGAAAATCTGAGAAAGACAGAGCAGAAAAACTGAGAAAAAAAACTATGAAAAAAACAGAATAAAAACGAAGAAGAACTGAGAAGAAAAACTGAGAGAAAAACTGACCAGAAAAGCTGAGAAGATAAACTGAGCAGAAAAACTTAGAAAACATCTGAAAAAAACTGAGATAGAAAATTAAGAAAATCCGAGAAAAAGAACTGAAACAAACTGAGAAAAACTGAGAAGAAAATCTGAGAAATACAGAGCAGAAAAACTAAGAAAAAAAATTATTACAAAAACTGAGAATAAAAACGAAGAACTGAGAAGAAAAACTGAGAAAAAAACTGACCAGAAAAGCTGAGAAGATAAACAGCAGAAAAACTTAGAAAAAATCTGAAAGAAACTGAGAAAGAAAATTAAGAAAAACTGAGAAAAATGGTCAGAAAATAACTAAGAAAAATTGAAAATGAAGAAAACACTGAGAAAAAATGAGAAAAAATGAGAAAAAACGAGAAAAACTGAGAAAAACTGACAAAAGGTGAGAAAAGATGAGAAAAAATGAGAAAATATGAGAAAAACTGTGAAAAAATGAGGTAAAAATGAGAAAAACTGAGAGAAAATTGAAAAAACAAGTAAACTGAGAAAAACTGAGAAAAAGCTGATAAAAATTTGGAAAAATGTGAAAAAATGAGAAAAACTGAGAATAACTGAGAAAAAATACTGAGAAAAAACTGAAAATAACAGAGAGAAAATCTGAGAATAACTGAACAAAACTGAGAAGAAAAACTGAGAAAAAAATCTGGAAAAAACAGAAAAACTGAAGAAAATCTGAGAAAAACTAAGCAGAAAAACTGAGAAAATAAACTATTAAAAAAAACTGAGAAAAAAAACTATTTAAAAAACTGAGAATAAAAACGAAGAAAACTGAGAAAAAAACTGAGAATAACTGAGAAAATAACAAAGAAAAACTGAAAAAGAAGAAAAAACTGAGAAAAAATGAGAAAAAATGAGAAAAACTGATAAAAACAGATAAAGATGAGCAAAGGCGAGAAAAAATGAGAAAATATGAGAAAAACTGAAAAAATTAGGTTAAAAATGAGAAAAACTGAGAAAAAAATGAAAAAACAAGGAAACCGAGAAAAACTGACAAAAAGCTGATAAAAAATTGGAAAAATGAGAAAAAAGAAAAACTGAGATTAACTGAGAAAAAATACTGAGAAAAAAACTGAGAATAACTGAGAGAAAAACTGAGAAAAACTGAAAAAAACTGTGAAGAAAAACTGAGAAAAAGAACTGAAACAAACTGAGAAAAACTGAGAAGAAAATCTGAGAAAGACAGAGCAGAAAAACTGAGAAAAAAAATTATTTAAAAAACTGAGAATAAAAACGAAGAACTGAGAAGAAAAACTGAGAAAAAAACTGACCAGAAAAGCTGAGAAGATAAACTGCAGAAAAACTTAGAAAAAATCTGAAAGAAACTGAGAAAGAAAATTAAGAAAAACTGAGAAAAATGGACAGAAAATAACCAAGAAAAATTGAAAAAGAAGAAAACACTGAGAAAAAATGAGAAAAAATGAGAAAAAACGAGAAAAACTGAGAAAAACTGACAAAAGGTGAGAAAAGATGAGAAAAAATGAGAAAATATGAGAAAAACTGTGAAAAAATGAGGTAAAAATGAGAAAAACTGAGAGAAAATTGAAAAAACAAGTAAACTTAGAAAAACTGAGAAAAAACTGATAAAAATTTGGAAAAATGTGAAAAAATGAGAAAAACTGAGAATAACTGAGAAAAAATACTGAGAAAAAACTGAAAATAACAGAGAAAATCTGAGAATAACTGAAAAAAACTGAGAAGAAAAACTGAGAAAAAAATCTGGAAAAAACAGAAAAACTGAGAAGAAAATATGAGAAAAACTGAGCAGAAAAACTGAGAAAAAAATCTATTAAAAAAACTGAGAAGAAAACGAAGAACTGAGAAGAAAAACTGAGGAAAAAAACTGACCAGAAAAGCTGAGAAGATAAACTGAGCATAAAAACTTAGAAAAAATCTGAAAAAACTGAGAAAGAAAATTAAGAGAAACTGAGAAAAATGGACAGAAAATAACTAAGAAAAACTGAAAAAGAAGAAAAAACTGAGAAAAAATGAGAAAAACTGAGAAAAACTGACAAAAGGTGAGAAAAGGTGAGAAAAATGACAAAATATGAGAAAAACTGTGAAAAAATGAGGTAAAAATGAGAAAAACTGAGAAAAACTGAGAATAACTGAGAAAAAATACTGAAAAAAAACTGAGAATAACTGAGAGAAAAACTGAGAAGAAAAACTGAGAAGAAAAACTGAGAAACAAAACTGAAAAAAACTGAGAAAAACTGAAGAAAATCTGAGAAAAACTAAGCAGAAAAGCTGAGAAAATAAACTATTAAAAAAAACTGAGAAAAAAAACTATTTAAGAAACTGAGAATAAAAACGAAGAAGAACTGAGAAAAAAACTGAGAATAACTGAGAAAATAACAAAGAAAAACTGAAAAAGAAGAAAAAACTGAGAAAAAATGAGAAAAATGAGAAAAACTGATAAAAACATACAAAAGATGAGAAAAGGTGAGAAAAATGACAAAATATGAGAAAAACTGTAAAAATGAGGTAAAATTGAGAAAAACTGAGAAAAAAATTGAATAAACAAGGAAACTGAGAAAAACTGAGAAAAAGCTGATAAAAAATTGGAAAAATGAGAAAAACTGAGAAAAACTGAGAATAACTGAGAAAAAATACTGAAAAAAAACTGAGAATAACTGAGAGAAAAACTAAGAAAAACTGAGAAGAAAAACTGAGAAAAAAATCTGGAAAAAACAGAGAAAAACTAAGCAGAAAAGCTGAGAAAATAAACTATTAAAAAAAACTGAGAAAAAAAACTATTTAAGAAACTGAGAATAAAAACGAAGAAGAACTGAGAAAAAAACTGAGAATAACTGAGAAAATAACAAAGAAAAACTGAAAAAGAAGAAAAAACTGAGAAAAAATGAGAAAAATGAGAAAAACTGATAAAAACAGAAAAAGATGAGCAAAGGTGAGAAAAAATGAGAAAATATGAGAAAAACTGAAAAAATTAGGTTAAAAATGAGAAAAACTGAGAAAAAAATGAAAAAACAAGGAAACCGAGAAAAACTGAGAAAAAGCTGATAAAAAATTGGAAAAATGAGAAAAAATAAAAACTGAGATTAACTGAGAAAAAATACTGAGAAAAAAACTGAGAATAACTGAGAGAAAAACTGAGAAAAACTGAAAAAAACTGTGAAGAAAAACTGAGAAAAAGAACTGAAACAAACTGAGAAAAACTGAGAAGAAAATCTGAGAAAGACAGAGCAGAAAAACTGAGAAAAAAAATTATTAAAAAAACTGAGAATAAAAACGAAGAACTGAGAAGAAAAACTGAGAAAAAAACTGACCAGAAAAGCTGAGAAGATAAACTGCAGAAAAACTTAGAAAAAATCTGAAAGAAACTGAGAAAGAAAATTAAGAAAAACTGAGAAAAATGGACAGAAAATAACTAAGAAAAACTGAAAAGAAGAAAAAACTGAGAAAAAATGAGAAAAATGAGAAAAACTGATAAAAACATACAAAAGATGAGAAAAGGTGAGAAAAATGACAAAATATGAGAAAAACTGTAAAAATGAGGTAAAAATGAGAAAAACTGAGAAAAAAATTGAATAAACAAGGAAACTGAGAAAAACTGAGAAGAAAAGCTGAGAAACAAAACTGAAAAAAACTGAGAAAAACTAAGCAGAAAAGCTGAGAAAATAAACTATTAAAAAAAACTGAGAAAAAAAACTAATTAAGAAACTGAGAATAAAAACGAAGAAGAACTGAGAAAAAAACTGAGAATAACTGAGAAAATAACAAAGAAAAACTGAAAAAGAAGAAAAAACTGAGAAAAAATGAGAAAAATGAGAAAAACTGATAAAAACATACAAAAGATGAGAAAAGGTGAGAAAAATGACAAAATATGAGAAAAAATGTAAAAATGAGGTAAAAATGAGAAAAACTGAGAAAAAAATTGAATAAACAAGGAAACTGAGAAAAACTGAGAAAAAGCTGATAAAAAATTGGAAAAATGAGAAAAAATAAAAACTGAGATTAACTGAGAAAAAATACTGAGAAAAAAACTGAGAATAACTGAGAGAAAAACTGAGAAAAACTGAGAAGAAAAACTGAGAAACAAAACTGAAAAAAACTGAGAAAAACTAAGCAGAAAAGCTGAGAAAATAAACTATTAAAAAAAACTGAGAAAAAAAACTATTTAAGAAACTGAGAATAAAAACGAAGAAGAACTGAGAAAAAAAACTGAGAATAACTGAGAAAATAACACAGAAAAACTGAAAAAGAAGAAAAAACTGAGAAAAAATGAGAAAAATGAGAAAAACTGATAAAAACATACAAAAGATGAGAAAAGGTGAGAAAAAAATGAGAAAATATGAGAAAAACTGAAAAAATGAGGTAAAAATGAGAAAAACTGAGAAAAAATTGAAAAAACAAGTAAACTGAGAAAAACTGAGAAAAAGCTGATAAAAAATTGGAAAAATGAGAAAAAATGAGAAAAACTGAGGATAACTGAGAAAAAATACTGAGAAAAAAACTGAGAATAACTGAGAGAAAATCTGAGAAAAATTGAAAAAAATTGAGAAGAAAAACTGAGAAAAATAACTGAAACAAACAGAAAAACTGAGAAGAAAATCTTAGAAAAACTGAGCAGAAAAACTGAGAATATAAAATATTAAAATAAACTGGAAAAAAAACTATTAAAAAACTGAGAATAAAAACGAAGAAGAACTGAGAAGAAAAACTGACAAAAAAACTGAGAAAACATGAGAAGAAAATCTGAGAAAAACTGAAAAAGACTGTGAAGAAAAACTGAGAAAAAGAACTGAAACAAACTGAGAAAAACTGAGAAAAAAATCTGAGAAAGACAGAGCAGAAAAACTGAGAAAAAAAACTATGAAAAAAACTGAGAATAAAAACGAAGAAGAACTGAGAAGAAAAACTGAGAGAAAAACTGACCAGAAAAGCTGAGAAGATAAACTGAGCAGAAAAACTTAGAAAACATCTGAAAAAAACTGAGAAAGAAAATTAAGAAAATCTGAGAAAAAGAACTGAAACAAACTGAGAAAAACTGAGAAGAAAATCTGAGAAATACAGAGCAGAAAAACTAAGAAAAAAAATTATTACAAAAACTGAGAATAAAAACGAAGAACTGAGAAGAAAAACTGAGAAAAAAACTGACCAGAAAAGCTGAGAAGATAAACAGCAGAAAAACTTAGAAAAAATCTGAAAGAAACTGAGAAAGAAAATTAAGAAAAACTGAGAAAAATGGTCAGAAAATAACTAAGAAAAATTGAAAAAGAAGAAAACACTGAGAAAAAATGAGAAAAAATGAGAAAAAACGAGAAAAACTGAGAAAAACTGACAAAAGGTGAGAAAAGATGAGAAAAAATGAGAAAATATGAGAAAAACTGTGAAAAAATGAGGTAAAAATGAGAAAAACTGAGAGAAAATTGAAAAAACAAGTAAACTGAGAAAAACTGAGAAAAAGCTGATAAAAATTTGGAAAAATGTGAAAAAATGAGAAAAACTGAGAATAACTGAGAAAAAATACTGAGAAAAAACTGAAAATAACAGAGAGAAAATCTGAGAATAACTGAACAAAACTGAGAAGAAAAACTGAGAAAAAAATCTGGAAAAAACAGAAAAACTGAAGAAAATCTGAGAAAAACTAAGCAGAAAAACTGAGAAAATAAACTATTAAAAAAAACTGAGAAAAAAAACTATTTAAAAAACTGAGAATAAAAACGAAGAAAACTGAGAAAAAAACTGAGAATAACTGAGAAAATAACAAAGAAAAACTGAAAAAGAAGAAAAAACTGAGAAAAAATGAGAAAAAATGAGAAAAACTGATAAAAACAGATAAAGATGAGCAAAGGCGAGAAAAAATGAGAAAATATGAGAAAAACTGAAAAAATTAGGTTAAAAATGAGAAAAACTGAGAAAAAAATGAAAAAACAAGGAAACCGAGAAAAACTGACAAAAAGCTGATAAAAAATTGGAAAAATGAGAAAAAAGAAAAACTGAGATTAACTGAGAAAAAATACTGAGAAAAAAACTGAGAATAACTGAGAGAAAAACTGAGAAAAACTGAAAAAAACTGTGAAGAAAAACTGAGAAAAAGAACTGAAACAAACTGAGAAAAACTGAGAAGAAAATCTGAGAAAGACAGAGCAGAAAAACTGAGAAAAAAAATTATTTAAAAAACTGAGAATAAAAACGAAGAACTGAGAAGAAAAACTGAGAAAAAAACTGACCAGAAAAGCTGAGAAGATAAACTGCAGAAAAACTTAGAAAAAATCTGAAAGAAACTGAGAAAGAAAATTAAGAAAAACTGAGAAAAATGGACAGAAAATAACCAAGAAAAATTGAAAAAGAAGAAAACACTGAGAAAAAATGAGAAAAAATGAGAAAAAACGAGAAAAACTGAGAAAAACTGACAAAAGGTGAGAAAAGATGAGAAAAAATGAGAAAATATGAGAAAAACTGTGAAAAAATGAGGTAAAAATGAGAAAAACTGAGAGAAAATTGAAAAAACAAGTAAACTTAGAAAAACTGAGAAAAAACTGATAAAAATTTGGAAAAATGTGAAAAAATGAGAAAAACTGAGAATAACTGAGAAAAAATACTGAGAAAAAACTGAAAATAACAGAGAAAATCTGAGAATAACTGAAAAAAACTGAGAAGAAAAACTGAGAAAAAAATCTGGAAAAAACAGAAAAACTGAGAAGAAAATATGAGAAAAACTGAGCAGAAAAACTGAGAAAAAAATCTATTAAAAAAACTGAGAAGAAAACGAAGAACTGAGAAGAAAAACTGAGGAAAAAAACTGACCAGAAAAGCTGAGAAGATAAACTGAGCATAAAAACTTAGAAAAAATCTGAAAAAACTGAGAAAGAAAATTAAGAGAAACTGAGAAAAATGGACAGAAAATAACTAAGAAAAACTGAAAAAGAAGAAAAAACTGAGAAAAAATGAGAAAAACTGAGAAAAACTGACAAAAGGTGAGAAAAGGTGAGAAAAATGACAAAATATGAGAAAAACTGTGAAAAAATGAGGTAAAAATGAGAAAAACTGAGAAAAACTGAGAATAACTGAGAAAAAATACTGAAAAAAAACTGAGAATAACTGAGAGAAAAACTGAGAAGAAAAACTGAGAAGAAAAACTGAGAAACAAAACTGAAAAAAACTGAGAAAAACTGAAGAAAATCTGAGAAAAACTAAGCAGAAAAGCTGAGAAAATAAACTATTAAAAAAAACTGAGAAAAAAAACTATTTAAGAAACTGAGAATAAAAACGAAGAAGAACTGAGAAAAAAACTGAGAATAACTGAGAAAATAACAAAGAAAAACTGAAAAAGAAGAAAAAACTGAGAAAAAATGAGAAAAATGAGAAAAACTGATAAAAACATACAAAAGATGAGAAAAGGTGAGAAAAATGACAAAATATGAGAAAAACTGTAAAAATGAGGTAAAATTGAGAAAAACTGAGAAAAAAATTGAATAAACAAGGAAACTGAGAAAAACTGAGAAAAAGCTGATAAAAAATTGGAAAAATGAGAAAAACTGAGAAAAACTGAGAATAACTGAGAAAAAATACTGAAAAAAAACTGAGAATAACTGAGAGAAAAACTAAGAAAAACTGAGAAGAAAAACTGAGAAAAAAATCTGGAAAAAACAGAGAAAAACTAAGCAGAAAAGCTGAGAAAATAAACTATTAAAAAAAACTGAGAAAAAAAACTATTTAAGAAACTGAGAATAAAAACGAAGAAGAACTGAGAAAAAAACTGAGAATAACTGAGAAAATAACAAAGAAAAACTGAAAAAGAAGAAAAAACTGAGAAAAAATGAGAAAAATGAGAAAAACTGATAAAAACAGAAAAAGATGAGCAAAGGTGAGAAAAAATGAGAAAATATGAGAAAAACTGAAAAAATTAGGTTAAAAATGAGAAAAACTGAGAAAAAAATGAAAAAACAAGGAAACCGAGAAAAACTGAGAAAAAGCTGATAAAAAATTGGAAAAATGAGAAAAAATAAAAACTGAGATTAACTGAGAAAAAATACTGAGAAAAAAACTGAGAATAACTGAGAGAAAAACTGAGAAAAACTGAAAAAAACTGTGAAGAAAAACTGAGAAAAAGAACTGAAACAAACTGAGAAAAACTGAGAAGAAAATCTGAGAAAGACAGAGCAGAAAAACTGAGAAAAAAAATTATTAAAAAAACTGAGAATAAAAACGAAGAACTGAGAAGAAAAACTGAGAAAAAAACTGACCAGAAAAGCTGAGAAGATAAACTGCAGAAAAACTTAGAAAAAATCTGAAAGAAACTGAGAAAGAAAATTAAGAAAAACTGAGAAAAATGGACAGAAAATAACTAAGAAAAACTGAAAAGAAGAAAAAACTGAGAAAAAATGAGAAAAATGAGAAAAACTGATAAAAACATACAAAAGATGAGAAAAGGTGAGAAAAATGACAAAATATGAGAAAAACTGTAAAAATGAGGTAAAAATGAGAAAAACTGAGAAAAAAATTGAATAAACAAGGAAACTGAGAAAAACTGAGAAGAAAAGCTGAGAAACAAAACTGAAAAAAACTGAGAAAAACTAAGCAGAAAAGCTGAGAAAATAAACTATTAAAAAAAACTGAGAAAAAAAACTAATTAAGAAACTGAGAATAAAAACGAAGAAGAACTGAGAAAAAAACTGAGAATAACTGAGAAAATAACAAAGAAAAACTGAAAAAGAAGAAAAAACTGAGAAAAAATGAGAAAAATGAGAAAAACTGATAAAAACATACAAAAGATGAGAAAAGGTGAGAAAAATGACAAAATATGAGAAAAAATGTAAAAATGAGGTAAAAATGAGAAAAACTGAGAAAAAAATTGAATAAACAAGGAAACTGAGAAAAACTGAGAAAAAGCTGATAAAAAATTGGAAAAATGAGAAAAAATAAAAACTGAGATTAACTGAGAAAAAATACTGAGAAAAAAACTGAGAATAACTGAGAGAAAAACTGAGAAAAACTGAGAAGAAAAACTGAGAAACAAAACTGAAAAAAACTGAGAAAAACTAAGCAGAAAAGCTGAGAAAATAAACTATTAAAAAAAACTGAGAAAAAAAACTATTTAAGAAACTGAGAATAAAAACGAAGAAGAACTGAGAAAAAAAACTGAGAATAACTGAGAAAATAACACAGAAAAACTGAAAAAGAAGAAAAAACTGAGAAAAAATGAGAAAAATGAGAAAAACTGATAAAAACATACAAAAGATGAGAAAAGGTGAGAAAAAAATGAGAAAATATGAGAAAAACTGAAAAAATGAGGTAAAAATGAGAAAAACTGAGAAAAAATTGAAAAAACAAGTAAACTGAGAAAAACTGAGAAAAAGCTGATAAAAAATTGGAAAAATGAGAAAAAATGAGAAAAACTGAGGATAACTGAGAAAAAATACTGAGAAAAAAACTGAGAATAACTGAGAGAAAATCTGAGAAAAATTGAAAAAAATTGAGAAGAAAAACTGAGAAAAATAACTGAAACAAACAGAAAAACTGAGAAGAAAATCTTAGAAAAACTGAGCAGAAAAACTGAGAATATAAAATATTAAAATAAACTGGAAAAAAAACTATTAAAAAACTGAGAATAAAAACGAAGAAGAACTGAGAAGAAAAACTGACAAAAAAACTGAGAAAACATGAGAAGAAAATCTGAGAAAAACTGAAAAAGACTGTGAAGAAAAACTGAGAAAAAGAACTGAAACAAACTGAGAAAAACTGAGAAAAAAATCTGAGAAAGACAGAGCAGAAAAACTGAGAAAAAAAACTATGAAAAAAACTGAGAATAAAAACGAAGAAGAACTGAGAAGAAAAACTGAGAGAAAAACTGACCAGAAAAGCTGAGAAGATAAACTGAGCAGAAAAACTTAGAAAACATCTGAAAAAAACTGAGAAAGAAAATTAAGAAAATCTGAGAAAAAGAACTGAAACAAACTGAGAAAAACTGAGAAGAAAATCTGAGAAATACAGAGCAGAAAAACTAAGAAAAAAAATTATTACAAAAACTGAGAATAAAAACGAAGAACTGAGAAGAAAAACTGAGAAAAAAACTGACCAGAAAAGCTGAGAAGATAAACAGCAGAAAAACTTAGAAAAAATCTGAAAGAAACTGAGAAAGAAAATTAAGAAAAACTGAGAAAAATGGTCAGAAAATAACTAAGAAAAATTGAAAAAGAAGAAAACACTGAGAAAAAATGAGAAAAAATGAGAAAAAACGAGAAAAACTGAGAAAAACTGACAAAAGGTGAGAAAAGATGAGAAAAAATGAGAAAATATGAGAAAAACTGAAAAAATGAGGTAAAAATGAGAAAAACTGAGAGAAAATTGAAAAAACAAGTAAACTGAGAAAAACTGAGAAAAAGCTGATAAAAATTTGGAAAAATGTGAAAAAATGAGAAAAACTGAGAATAACTGAGAAAAAATACTGAGAAAAAACTGAAAATAACAGAGAAAATCTGAGAATAACTGAAAAAAACTGAGAAGAAAAACTGAGAAAAAAATCTGGAAAAAACAGAAAAACTGAGAAGAAAATATGAGAAAAACTGAGCAGAAAAACTGAGAAAAAAATCTATTAAAAAAAACTGAGAAGAAAACGAAGAACTGAGAAGAAAAACTGAGGAAAAAAACTGACCAGAAAAGCTGAGAAGATAAACTGAGCATAAAAACTTAGAAAACATCTGAAAAAAACTGAGAAAGAAAATTAAGAGAAACTGAGAAAAATGGACAGAAAATAACTAAGAAAAACTGAAAAGAAGAAAAAACTGAGAAAAAATGAGAAAAATGAGAAAAACTGATAAAAACATACAAAAGATGAGAAAAGGTGAGAAAAATGACAAAATATGAGAAAAACTGTAAAAATGAGGTAAAAATGAGAAAAACTGAGAAAAAAATTGAATAAACAAGGAAACTGAGAAAAACTGAGAAGAAAAGCTGAGAAACAAAACTGAAAAAAACTGAGAAAAACTAAGCAGAAAAGCTAAGAAAATAAACAATTAAAAAAACTGAGAAAAAAAACTATTTAAGAAACTGAGAATAAAAACGAAGAAGAACTGAGAAAAAAACTGAGAATAACTGAGAAAATAACAAAGAAAAACTGAAAAAGAAGAAAATACTGAGAAAAAATGAGAAAAATGAGAAAAACTGATAAAAACAGAAACAGATGAGCAAAGGTGAGAAAAAATGAGAAAATATGAGAAAAACTGAAAAAATTAGGTTAAAAATGAGAAAAACTGAGAAAAAAATGAAAAAACAAGGAAACCGAGAAAAACTGAGAAAAAGCTGATAAAAAATTGGAAAAATGAGAAAAAATAAAAACTGAGATTAACTGAGAAAAAATACTGAGAAAAAAACTGAGAATAACTGAGAGAAAAACTGAGAAAAACTGAAAAAAACTGTGAAGAAAAACTGAGAAAAAGAACTGAAACAAACTGAGAAAAACTGAGAAGAAAATCTGAGAAAGACAGAGCAGAAAAACTGAGAAAAAAAATTATTAAAAAAACTGAGAATAAAAACGAAGAACTGAGAAGAAAAACTGAGAAAAAAACTGACCAGAAAAGCTGAGAAGATAAACTGCAGAAAAACTTAGAAAAAATCTGAAAGAAACTGAGAAAGAAAATTAAGAAAAACTGAGAAAAATGGACAGAAAATAACCAAGAAAAATTGAAAAAGAAGAAAACACTGAGAAAAAATGGGAAAAAATGAGAAAACGAGAAAAACTGAGAAAAACTGACAAAAGGTGAGAAAAGATGAGAAAAAATGAGAAAATATGAGAAAAACTGTGAAAAAATGAGGTAAAAATGAGAAAAACTGAGAGAAAATTGAAAAAACAAGTAAACTGAGAAAAACTGAGAAAAAGCTGATAAAAATTTGGAAAAATGTGAAAAAATGAGAAAAACTGAGAATAACTGAGAAAAAATACTGAGAAAAAACTGAAAATAACAGAGAAAATCTGAGAATAACTGAGAAAAACTGAGAAGAAAAACTGAGAAAAAAATCTGGAAAAAACAGAAAAACTGAGAAGAAAATATGAGAAAAACTGAGCAGAAAAACTGAGAAAAAAATCTATTAAAAAAAACTGAGAAGAAAACGAAGAACTGAGAAGAAAAACTGAGGAAAAAAACTGACCAGAAAAGCTGAGAAGATAAACTGAGCATAAAAACTTAGAAAACATCTGAAAAAAACTGAGAAAGAAAATTAAGAGAAACTGAGAAAAATGGACAGAAAATAACTAAGAAAAACTGAAAAGAAGAAAAAACTGAGAAAAAATGAGAAAAATGAGAAAAACTGATAAAAACATACAAAAGATGAGAAAAGGTGAGAAAAATGACAAAATATGAGAAAAACTGTAAAAATGAGGTAAAAATGAGAAAAACTGAGAAAAAAATTGAATAAACAAGGAAACTGAGAAAAACTGAGAAGAAAAGCTGAGAAACAAAACTGAAAAAAACTGAGAAAAACTAAGCAGAAAAGCTAAGAAAATAAACAATTAAAAAAACTGAGAAAAAAAACTATTTAAGAAACTGAGAATAAAAACGAAGAAGAACTGAGAAAAAAACTGAGAATAACTGAGAAAATAACAAAGAAAAACTGAAAAAGAAGAAAATACTGAGAAAAAATGAGAAAAATGAGAAAAACTGATAAAAACATACAAAAGATGAGAAAAGGTGAGAAAAATGACAAAATATGAGAAAAACTGTAAAAATGAGGTAAAAATGAGAAAAACTGAGAAAAAAATTGAATAAACAAGGAAACTGAGAAAAACTGAGAAAAAGCTGATAAAAAATTGGAAAAATGAGAAAAACTGAGAAAAACTGAGAATAACTGAGAAAAAATACTGAAAAAAAACTGAGAATAACTGAGAGAAAAACTGAGAAAAACTGAGAAGAAAAACTGAGAAACAAAACTGAAAAAAACTGAGAAAAACTAAGCAGAAAAGCTGAGAAAATAAACTATAAAAAAAAATTGAGAAAAAAAACTAATTAAGAAACTGAGAATAAAAACGAAGAAGAACTGAGAAAAAAACTGAGAATAACTGAGAAAATAACAAAGAAAAACTGAAAAAGAAGAAAAAACTGAGAAAAAATGAGAACAATGAGAAAAACTGATAAAAACATACAAAAGATGAGAAAAGGTGAGAAAAATGAGAAAATATGAGAAAAACTGAAAAAATGAGGTAAAAATGAGAAAAACTGAGAAAAAGTTGAAAAACAAGTAAACTGAGAAAAACTGAGAAAAAGCTGATAAAAAATTGGAAAAATGAGAAAAAATGCGAAAAACTGAGGATAACTGAGAAAAAACACTGAGAAAAAAACTGAGAATAACTGAGAGAAAATCTGAGAAAAATTGAAAAAAATTGAGAAGAAAAACTGAGAAAAATAACTGAAACAAACAGAAAAACTGAGAAGAAAATCTTAGAAAAACTGAGCAGAAAAACTGAGAATATAAAATATTAAAATAAACTGGAAAAAAAACTATTAAAAAACTGAGAATAAAAACGAAGAACCGAGAAGAAAAACTGACAGAAAAACTGACGAAAAAAAACTGAGAAAACATGAGAAGAAAATCTGAGAAAAACTGAAAAAGACTGTGAAGAAAAACTGGAAAAAGAACTGAAACAAACTGAGAAAAACTGAGAAGAAAATCTGAGAAAGACAGAGCAGAAAAACTGAGAAAAAAACTATGAAAAAAACTGAGAATAAAACGAAGAAGAACTGAGAAGAAAAACTGAGGAAAAAAACTGACCAGAAAAGCTGAGAAGATAAACTGAGCATAAAAACTGAGAAAAAATCTGAAAAAACTGAGAAAGAAAATTAAGAGAAACTGAGAAAAAGAACTGAAACAAACTGAGAAAAACTGAGAAGAAAATCTGAGAAAGACAGAGCAGAAAAACTAAGAAAAAAAATTATTACAAAAACTGAGAATAAAAACGAAGAACTGAGAAGAAAAACTGAGAAAAAAACTGACCAGAAAAGCTGAGAAGATAAACAGCAGAAAAACTTAGAAAAAATCTGAAAGAAACTGAGAAAGAAAATTGAGAAAAACTGAGAAAAATGGTCAGAAAATAACTAAGAAAAATTGAAAAAGAAGAAAACACTGAGAAAAAATGAGAAAAAATGAGAAAAAACGAGAAAAACTGAGAAAAACTGACAAAAGGTGAGAAAAGATGAGAAAAAATGAGAAAATATGAGAAAAACTGTGAAAAAATGAGGTAAAAATGAGAAAAACTGAGAGAAAATTGAAAAAACAAGTAAACTGAGAAAAAATGAGAAAAAGCTGATAAAAATTTGGAAAAATGTGAAAAAATGAGAAAAACTGAGAATAACTGAGAAAAAATACTGAGAAAAAACTGAAAATAACAGAGAGAAAATCTGAGAATAACTGAAAAAAACTGAGAAGAAAAACTGAGAAAAAAATCTGGAAAAAACAGAAAAACTGAAAAAAATCTGAGAAAAACTAAGCAGAAAAACTGAGAAAATAAACTATTAAAAAAAACTGAGAAAAAAAACTATTTAAAAAACTGAGAATAAAAACGAAGAAAACTGAGAAAAAAACTGAGAATAACTGAGAAAATAACAAAGAAAAACTGAAAAAAAAAAACTGAGAAAAAATGAGAAAAAATGAGAAAAACTGATAAAAACAGAAAAAGATGAGCAAAGGTGAGAAAAAATGAGAAAATATGAGAAAAACTGAAAAAATTAGGTTAACAATGAGAAAAACTGAGAAAAAAATGAAAAAACAAGGAAACCGAGAAAAACTGAGAAAAAGCTGATAAAAAATTGGAAAAATGAGAAAAAATAAAAACTGAGATTAACTGAGAAAAAATACTGAGAAAAAAACTGAGAATAACTGAGAGAAAAACTGAGAAAAACTGAAAAAAACTGTGAAGAAAAACTGAGAAAAAGAACTGAAACAAACTGAGAAAAACTGAGAAGAAAATCTGAGAAAGACAGAGCAGAAAAACTGAGAAAAAAAATTATTAAAAAAACTGAGAATAAAAACGAAGAACTGAGAAGAAAAACTGAGAAAAAAACTGACCAGAAAAGCTGAGAAGATAAACTGCAGAAAAACTTAGAAAAAATCTGAAAGAAACTGAGAAAGAAAATTAAGAAAAACTGAGAAAAATGGACAGAAAATAACCAAGAAAAATTGAAAAAGAAGAAAACACTGAGAAAAAATGAGAAAAAATGAGAAAAAACGAGAAAAACTGAGAAAAACTGACAAAAGGTGAGAAAAGATGAGAAAAAATGAGAAAATATGAGAAAAACTGTGAAAAAATGAGGTAAAAATGAGAAAAACTGAGAGAAAATTGAAAAAACAAGTAAACTTAGAAAAACTGAGAAAAAACTGATAAAAATTTGGAAAAATGTGAAAAAATGAGAAAAACTGAGAATAACTGAGAAAAAATACTGAGAAAAAACTGAAAATAACAGAGAAAATCTGAGAATAACTGAAAAAAACTGAGAAGAAAAACTGAGAAAAAAATCTGGAAAAAACAGAAAAACTGAGAAGAAAATATGAGAAAAACTGAGCAGAAAAACTGAGAAAAAAATCTATTAAAAAAACTGAGAAGAAAACGAAGAACTGAGAAGAAAAACTGAGGAAAAAAACTGACCAGAAAAGCTGAGAAGATAAACTGAGCATAAAAACTTAGAAAAAATCTGAAAAAACTGAGAAAGAAAATTAAGAGAAACTGAGAAAAATGGACAGAAAATAACTAAGAAAAACTGAAAAAGAAGAAAAAACTGAGAAAAAATGAGAAAAACTGAGAAAAACTGACAAAAGGTGAGAAAAGGTGAGAAAAATGACAAAATATGAGAAAAACTGTGAAAAAATGAGGTAAAAATGAGAAAAACTGAGAAAAACTGAGAATAACTGAGAAAAAATACTGAAAAAAAACTGAGAATAACTGAGAGAAAAACTGAGAAGAAAAACTGAGAAGAAAAACTGAGAAACAAAACTGAAAAAAACTGAGAAAAACTGAAGAAAATCTGAGAAAAACTAAGCAGAAAAGCTGAGAAAATAAACTATTAAAAAAAACTGAGAAAAAAAACTATTTAAGAAACTGAGAATAAAAACGAAGAAGAACTGAGAAAAAAACTGAGAATAACTGAGAAAATAACAAAGAAAAACTGAAAAAGAAGAAAAAACTGAGAAAAAATGAGAAAAATGAGAAAAACTGATAAAAACATACAAAAGATGAGAAAAGGTGAGAAAAATGACAAAATATGAGAAAAACTGTAAAAATGAGGTAAAATTGAGAAAAACTGAGAAAAAAATTGAATAAACAAGGAAACTGAGAAAAACTGAGAAAAAGCTGATAAAAAATTGGAAAAATGAGAAAAACTGAGAAAAACTGAGAATAACTGAGAAAAAATACTGAAAAAAAACTGAGAATAACTGAGAGAAAAACTAAGAAAAACTGAGAAGAAAAACTGAGAAAAAAATCTGGAAAAAACAGAGAAAAACTAAGCAGAAAAGCTGAGAAAATAAACTATTAAAAAAAACTGAGAAAAAAAACTATTTAAGAAACTGAGAATAAAAACGAAGAAGAACTGAGAAAAAAACTGAGAATAACTGAGAAAATAACAAAGAAAAACTGAAAAAGAAGAAAAAACTGAGAAAAAATGAGAAAAATGAGAAAAACTGATAAAAACAGAAAAAGATGAGCAAAGGTGAGAAAAAATGAGAAAATATGAGAAAAACTGAAAAAATTAGGTTAAAAATGAGAAAAACTGAGAAAAAAATGAAAAAACAAGGAAACCGAGAAAAACTGAGAAAAAGCTGATAAAAAATTGGAAAAATGAGAAAAAATAAAAACTGAGATTAACTGAGAAAAAATACTGAGAAAAAAACTGAGAATAACTGAGAGAAAAACTGAGAAAAACTGAAAAAAACTGTGAAGAAAAACTGAGAAAAAGAACTGAAACAAACTGAGAAAAACTGAGAAGAAAAACTGAGAAACAAAACTGAAAAAAACTGAGAAAAACTAAGCAGAAAAGCTGAGAAAATAAACTATTAAAAAAAACTGAGAAAAAAAACTATTTAAGAAACTGAGAATAAAAACGAAGAAGAACTGAGAAAAAAAACTGAGAATAACTGAGAAAATAACACAGAAAAACTGAAAAAGAAGAAAAAACTGAGAAAAAATGAGAAAAATGAGAAAAACTGATAAAAACATACAAAAGATGAGAAAAGGTGAGAAAAAAATGAGAAAATATGAGAAAAACTGAAAAAATGAGGTAAAAATGAGAAAAACTGAGAAAAAATTGAAAAAACAAGTAAACTGAGAAAAACTGAGAAAAAGCTGATAAAAAATTGGAAAAATGAGAAAAAATGAGAAAAACTGAGGATAACTGAGAAAAAATACTGAGAAAAAAACTGAGAATAACTGAGAGAAAATCTGAGAAAAATTGAAAAAAATTGAGAAGAAAAACTGAGAAAAATAACTGAAACAAACAGAAAAACTGAGAAGAAAATCTTAGAAAAACTGAGCAGAAAAACTGAGAATATAAAATATTAAAATAAACTGGAAAAAAAACTATTAAAAAACTGAGAATAAAAACGAAGAAGAACTGAGAAGAAAAACTGACAAAAAAACTGAGAAAACATGAGAAGAAAATCTGAGAAAAACTGAAAAAGACTGTGAAGAAAAACTGAGAAAAAGAACTGAAACAAACTGAGAAAAACTGAGAAGAAAATCTGAGAAAGACAGAGCAGAAAAACTGAGAAAAAAAACTATGAAAAAAACTGAGAATAAAAACGAAGAAGAACTGAGAAGAAAAACTGAGAGAAAAACTGACCAGAAAAGCTGAGAAGATAAACTGAGCAGAAAAACTTAGAAAACATCTGAAAAAAACTGAGAAAGAAAATTAAGAAAATCTGAGAAAAAGAACTGAAACAAACTGAGAAAAACTGAGAAGAAAATCTGAGAAATACAGAGCAGAAAAACTAAGAAAAAAAATTATTACAAAAACTGAGAATAAAAACGAAGAACTGAGAAGAAAAACTGAGAAAAAAACTGACCAGAAAAGCTGAGAAGATAAACAGCAGAAAAACTTAGAAAAAATCTGAAAGAAACTGAGAAAGAAAATTAAGAAAAACTGAGAAAAATGGTCAGAAAATAACTAAGAAAAATTGAAAAAGAAGAAAACACTGAGAAAAAATGAGAAAAAATGAGAAAAAACGAGAAAAACTGAGAAAAACTGACAAAAGGTGAGAAAAGATGAGAAAAAATGAGAAAATATGAGAAAAACTGAAAAAATGAGGTAAAAATGAGAAAAACTGAGAGAAAATTGAAAAAACAAGTAAACTGAGAAAAACTGAGAAAAAGCTGATAAAAATTTGGAAAAATGTGAAAAAATGAGAAAAACTGAGAATAACTGAGAAAAAATACTGAGAAAAAACTGAAAATAACAGAGAAAATCTGAGAATAACTGAAAAAAACTGAGAAGAAAAACTGAGAAAAAAATCTGGAAAAAACAGAAAAACTGAGAAGAAAATATGAGAAAAACTGAGCAGAAAAACTGAGAAAAAAATCTATTAAAAAAAACTGAGAAGAAAACGAAGAACTGAAAAGAAAAACTGAGGAAAAAAACTGACCAGAAAAGCTGAGAAGATAAACTGAGCATAAAAACTTAGAAAACATCTGAAAAAAACTGAGAAAGAAAATTAAGAGAAACTGAGAAAAATGGACAGAAAATAACTAAGAAAAACTGAAAAGAAGAAAAAACTGAGAAAAAATGAGAAAAATGAGAAAAACTGATAAAAACATACAAAAGATGAGAAAAGGTGAGAAAAATGACAAAATATGAGAAAAACTGTAAAAATGAGGTAAAAATGAGAAAAACTGAGAAAAAAATTGAATAAACAAGGAAACTGAGAAAAACTGAGAAGAAAAGCTGAGAAACAAAACTGAAAAAAACTGAGAAAAACTAAGCAGAAAAGCTAAGAAAATAAACAATTAAAAAAACTGAGAAAAAAACTATTTAAGAAACTGAGAATAAAAACGAAGAAGAACTGAGAAAAAAACTGAGAATAACTGAGAAAATAACAAAGAAAAACTGAAAAAGAAGAAAATACTGAGAAAAAATGAGAAAAATGAGAAAAACTGATAAAAACAGAAACAGATGAGCAAAGGTGAGAAAAAATGAGAAAATATGAGAAAAACTGAAAAAATTAGGTTAAAAATGAGAAAAACTGAGAAAAAATTGAAAAACAAGGAAACCGAGAAAAACTGAGAAAAAGCTGATAAAAAATTGGAAAAATGAGAAAAAATAAAAACTGAGATTAACTGAAAAACTGAAAAAAACTGTGAAGAAAAACTGAGAAAAAGAACTGAAACAAACTGAGAAAAACTGAGAAGAAAATCTGAGAAAGGCAGAGCAGAAAAACTGAGAAAAAAAATTATTAAAAAAACTGAGAATAAAAACGAAGAACTGAGAAGAAAAACTGAGAAAAAAACTGACCAGAAAAGCTGAGAAGATAAACTGCAGAAAAACTTAGAAAAATCTGAAAGAAACTGAGAAAGAAAATTAAGAAAACTGAGAAAAATGGACAGAAAATAACCAAGAAAAATTGAAAAAGAAGAAAACACTGAGAAAAAATGGGAAAAAATGAGAAAACGAGAAAAACTGAGAAAAACTGACAAAAGGTGAGAAAAGATGAGAAAAAATGAGAAAATATGAGAAAAACTGTGAAAAAATGAGGTAAAAATGAGAAAAACTGAGAGAAAATTGAAAAAACAAGTAAACTGAGAAAAACTGAGAAAAAGCTGATAAAAATTTGGAAAAATGTGAAAAAATGAGAAAAACTGAGAATAACTGAGAAAAAATACTGAGAAAAAACTGAAAATAACAGAGAAAATCTGAGAATAACTGAAAAAAACTGAGAAGAAAAACTGAGAAAAAAATCTGGAAAAAACAGAAAAACTGAGAAGAAAATATGAGAAAAACTGAGCAGAAAAACTGAGAAAAAAATCTATTAAAAAAAACTGAGAAGAAAACGAAGAACTGAGAAGAAAAACTGAGGAAAAAAACTGACCAGAAAAGCTGAGAAGATAAACTGAGCATAAAAACTTAGAAAACATCTGAAA